>NC_060138.1:297202846-297508888 GCF_021461385.2 Schistocerca piceifrons
TGCTAAGACAAGTGGGTTAGGAAACGAGACACTTAAGGCGGTAGATGAGATTTGCTATTTGGGCAGCGAAATAACTGATGATGGCCGAAGTTAAGAGGATATAAAATGTAGACTGGCAACGGCAAGAAAAAGATTTTTGAAAAAGAGAAATGTGTTAACATCGAATATAGATTTAAGTTTCTTATCTGAGGGTAGCCATGTATGGAACTGAAACGTGAACGATAAATAGTTTAGACAAACGATAATAGAAAGTTTCGAAGTTTAGTACTACAGAAGAATGTTGGAGATTTGGTGGGTAGATCAATTAACTAATGAGAAGTTACTGAACAGAATTGTGAAACAAGAAATCTGTGGCACAAATTGACCAAAAGAAGGGATCGGTTGATAGGACACATTCAGAGACATCAAGGGCTCACCAATTTAGTAATGGAGGGAAGCGTGAGGGGCGCTAGGGGGGGGGGGGGGGGGGGCTAAAAATCGTACAGGGAGACAAAGAGATGAATACAGTAAGCAGATTCAGAAGGATGTAGGTTACAGTAGTTATTCGGAGATGAAAAGGCACAGTATAGAGAGCTACATAATACATATAAGGTGTAAACAATCATGACGGAATTACAAAACGAGCAATAAAATAAGGCGTTTGCATTTCCTGTATGGAGATTGGTATGAAGGCACTCACTGTCCTGTTGTGTTATTGCATTGTTAGCACTTTGTCCAGCCTCCTTTTTTCCTAATAATCTCAAAAATTCTCTTTGGCGTTGTTTTGTTAGGGCCTGTAGTTTTTGCAGTGAAATTGTCACCCACTTTTTCCAGTATCCCTTTTTTCAGCTCACTTTACAGCCTCAAAGTGCCTTCCATTGCTATAGAAACTCGTTGCAAATATTTCCCAAAAGTTTTCCACGGGGTTCAGATCTGGTCTAAATGCAGGCCAGTGCAAGATATCGATATCTTTATCTTGAAACCAGTTTTTAGTTGCAGGAGAAACATGCATATATGCATTATCTCGTTGAAACTTAGACTTTCGGCCCATAGGTCCTCATTTATTCCAATCAGTCCTGTTTCTAGCATCTCAGTATAATTTGAGAGGATTATGGTTGTGCCCTCATTTATGTTGCCAGCGTAATTAAGTAGTTCTTCGTGTTGTATTCTGAAAACTGTCTTTTTTTATTATTTTATATAAAAACAGAAAGCGATAGGTATGAAGCAAAAAGTCGAAACTGCCCTTTCAGCAAATTTCTTTGGGTGAAGCATTAAAACACTCGACGCTTCAGTGTCTGAACAAGTGACTGACGAATAAGCTGTGAAATACGTGAGGAAGTTCATAAAGTAGTTTGCTAACCGGGCAGGCGGATTGCAAAACAAATTTTGGCTCCCATTCTTTATAACTTCGCTCGCTGAGCGCATAGAAAACCTACTAGCTCTGTGAAATGTCACAAACAGTTTATTTTTTCTGTATGGGTGTTTAGTTGGACCTGCGAACTATACGTCTAGCAAGCGGGCACCACAATCTGGTGCTTTCCGCCGTCAACCCCATCAACTACTTTAGCCGACCTAGCGCGTAATCAGTTTTTCCAGGTACAAAATGTCCAAATGTGTGTGAAATCTTATGGGACTTAACTGCTAAGGTCATCAGTCCCTAAGCTTACACACAACTTAACCTAAATTATCCTAAGGACAAACACACATACCCATGCCCGAGGGAGGACTCGAACCTCCGCCGGGACGAGCCGCACAGTCCATGACTGCAGCGCCCAAGACCGCTCGGCTAATCCCGCGCGGCTTTCCAGGTACAGATAAATTTCAACCCTTTATATTGAAGATTAGGATATAGCACTTTGTATTATTATTGTCTCTCTTGCTGGCTGTAGTGAGGTAATAAACTTATGCAATCTGTTGCGCTACATAACCAAAAACAAACTACATTGACGTTTTTTAACACTTACTATAGCTCCGCAATACAAATAACACTTTTCTAGTGAACACGAAGAGACGCTTTACTATTAAGAGATGTGTGATAGACGAGGAGCCACGGAGCATTGTTGGGCAGCATATTTTGGTTTTCTTTCTCCGTGTAAAATGGCCCCTCTCGCGCGGTGTTTGAGAGTCGCGGCTTAAGAATAGCTAACTGTAATGCGTGTGTGTACAGTGTTCCGTCGTGTTTGTGTTGTACGTTGATGAGGGAAGAGAGAAGATGAATTCCGGTGCCGACCCTTAGCCTATTCTTGTCGAATAGCACCAAGGATTACGATTCACATTTTCATAGGTTGGTGGTTATGCGCTCTAAAATCAATATCATCGTCCCATCTGTACCATGGTGCGACTCTGGAGTGTATCACGGGAACTTACTCCTGATAATATGTCACTTCCCTTTTAATCATGAAAAGAGCTTTCATTGATTGCAAGGTTTGGACTCACCTCTGCGGGCATGCGTCCCAGAGAATTCACAGCATAACATCTTCAGTCGCCCTCTGCGATCCGAAGTAATAAATAGCTTACTACAGTTTTAGTGAAGTTACCTACTAGCGTGAAGACTTCAACAACAAAGGATGTAGAAACACTTTGTTAATTTTCAACCGTTGGCAGATGGTAATGGTACTCTTTGCAGTAACTATTATAAAATTATTATTTTCTTTGAGGAAGGAAAAAGCAACCAACCACACTATTTTTTAACGATAATTTATTTTGCCATAACTAGTTTTGGCCTTAGCTCTATTACCAGGCAGTGCTGAGGATTTCTTTTACGCATTTGTACATTTTCATCCTTCAACAGGGCTGTAAATTACAGGAAAACAGGCAGAAATCGCCACACGAAATCCTCGCTGCAGTCTGATGATGGGCCTTGGCCCGAAACTAGTAACGGAAAATAAATTCTTGTTCCAAAACCTATGTTGCTGATATAGTTTTGTTCCTCGCGGATATTTAAAAAATCAGCTGCAGCATTCTCAAGCAGTCATGGATAAAATTAATAATATTTTGGATGTTTCGTATGAGACCTACTGCAAAATAAAATTTTCGTAATTTCAGTTACGCCTAGGGCCTAAGGAGCAAAATAATACTTCTAATAATGGAAAGTTTTGAAATGGAATGGTTAAAGAGTAGAAATTTTTGAAGTGTTTGTGGTGGTGGTGGTGTGCAGCCGAGAGTACATCTGGCACTGCTATCAGTATGGCACTGCTATCAGCCGCTTGCTTCCCCCACTCACCATTTACCTTTTTTGCTTTTGCGAGTAGCGCATGGGAAGAGTGATTGTCGGTTAACCTCCTTATGAGTACGTTGTGGCTATTTCGCGAGAGGTATGTGAGAGGGACGGCCGGAGTGGCCGCGCGGTTCTAGGCGCTACAGTCTGGAGCCGAGCGACCGCTGCGGTCGCAGGTTCGAATCCTGCCTCGGGCATGGATGTGTCTGATGTCCTTAGGTTAGTTAGGTTTAATTAGTTCTAAGTTCTAGGCGATTCTAAGTTCTAGGCGACTGATGATCTCAGAAGTTAAGTCGCATAGTGCTCAGAGCCGTTATGTGAGAGGAAGTAGGTCTAATATATTACCCGACTATGTCCAGAATGTGCTGTGTCGGTATTTCAATTACAGGAAACCCGATCGTGGTGCACAACGCCTCTCTTGTAGCGTCTGCCACTGGTGTTTGTTGAACATCTTCACCTCGCTCTCGCACCGGCTAAACGATCCCGTGACGAAACACTCCGCTCATTGTTGAATCTCTTCTATTAATCCACTTAGTAATGGTCCCCGAATGACGAGCAATACTCAAGGATCAGTTTAAAGTGTTTCGTAAGCTACTACGTCTTCCGTGGATGAATTACATTTTCATAAGTTACTTAAAATGCATTAATCCTAACATCAGCTTTCCCTACAATTTCAACTAAATACTCGGAGGTACCTTATTGATTTGTCGCCGGTAATGTATCAAACAATGGTGCATCCTCTCGCCTATTTTTTCGAAATACTTTTCATTTTTTTATGCTCAGGGTCAACAACGAGTTCTTGCATCAGTCGTGGAACCTCTCCAGGCCTTCCTGCATTTCGCTAGTGTCTTTTGGCATTGCATCCTTCGTACAGATAACAACATCGTTCGTAAACGCCATGATGGAACATTGATCTGGACTGTAAGCAGTTACGATCCTGTAACACTACCCAGGGGTGCTCCCGAAATATGATTTTGTTCCGTTATGAGCGACGTATTGGGTTCTATCTACAAGGAAGTCCTGAAGATAATTACAAATCTCATATTTGGTTCACGAAACAACAATGCGGAACTGTATCAAATGACTTCTTGACGTCAAAGAACATAACATCAACCTCAGTGTTGATAATGTTTGCTGGCATGTGTGAGTAAAGTAAATGTATGGCACCACAATCTGATTTGTACCATTCGATGTTTTAGAACTTCATGCAGTAGTGTTTCGCTGTGTAGGTAACGTTTGAGGGATAACACAAGAATGAAAATAAATAATAAGACGTCATCAGTAAATGAGCAACAAGACCATGAATAGTATTTGATATCAGTATCAACCTGGTATCGTAGGTGAGACTCGTGAACGCCAGTTCGCTACCTTTAAAAGTAGAGGTGAAGAATGTTTTCTGTTCTTATGCTTCTGTTTTGGTTTCAGGTCATTCTGCTGCTGGCACCAGTACCAGGGTGGATGCATCGTGGAAGCAGACATATGCCTGGTATTTGGTAAGTAGAGGAAGAGGCTACGTATACAGTATGTGTTCTCAGTCAGTGAGCGAGAGAAATATTACGCCACTTCCTTGCCCTGTGTCAGAAACTGTAATCGGTACAATCCTGGCTAGAATCTGAATACAGTAGGCCAATGAATCAAGCGTAGCCGTAGCGACAAGGGTTTGACATAGCAGTGGTGTTTTGCGCTGCTCGATGTTAGCCCGATGATAAATGGCGGTGTACTGTTTATAATCAAAACAGATGCCTCTCGGAAGGCAAACTGCCTGCTGCGAGAGCTGTCATATCTGCTTATTCGGTTTCAACGTAAGTGATCTTCACTCTGGAAAACGTGATCTAGTGTAGTCCGTCATACAATGCAGAAACTTAATTTAGTATCATACGTCACGAAAAGCCAGGTAAGAAGCGTAATTAGAAGATGACTCTGAACGTGATTGTGTACTGTAATAATCTTCCCTTTTGCAAATTGCAAGAGTGCTAGGTGGAATGTTCTTGGCCTAATAGTGAAAGACAGTTTTGTAGGTAGAAAAGCACTTCTTTTTCAATTTTGAACCCTGCAGCTGAACCTTTTTTTCCAATAAATGGGTTACATTCCTGATGAATGATTCTCAGCGTGCAAAATACTTATCAACTCCCATAATCTCGTGACTCAAAAAGTTTACCAACCACTACTTTCCTTACACGTGTTAGTAGATGATAAGCAGAGAGATGTTTGAGAAATTCGGAATTCTGATCCTAAGAGTCTCCATTCTAAAAGCTCTTTTGTGTGTATGTGCTTTGTCGTGATTGAAGATCATTTGCTCCAGAAGATTTTCCTAATACTCACTAGTTATCTTTTTAACCTTTTTCTAGGAATCAATAAGATGAATATCTTTTGCATTTTAGAATACAGTTACCACAACCATCCCAGCAGATCAATCCGACTTCGCCTTCTTTAATGCAGATCGCTGGCATCCACCCACTTCCTTGACTGGTTATTAATTTCTGGAGGAGGAGGAGGTTAGTGTTTAACGTCCCGTCGACAACGTGGTCATTAGAGACGGAGCGCAAGCTCGGGTTAGGGAAGGATGGGGAAGGAAATAGGCCGTGCCCTTTCAAAGGAACCATCCCGGCATTTGCCTGAAGCGATTTAGGTAAATCACGGAAAACCTAAATCAGGATGGCTGGAGACAGGATTGAACCGTCGTCCTCCCGAATGCGAGTCCAGTGTGCTAACCACTGCGCCACCTCGCTCGGTACTATTAATTTCTGGTATAAGCTGGTGGACACTTGTTTCCTGCACGGTAACAGCACAAACTTAGTTGGATTCATTTTAAAACAGTTAAAACATTGTCAAGAAACTTGTTTCTGCGTTTGCCTGTAGTAACCATTCAAGAAACTCTGCGCCCAATATGCGCAAGACGTGTTAACTCTTCATGTGCAGGATTAATCCCAACTGCACCGATAAAATTGCGGAGGTTGTTCAGTCATACTTTCTGAGTTCTTTGATACAAACGATCCGTGGTCTACAGCGGCTCCTTACAGAGTAATAATGTAATTCCGATTAATTCGGTTCGTTACTCCAGGTATCTTCTGTGGAAACGCCTTCTCAACAGTGAAAAAGCCTTTAATACGCAATCACCAAAATGTGCAACACACGAACAAAGAGTAATGCAACAGCCCTCAGATACAAAAGTAGTGTGACGTGGTTTTCGGTGTAGCGGGAACTGCTCAACGCGGCGTCGACGTACCAGTCTTCCACCATATTCTTTGAACTTATACCAGAGGTGCATATCTGCGAGCCCTTCAACAGTAAACCTATGCCGTACTGCTGTGTATTACTGTTAACGTGCAACTAACAACTGCCGGGAAAACAATCGCGACACACAACCGAGAAAAACTGAATACAAGATCCAGGGTGAAGAGTAAAGTGAGCATTGCTGTTGTCAG
This sequence comes from Schistocerca piceifrons, assembly GCF_021461385.2. Taxonomy (NCBI): domain Eukaryota; kingdom Metazoa; phylum Arthropoda; class Insecta; order Orthoptera; family Acrididae; genus Schistocerca; species Schistocerca piceifrons. The sequence continues at coordinate 297,209,468 of NC_060138.1, forward strand.
CAGCAAGGACCGTGAAAGAATGGAACGAGATTCAGACCGAAGAGGAAATACAGCGCATACTGTCGACGTCTGCACTGTTTTGTCGAGCCGGCCGGAGCGGCCGAGCGGTTCTAGGCGCTACAGTCTGGAACCGCGCGACCGCTACTGTCGCAGGTTCGAATCCTGCCTCGGGCAGGGATGCGTGTGATGTTCTTAGGTTAGTTAGGTTTAAGTAGTTCTAAGTTCTAGGGGACTGATGACCTCAGAAGTTAAGTCCCATAGTGCTCAGAGCCATTTGAACCATTGTTGTGTAGGTATTTCCAGTGCATTATAGATAAGAGATAAATGAGATTAAGAAATCAAACGAACTGCAATTACTCTCTAATGAATCACCAGAGCCTACTGGTCTCTTACATCATTAACACTCAGAAAATATCCCTGTACAGCCTTTGAAATGTAGTCAATCGAGTTCAGATTCACCGTTGATAATGTATCACGATTTTTCTTGTGATATACCTTTTCGTATGCCTTTAATCGCCGGTGATCTAACCCTGTACTGTGTATTCTTAATATTTTCTTCTAAAAAATGGTTCAAATGGCTCTGAGCACTATGGCACTCAACATCTGAGGTCATCAGTCCCCTAGAACTTACAATTACTTAAACCTAACTAACCTAAGGACATCACACACCTTCATGCACGAGGCAGGATTCGAACCTGCGACCGTAGCGGTCGCGCGGTTCCAGACTGGAGCGCCTAGAACCGCTCGGCCACCACGGCCGGTGATATTTTCTTCTGTGATGCTGTTTTCACCTGGATCCTCTTCCAAAGTATGGGTACATTTGAATTCATTCGCCCATACCTTATCCGTTGAAAATGGTTGCAGCAGACTTCATACAAACTTCCATCAGTTTTAAATGAGCCTACGTCGGCGATAAACAGCCAGAAAACAGACAACTTTTTGACGATATAGAATTTCAGCTTACAGTTTTGGACAACGTCTAACAGCTTAACAACGATGTCATTGTTAGCGCTGCCGAAAACAAAATTTTTCCCTTTCTCCCTTTTCTATTTTCCGCTTTTTTTTCAATTTTTACAAATGTTGTATCTACAGTTCAGATTCAACGCACGGAGAATTGGTGTAGAACATGGCTTAAATGGCAAAAACGATGATATTCCATTTTTTCCATATCAACGTGAAATTACTTGTAAATTGACGAGCAAGATGGAAGATGTCATTAAATTAAAAGTGATAATGAGAGAAATTCTAAAGAGCGTCAGACTGTCACAGTTTTTCGCCGTTGGGAACCACGAAGAGGCCACGAAAAAACATCTGGTATAAGGTGTAATAATTAAGATTCTGTATTTTATTCGCAGGTGTCAATTTTACTATCGCACGTTGAGCTGTTTGATTCAGTTAAATTGATTTTCCACTGGGGTCCAAAATTAAAGCAACAAACGGAAATTTTGCAAGGTTGTGCCACAAAATACTGTAAACAGGTCATAGCAAAGTAGAAACAATGTAAAGAATACAGAATGTAAACAACTGCAACGTGCGTAACAATAGACGGAAACGTTCTTCGTTTTTCCAACATAACAGATTGCGACAACTGGTTTATATGCTCACTATGGTGTTTGACCACTTCTGGTAGCAATATTGGCCTGACAACGACGGAGCATGCTAGAAATAACGTCATCAATGTCATGCTGAGGCAATAACGCCCATTCTTCCTGCGGAGCTGCTCGTAAGTCTTGGAGAGCGGTTGGTGGATGCTGACGTGATGCGACCCTTTTCCCTAGTGAATCCCAGACACGCTCTATGGGATTCAAATCGAGAGAGCGAGCAGGTCACGCCATGCGTGCAGTATCTTCCGTCTCCAAGAAAACATCAATTACTCGTGCTCTATGACGTCGAGCATTATCTTCCACCAGTACAAAGTCTGGGCGCACAGCACCTCGCGACATCTCGTAACGATACCTAACAGCAGTTAAGTCTTGCCGATTCACCCGTACAATTTCATGAAAAGGTGGTAGTGTGGTTAAGATGTTCCCTGCCCACATCATTAGGGATCCTCCTCGATATCGGCTCTTTCCACAGTGTTTGGTTCCCGAAATCGTGGTCCACTTGTTCTCCACATGCAAATCCGTCGAGAATCACTCTCCATATCAAATCGGGACTCATCTGTGAAAGAAAATTGGCCCACTGTTCTACCGTCCAGTGGCATGTTGACGGTTCCACTCTAGACGTTCCCTTCTATGAAGACACGTCAGAGGTTAATATACAGCAGGTCTTCAACGTAAAAGACCACACTGTTGAAGCTTTCAGTACTCCGTTTGCCTCAATACAACACGTCCAAGGGATGCTGCGAGGTCAGATGCCGGTTTCCGTGTGCCACTAAGGCGGTACCGTTGTGCTGTTACAGCCAAATAACGGTCCTCGCTTTCTGAAGTCACACGTGGTGCGCTCCGGTCTTCGTGACACAGTTTCGGTCTCTATAAACTGTCGCCACATGCGAGAAACAATAGGACGATTCACGTTAAGCCTTCGGGCCACATGTATTTGCGACTATCCTGCTTCCATTCTTCCTATGGCCCTCCACCGCAGAGAATCTGATAGGCGTCTTCTGTCTGCCATATTGCACTGTCTGCTACTGCGTACATAACAGTTGTGGATTAGGGGCTGCCCGGCAAACACTACTCCCTTTGATAGGTGCCCTCACGTCATCGTTGACGTGATTTTCCGTTGACCATGTGCCATCTTCCGTTCAGAACACGATCGTACGGACATCCCTTGACAGTTTGTATGATTATATCGTTAATTAGGCACATGACTGAGGAACAGCGGTTTGTTGCTTTAATTTTGGACGCCAGTGTATATGTGTATTTATTATAAATAAAAATTTCATGCTGTGGTGACATACAAAATATCAGCTTCGACAAAAAGCGATCGTATGTCGGTTATACACTCTTATGAGCAGAACCATGGCGATCCATTCTCTGGCCTTCCGTCTTCGAGCAGCATGATAGTTGATTCTCGGAAGCAGTTTCGTAAATTCACACTGCCACCGTGGAGAACGCTATATAGCGTACAGCTTCTGTTGAATAGCTTCAAGAACAGCTGATCATCAACTGACTTCAGGTTTGCGAGTGCCACATGAAATTATATTAAAAAGTAATGAACTCGTTAAACTAAAGATTTTTTCCAGCACAGGGCTTTCCTAACTTGCTTTCCACGACGGGAAATTCGACTAGTCCTTTGTTCAGTATGAAATACCAACCACGGAAAAACTTGGCGTTGTTCCTGCAGTGATACAAGAGATTATAGACCAATTAAGCTCAGAGGCAATCTTAGGGCCAACCGGAGAACGGAACCATATACAAAAGCTTAATTGAAAATTCCATGTAAAAAAAGAGCAAACATTTGCAGAAAATGGTGTATATATGTATGTGTGTATGTATAAATGTATGTAGTGCCGCTAAATAGGTAGACAATGTGATTTGCTGGTGATGTGTTGCTCTCCCTCCCCCCTCCCCCCACTGTTCCATTTTAACTGCCCTAACACACGGCGTGCGCGGCATTGCTGCCGACAGGTGCGTGCAGAGGGGTGTAGGCAGGAGCACGCATCAATTAATTGTGTTATTAAAGTGGCTATACATTATACAATGTGTACACTACTCAGCAAATTTAATGATTTTTAACATGGTTTATGTTCACTGATGTAAAATAGAAACACCCTTCTTCGCCATCTTAAAGGTCGCTATTTTTAACTTTTTTCAGTACATACCAACAATCTACAAAGTATTTATAAACGACCCATTGTAAAACATTAAAGACTTGAGGTGTAATTATTCACAAAACAATGTATAGTAGCATAGAACGAATATACTCTATAGCGACCCTGCTGAATTTCTCTTTTAAGTTTCAAAAAATGGTTCAAATGGCTCTGAGCACTATGCGACTTAACTTCTGAGGTCATCAGTCGCCTAGAACTCAGAACTAATTAAACCTAACTAACCTAAGGACATCACACACATCAATGCCCGAGGCAGGATTCGAACCTGCGACCGTAGCGGTCGCTCGGTTCCAGACTGTAGCGCCTAGAACCGCACGGCCACTCCGGTCGGCCTTTAAGTTTCACCAGGGTCACTAAATAACATATTCTTTCTATGCTATTATACATTGCTTTGTGGGTAATTATACCTCAAGGCTTTAATACTCTATAATGGTTGGTTTATACATACTTTTTAATTTTATTTCACTTTTCTCCTTTCTAAAGTAGCCTATATTCTTCCTCAACGTTCAAGCTATCTCCATACCAAATTTCATCAAAATCGGTTCAGTGGTTTAGTCGTGAAAACGTAAGAGACAGCTACTTCCACGTGTCTACTATCGACTACCCTTACTTATTTCGACTTGTTTTACCGTACGAGTGTAGAATTTGTACTTCTTATTTTCCACTCGAAACTGTTTTAGGGGTATTCTCATAGCATTCAAACGCCTGAATGATAAAGGGGTCAGTCATAAATTTATCTCTAATGTTAGTACAGATGAAGTTCTTTTTCTGTAGCTTCTCATATTCCTGTGTAAACTTACGTTTGATAAATTATTCGCTAGTTTAAAGAGAAATACGACAGGTTGTATTATGACACTATGAGTGCTAGACCGTTAGTGAGTACATTTGTGATGCTCTGTACGGGCGGGATTCACGAAATGTTTACCGTACCGGAGGCTGAAAGCTTTGTCATTACGTCGCTCATCCAGGAATTACAATTCCTAATGAGGAAGATAATTACCAACCCGTTTACTCGACGTGTGTTATGTGATTGGTGTTTATTTGTATCAGTAATTTTGTTGCGTAAGCAGGTGCGTCAGTCTGCCTGTAACCGATTTGCCACCTCTGTGAGTCACTATGCTTGTTCAGGTTACGAGTCTGTTGAGGGGAGAGCGCTGTGCAAGCTGATGAGACCTATGAAGGATCTTTTAAAGCGTTTAGTTTTATTTCCATGGATGACTCGACTCTGCAGTTGGATACCGTGCTTGATCCTTCCTATAAAACTTAACGTAAGTGATGACTTGAAGAACCGGCTACACAGAAACTTGACTGTTTGATAAGAAGAAACTATATTGGCCATAGAATCTAAAATAAATCATTCTGAATAATAACATGAAATCTCGTCTGTGTGAACTGTGTTGTAATAGCCTCACTGGTAGTAAATAATCTCTCAGAATTTCTAAGAAATCAAAATGTCACGTTGTTCCATCGGATAAACGTAATAGTGCGAATGAAAAATTTTAGCCAAAACAAGACTGAACCTTTTATGATAACTTTATTTAGCAACTTTGTGTGGCTGCATCATGAAACTTTTTTTCACCTTCACCTTTATTTAAAAAATTACTTGATTGTACGAAAGCATATTGATGCGGCGATTCGAGTGATACACGTATACAGAAGGGAGTGGCTACTAACCTCATGACACTAAACCACATCACAGTGACATAAAGGAAATGTATTTGACATTATTTGGCCCTGCTGTAAGTACGAGAAAATATTAGTGATTTAATTTCACGTTTTCGAATAAATTAATGGAGCATACTACTTCAGACCTGCTTTAAACAAAGCATCGAGGACGTGTTTCTGTCACCTGCAGTTGTCTCTAAGAGTTACGATACGAACCTATATACCACAGTCAGTGCCTCTCCGAAACGTGTGATTTTGGCTTTAGCATGGAAATCACTTATCAGCAAACTAATATAGAAGCAAACTAAAACTGACCACATTTTCCTTAATTGTCACTGAACCATTGTGTTGTAAGTTTCGTATATATCAATCACCACGTTATGTTCAGCGTTCCTGCCAAGTGAGGTGGCTCAAAAACACAGGATTTGTAATCGAGACAAGTGATTTAAAATCCCTGAACGACTATTCTTATGTGATTTTTTCGATATTTCCCTGTATATCCTGATGGAATGTTAGGGTGACCCCTGAAACAACTGTACAGTCTATTTTCTTCCAAGATTTTGTTCCATCCGACCTGGAGCTCCGTCTGTTATGACATTGATGCTGAAATTCAACACCAGTCTTTTTCACGTTGCGTATACTGCGCCAGTAAACAGGAACACGTGTAGATCATCTGCAGGGCAATTGGCGTGGTACAGGTGCTAGGAATACGGGAAATTCTTTCGGTCGATTACGTGCGCAGAAATATGGAAAACTGGTAATGAATTAGTATCACGTAAAGTGCGAGTCTCGCTGGATATTCACAAACTCCTGACGTTAGAATCTGTTGAGAGTAGCAGTGTTGCCCGCTGTTTAAGTCAGAATAGAGCAGCCGAATAATGACTCGGGGCACGGATGTGTTCAGTATTGGGAAAGGCACAAGTTTTTGAAAGCACCCTGATCATCCTCCATAGAAGACGATGCGCGCGTGTCCATTAGTTTAACCAACGACCTCGTCAGTTATTATTACAGCTGATACGGGAACTTCGTGATAAGGCCGCGGAAGAATGGAAACTAGTTGATTGGACAGACGAATCAAGTTTTCTGTTGCACTAAATCATGAGCGGGTCAGGATGACCGTTTTCTGCGACAATGCTGGCTCCACAGAGACCGCGCAGGGGCCGCGCGGGATTAGCCGAGCGGTTTTAGGCGCTGCAGTCATGGGCTGTGCGGCTGGTCCCGGCGGAGGTTCGAGTCCTGCCTCGGGCATGGGTCTGTGTGTTTGTCCTTAGGATAATTTAAGTTAAGTAGTGTGTAAGCTTAGGGGCTGATGACCTTAGCAGTTAAGTCCCATAAGATTTCACACACATTTTTTTTTACATGGAATATTATAACAAAATAACTGTCTACCTGATCGCACCCCAAAGAAGACACGTATCATGTGATCTGTTCACCAATTCAGTGCTGCAAATCACCATACTTTGCAACTTGTGTGGACAAGCTAAGGATTGTTGGAACCCATGCCACCTCGAATAAAAAATATCGTGGCTACAACATATGTAGCTACATGAATACGGTGAATTATGCAGTAGTATGGTGAACCTAAGGACAATAGCTTTAGTTGATCTGTGCAGAAAATGAATGTCGGCTGTGAAACGTCCTTGCGAACTCTCATTTAAACATGCTACATGTCCTTTGTACGTAGACATATCATTCATAATTATGGCTTCACCTTAAATATCTAACGCCGTTCTTATACGGAAGGATTTCTTATTTCGCTACAAAGTCGCGACTTTTTCTAACGAAGAATGACGCATAGCCTTAGACGGCGTACCCGCGGTGTGTCCAGAAACGGCGATAACTTACCACAGTCGGCGACAAAATTCACCAGTACGAGTATGTAGCGTCATTAGGTATGGCCCTTCAGTCGTCAAAGACAGCACAGCGCCAGAAATGCCACTGTGCCTCCAGAAGGCGTTTAGTCCTTGTGTGGAGGGCTGAGAGGCAATCTTGTTGTGGTTTGCCCTTTGAGTTTTTTACCGTTTGCCACGGATGTATGTGGTGTTTACTTTTCCCTTTATGATGTATTCGGTTGCTAATGATGCTATATTATTTTTGCGCTGTCGGCTTTGCTAGGCTATCTTAGCAAAACCATGACATTATTTCTTTTTTAAGTTGTGACCTGTAATGGTAATGGTACTCACATACAGGGTGTTACAAAAAGGTACGGCCAAACTTTGAGGAAACATTCCTCACACACAAATAAAGAAAATATGTTATGTGGACATGTGTCCGGAAACGCTTAATTTCCATGTTAGAGCTCATTTTAGTTTCGTCCACCTACGCTCAATGGAGCACGTTATCATGATTTCATACGGCATACTCTACCTGTGCTGCTAGAACATGTGCCTTTACAAGTACGACACAACATGTGGTTCATGCACGATGGGGCTCCTGCACATTTCAGTCGAAGTGTTCGTACGCTTCTTAACAACAGATTCGGTGACCGATGGATTGGTAGAGGCGGACCAATTCCATGGCCTCCACGCTCTCCTGACCTCAACCCTCTTGACTTTCATTTATGGGGGCATTTGAAAGCTCTTGTCTACGCAATCCCGGTACCAAATGTAGAGACTCTTCGTGCTCGTATTGTGGACGGCTGTGATACAATACGCCATTCTCCAGGGCTACATCAGCGCATCAGGGATTCCATGCGACGGAGGGTGGATGCTAACGGAGGACATTTTGAACATTTCCTGTAACAAAGTGTTTGAAGTCACGCTGGTACGTTCTGTTGCTGTGTGTTTCCATTCCATGATCAATGTGATTTGAAGAGAAGTAATAAAATGAGCTCTAACATGGAAAGTAAGCGTTTCCGGACACGTGTCCACATAACATATTTTCTTTCTTTGTGTGCGAGGAATGTTTCCTGAAAGTTTGGTCGTACCTTTTTGTAACACCCTGTGTACTTGCAGTCTTAAACTTACATCCGTTATGCATTCCGTATGAAACTGAAAGCTTTGTTTCCTGATACTTTACGATCTTTAGTGTTGTCTGCTACTTTATTTCAGTCAATTCACGATGAGCAGCTTCGTTTAAAATTCTGTTTGCGTGACAAATCTCACTAGATATATAGACAAGCACGTTTTGCGTTACTGATTTCACACCGTGCAGAGAGGTCGCAAACCACCTGTTATTCCATTTAAATTATGTAAAAATTTTCTGAAAAGAAACTGTAATCTTTATTTGATTACGCTTTCAGCAGCTTCTGTGAAGTAAAATATGAACATACAATTGTTTGGCATGGCTTGCTCCGGGAAGAGTCCATAATAATAGGTGAAATAAAAGAGGGAATGAAACTGAGGCCTGCGGTAGTAAAATTCAGTATTATTCAACTTTAATAACCACACAGTACAAAAAATTAATCACTATCGTGAGACATGATGTTAGTACCGCGTAACAACGCCTCTGGCCTTGATAATGGCCTCAACTGGGCAAGGGAGAGAGTCCACAAGTTTCTTCAGATTTGCCACATCTGACAAAAGCGACCCATCGACGACTGGATCCGTAAATGTATCAAATTAGGGGCATGTTGATTACTATGTTTCATCTACAGTTCGTAATAGTCCCAGACATTTTCTGTGGGATTGAGACCGGGCGAATGCGAGTGCGATAGGGTGCCTACGTGTTCGTCAAATCAGAAACATATGCGTGCTACCATATATATTCAGCTGTTGTCATCTTGGAAGATGGAAATAGCCAAAAAATTATAATCACCGTGAAGGTACAGAAGAAAGAGCAGCACTTAGACGCCAAGAATGTTGAAATAAATATCCTGATTCATGTTCACGTTAACCTGAATAGTCCGCCCAACTCATGGTACGAAAAACACCACCAAACATCATGGAACCACATCCGACCTGAATTATACGCGTAACGCGCATCGGGCTGTACGCATCATTGCGCTGTCAGTGCACTCGACGCCTTTCATCGTTTCAGAAGAGACAAAATATACAGTTACATCTACTTCCGTACTCTGCAAGCCATAGTGATGTACATAAAAATTAGTACTTTCTATTGGACCAGCTATTAGGCCTTCTTTCCTTATCATTCACATATGGAGCGCGGGAAGAATGATTGATTAAATGCGTTTGTGCGCACAAATAAGTTGTCTAATCTAGTCCTCGCGATGAATATGGAAGCGACACGTAATGGATTGTAGTATATTCCTATATTCATCACTTAAAGCTGGGTCCTGGAATGGTGTAAGCATAGCTTTTCGGAATAGTCTGCGTAAGTGTCTAAGCATCTGCCGGTTCAGTTCTTGCAGTATCTCCGTGACACTTCCCCATACGTCAGACAAACCTGACCATTCGTGCTGTCCTTCTTTGTATACGTTCAGTATCCCAGGTTCACACGATACGATGCACATAATTGATTTAAATGTTTCTGTACACTCGATAACCAACACAACAGCCACGCCGTCACCTCAACAATACGTCTACTTCGACACTGCCATATCACTCGATTCTTCACTTTCATAGTCGACAACAGGTTCTCTCACAGCAGATACAAGGGGCGATCAAAAATTTCCGTTTGAAGGCGTTGCTGCGGCGTAGTATACATCCATATCAGAATGTATATGGGGCAGCATGTCTGTCAAAAAGTACCGTTGTGAAATGGTACGCGATGTTCCGTGCTGCTTCATGATAACGCACGTCCCCATATTGTACATGTCATAACAGAAGTTACGCCAACTCAAATGGGAGACACTCGAGCACCCACCCTATAGGCCTGATATGTACCCATACGACTATCACGCCTTCGGTCCCCTAAAAAAGGTCTTGAAGGGTTGACAGTTCCTGTCGCACGAGCATGTGCAACCGTCAGTTACGGACTTGTGCAGCATCGTGTTACCAATCGAGTATTTCAGCGTGGTGCGTTGGTGGGATGATGGGCTCAATGTTCACGGCGATATTGGCTTTCCGATTCTGGACTGTACTTCAATCGAAGGAAACTTTTTGATCACCTTTTTCCTCCATTTCCAGTTTGTCGGTTCTATTAATGTTCATTCGGTGTATATACCGTGAAACATTTCTGTTCATACAGATATATTATTTAAGTCCATTGAAATGTAGTGCTAAATACGACGAATAAAACAAAATAATAAAAGAAAAAATATTTGTATAGACTCCCTACAGCCATACATTTACATTCTGAAGAACGTTCATCGTCGACGATTACTTACCGGATTATAGGCTAAAGTGAGATATTTTAGTGGCATAATTATAATTTTTTGCTTGCAAGGAGAAGGTTGGCCCGTGTTGTGGTAGTCCTGTGCTTCCCGCCAGATGGCACCAAATGCCTGTTTCTGTTCCACCACGCTTAAAGTCAACAATACAAAACTTTTTCTCATTCTTCGTGCCGTTTCGTGAAATACTTCGGTGGTTATTGCATTGTCTGCGTATTTTTGACACTGCGTGGAAACTATTGAAGGTACGCTATTTATTTTGCGATATGTTATAGTCAGTGGTAAAGTGAACGTATTTACGTATTTTCACCTGCATGACCGCTTGTATTGTTAGTTTCTAAAAAAAAAAAAAAAAAAAAGTAATCCAATAAATTTGTTGTGAAATTACCGTAATTACGATTTATCACAAAATTAGACTAGTATTATCACAAAATTACCTGCCTATGTTACAAAATTACATACTTTTTATTGTTTGCAAGATGCCGCCATATTTATTCAGTAACACTCTTTATTTATTTATTTATGCATTTATTTTACCTGGCAAGATTAGGGCCTTCAGGCCCTCTCTTACACCTAACCAGGCATACTCAGATTCAACAAATTTCAGTGTCTACAGAAAATTAGGACATATAACATGTTATACAGTATTAATGTTAAAGAAAAAAAATAGAGATTATAAAAGTAGTACAATGATAACTATAACAATCAAAAAATAATTATAACAATCAAGAATAATAATAATAATAATAATGATAATAATAATAATAATAATGATAATAATAATAATAATAATAATAATAATGACTATGTATATGAAAGTAAACATATTTTTCTTTTATGAGTGTTAGTCCTATTGCTAGTTGGGAATTTTCTCGTTATATTCTTGCAGCTTGTGAGTTATTCTCATCAAGCAGAGACATAAGACGATGGAATGGGGTGAAAGAGATATAGAAGAGGTAGATAGGTTAGAGGAAGAGAAATAGAATGGTAAAATTCGAAGCTATGATGGAGAGGAGAAAGAAAAATATGAGGGGGGGCACAACAATGGTGGCTATACCGTCCCTAATATGTTAGTCTTAAGTTCCCTCTTGAATGTTGAGTGGTTTTGGATAAGACGCAGATCACAGGGGAGCGCGTTCCATAGTCGTATGGCTGAGATGGAGAATGACACGGAGAAAGATTTTGTGTTATGTAAAGGTACAGCCAAGATGCTAGACGTATCCGATCTGGTATTGCGGTTGTGGAATGATGATAGGTGTTTAATGTGAGAAGATAAGTATTGGGGGCACCAGTGGCTAAGAAATCGATGAAGTAAGCACATCGTGTGGAGATCGCGTGCCTTATGTGGGCGTATCCAACCTAGCTGGGAGTATGAAGGACTGATATGATCATACAACCGTATGCTGCATACGTATCTAACACAAGCATTCATCACTAGCTCGAGGCATCTCGAATTTTCATTATTTGTGCCATGTTGAACTACATCACAGTAGTAAAGATTAGGCAAGACTAGTGTTTGGACTAATTTTTGTTTAACATGGGTTGGAAATATTTTTCTAAATTTTTGAATTGCATGTAGGGAGGAGAGCGATTTCCGGCAAGCTGTGACTGTTTGTTCTTCCCAGTTTAGGTGTTCATCCAAGATTATTCCAAGGTCTTTTACTGTTTTTTGGTATGGTAGTTGGGTACCATTGAGGAGTATTTGAGGGACTGTTTCGCGAAAGTACCGACTGATTAACTTTGGATGATATATAAGTATGAGCTGGGATTTCTTGGGGTTTAGTTTCAGACCTAGGTTCTGTGCCCATCGAGAAACAGAGCAAAGATCTGCGTTCATACTCGCTACTGCGTCAGCAATGTTCTTGGGGCTTGCACTTATGTACAGTTGGATGTCGTCGGCATATAGATGGTAGTTGCAGGAGTGAATCGCTGAAGAAATATCATTAATGTACAGTGTGAAGAGTAATGGACCAAGGACGGAGCCTTGGGGAACTCCAGAGCGCACGTTTTTCCATGATGACTTTTCCGACCCACAAATGACTTGTTGACTTCTGTTTTTGAGGTAGCTGTCGAACCAGTGTATTGCGCTGTTTGAGAAAAATAAGAAATACAGTCTAAAACCGTTGTATTACGTCCGATCCCTAACAGGAAAGTATTCATACAAGATTAATATCATAAACATGAGAAGTAGTTTAGCAAAATAACAAATTTATCACGAATATACCTCCCTTTACCCTACTAGTTAATTATTCTTAAAATCAATCGCGTACTTGGTAGATAACGAAATGCATTCCGAAAATATGGGACAAAGGCATCTACCTATTAAATCTCTTTCACTGTTTGCAAAATATCGAGCCGCGGCCTTTGTTTCTGCTGACTGGTGTATGCTACATCAGTGCTTGGTTTAGGAGAGATGTGTTGTTCTCCAGAAGAAGTGATTATTCTCGGGGTCAGAGAACACTATAGGATCTGAAACTTCCTGGCAGATTAAAACTCTGTGCCGGACCGAGACTCGAACTCGGGGTCTTTGCCTTTGCGGGAAAGTGCTCTACCAACTGAGCTACCCAAGCACGACTCACGCTCCGTCCTCGCAGCCTTAATTCCGGCAGTACCTCGTCTCCTTCTGATTTTAGGCTCTCTTTACGGCACGCGCTATGGATACTGATTTGTGCACAGTACTATAAGAATTTAAAATACTGTTACCTTCTCGTGTCTGTAATTAGACGGTTGGTAATAGCTGCAACAAATTTTCTTATGGGCAAGGAAGCTGACGAGCTTCAGAGGCTGAAACCACCCACGGGAAGTGACGTGACTGTGGGTCACGCACATGTCGCCGTAACGTCCACGGAGCGAGTGATCGAACATGCTGAACTGCTAACGAGACCGTTATCGTTATACTAAAACTGCTTCCCTCCGCAATAAAACTGAATTTCATCCGGGGGTGTGAGTAAACAGCGAGCAAGCGGTGCGACAATAATTACCAGCAGATACGAAACAAATTCCACCAGTCAGCCATCCGATTGGTATTGCCTATCGACCGACTGCCGAACCGATCTTGTCATTGCCACCTGGGAAACAAATGGGCGAGTGCGCAGTAGTGTAAACTCTCATTACAGAATGGTCCGTGCACCTGATGAGCGGAGGCGCTGATCGCGTGACGTCACTCGCCTCCGTGGGTGGCGCGGGATTCTGTTGCTGACACATCCTGGCACCGATACCAATGGGTTAATGAGTACTTACTGCAACAAGTGTTTCCATCGGCTGCTGGCTGTAGCTACAGTGCTAGTCAAAGGGAGATGGGCACGTTGCCAGTCGTAACAAAGACAAAAACAAAGTTGCAGAATCGGATAAATTAACAAAAGAAAAGATCTGTCTTATATGTGCAAAAATTGGACCTATATGAAGTTCACGTAAAGTTGATAAAATGTTGCACTGATTTCATTTGATTTAATCTTTTTGACGTTATGGAATGGTTCAAATGGCTCTGAGCACTATGTGACTTAACTTCTGAGGTCATCAGTCGCCTAGAACTTAGAACTAATTAAACCTAACTAACCTAAGGACATCACACACATCCATGCCCGAGGCAGGATTCGAACCTGCGACCGTAGCGGTCACTCGGTTCGAGACTGAAGCGCCTAGAACCGCACTGCCACTCTGGCCGGCTGACGTTATGGAATCTTATGCTCTAATGTTCCCCTGATGACGGCAGTACTGAGAGAAAATAAACTGTCAACATCATACCTTTCACGTGAAAATCAAAGTTCGCGTGCAAGAAAAATGGGTGTTCCTGTGATACGCCAGTAAGGATTACATTCTCAGAGTGAGTCTTGTTGGTGTGTGAATACGAACTATGGAGCTTGAAAATAACGGGACTGATGTTGTCACAGAGTAAGCACACATTCGCCAAAGGTGTCGAATACGGCATTCTGGTGTCTGTAGACAAATCATTGTGGCCGTGGTCTTCGTTTGTGTAAGAGCTGTTTTTTTGTTTTGCCGGAGAAATGTTAAGTGTAATAATGGAGCAACGAGCTGTCTTGTTGTTTCACGTGAAACCTTGCAAAAACTGCGACTGAAACATATACTTTACTAAAAAAAAGTGTATGGCGAAGACTGTTTACCATGTACACGAGTTTTTGAGAGGTTGAAGTGTTCCCAAGATGGCCAAGAAGACGTTGAAGGTGATTCACGGCCGGGGCGCCGTCCAACGTCTAAAACGAATGAAAATATCGGGAAAGTAGATAAACTGATTGGATCTGATCACTAACCAGTTTAGCATGAAACTGGTGCCGAAAATCCTCGCGATCGAACAAAAAGGTCATAACACTGAAAATGATCCTAATTTCTGAAAATATTGTAACGTATGTCGAATCTTGGATTTTCACTTATGATCCAGAAACTCAGCCCCAGTCCGTGCACTGGAAAGGCCCATCTTCACCGACAGCAAGAAAATCTCGAACGAGCAAATCAAGATTCAAAGAGATGTTCATGGAATTGCATAAGTTAGGTTCCTGAAGGTCAAAGTATTAATCAACATTAATACCTCGAAATTCTTGCTCAACTCTGTGAGCAAATAAGAACAAAACGACCCGGCTTGTGGAAGAACAAGTCATGGAGACAACGCACCGACTCATACCGCATTGTCTCTTGAGAGTTTTCTAACGAGGTACAGCATGCCAGCTTTAGACAACCCACCTTACTCGCCTGACCTAGCACCATATGACTTTTGTTTATTCCCAACGTCAAATCTGCATTAAAAGAAACAAGATTTCAGTTCTTTGAAGCAGTGAAAGAAAAAGCGGCACGTCTCATCAAGGAGTTCACACAGGAATATCTGCTGCACTGTTTCTATCAGTGAAAATTCCCGTGGAGCGTTGTAGGGATAGAGGAGGAGGGTGTATTTAGGGTTACAGTAACTACATATGTATGTTTTTGAAATAAAATGTTTTTTAGCAGTAGTCCTGTTATTTTATAGCCCAACCTCATAATATCTTCCAGACGTCTGAATCGTTGAATACGCCGCGGAGGAGGTGCAATTAACACTCGATATGTGAGCTTTGTGACGTCGGAAATTGCCTCGCTGGGACATTCGACTGATGAGTGAAGCCAAAACAGCAGGTCAACTGGCTGCTTTATCGCCTAGAAATACCGTCGTGTTATTAGGGTGCTTGGAATTAATACATCGGCATTGAAGGCAGTCTCTTCGCAGTACATTTCGGTAATAAACGGAATGTCTTGGTGTTCAGCGGCACACTCGTATGTGCTGTGCACAGTTGCCTAGAAACAAATAGCGGTTGGATTCATCACTAAAAATGATACGCTCTTAATAGTGTACCCACTACTCAGTGGTATTTAATAGTGAACCCACTACTCAGTGATATGACAATTTTTGCTGGTGTTGTTGAGCTGTTAAAGCAGTCTGCCGTAAATGACGTCATAGTAGTAATCCTTCGGCCTGGAGACACCTGGCAATGCCCGCCTGGACACAAGACTTTCATTGCGTGACCCACTGGTCACAGAGTGTCTGAAAGCGAAGACGATGGCGTCTTCGTGGCCTGTTAGAATATGCCAAACTCCAGCATGGTCCTCTAGGCTCTTTCCGTTCACTTCGACCAGTTGCGATGTCTACGTGATTCATGTGTTGCGTAGTGGATTAAAATAACTTACAAGCTGGGCGCATTGTGTACCTTCTTTCCGCCATGTGCAGCGCTTCGCATTGAACAATATCTGACTCCTTGCTGGACACGTGGGCTACAGATCTGGACACAGAACGGTATTGTGTTCCAATTCAACGTGGACTAGAGTGCATCCTGTACTGGCTTGAGCTGGCCGCTGTGGCCGAGCGGTTCTAGGCGCTTCACTCCGGAACCGCGCTGCTGCTACGGTCGCAGGTTCGAATCCTATCCCGCGCATGGATGTGTGTGATGTCCTTATGTTAGGTTTAAGTAGTTCTAAGTCTAGGGGACTGATGACGTCAGATGTTAAGTCCCATAGTGCACAGAGCCATTTGAACCATTTCTGTGCTGGCATGCATTATGCCGTAAGTCACTGTGCAGGAAGTCGTTGAAATTCTTTCTGATGTGGGACACAGCTGCCAGCATGGAAAATATTTCTTCGATCATTCGAGTGAAACGATTTCTTATCGCAACACAGTATTAGTTCTTCGTTCCTTATACTAATTAATATTGTACACAGTGTGGAAGCTATGCAGCTAAAGAAGGTCGTAAGAGACGAACATGTGGTGATCATTTAATTACAATCAGTACTTTTAGATAAGACAGTAACAGGTACTGTTTTTTTGTCTTTCATCCACAAGACCTTGTGGCAGTCTTTAAACCATATCTAAGGTTTCGGTTGGAGTGAGAAATTTTTTCCACGTACATTAAAGAGAACTGAAGAAAAAAAATAGTAAAAATTGGAAAAATATATTGAAAGGTCTCACATGTAGAGGGGGAGTGGCCGGATGGAAATTGAAACAGGCAAGCGGTCCTAGGCGCTTCAGTTCGGAACCGCGCGACTGCTACGGTCGCAGGTTCGAATCCTGCCTCGGGCATGGATGTGTGTGATGTCCTTAGGTTAGTCAGGTTTAAGTAGTTCTAAGTTCTAGGGGACTGATGACCTCCGATGTTAAGTCCCATAGTGCTCAGAGCCATTTGAACCATTTTTTGACATTGAAACAAGTTGGAGCCTGACGCCACTACTTTTAGCCACTGAGGTATGTTAGTGGTTTAGATTTTTGAACGTTGTACGTTATCTGTAACTATGAAACTGGGTATAAAGGTCACGCTTCATTATAATTTAAAAAAACCATTTGATTAAAAAAATAGTACTCCTCTTTGTCGCATGCAATTCTAGCAGACGGCACACAGTTGAGTCGACTGTGAAAGAATACTGTAGTTTCTAGGTATCGACGAAGTCCAGAGCCTGTGATGAATGGCGTAGTTATTGATCATTGTCTTCAAGAGGCTAGAACGGAAAATATGGGAAACACTACTCTAATTACTTTTTCTAATTTTTTCTCCTTTGTTATAGGACGTACATGTAGACCCTATTTAAAATCTCTGTGTCCACTTTGCCGACGACAGATTTTTCATCACACGACCATGTGTCTGAATCGGCTGAGAACCTGTATAGCATTAAAAGATCAGTGCCTTGTGTGAAACCTCAGTCTCAGCAAAAGACACGCGAGAAAAGAAGAAGCGTAGAAAAACTAAATAGGGCGTTATCTAGTTCACTCATTATGATGCGGTTATCAGTTCCAATTAATCTACGCCGTAGGGCTTCTTGCGTCTAATTTCAGGTGCAAAAATATAGAGAACTAGATAAAGCATCGAGGAACTAACCAAAACTTTGGTGATATTTAGTTTTCTCTGGCGAAGAGTTCGCTGACCATTTGCAACAGCCTTTGAGAAAATGGATCTCCATTGGTCACAGTTTGAGCCATTATGTCCGCCGTATTTGATTGAAAGATATAGGCACCGAATCGGTTCGTGAGGCTTACGGGCGTGAGTCAGTTGGAAAGAACATTATTCACGAATCCCAGGTATTTTCGTTCCTAGCCCAGACATAGAGGGTTAAAAAGAGGCCTTCACTAAGTGTTTTAAGGTTAGTACCCACTGGCCTAAATTAATATTGTAGCCTGTAGTAACTCTTGTCTGTCAAAAACGTCCTTGCAAGTTGCTTATGTTTCGTAACAACTGCTTCCTCCCGCAACTACGAGGGTCAATCGGAAAATAAAGAACGTTTTATCTACATAAATTTTCATTTGGTATAATTGAACGAAACCGTATTTTACATACAATTTGATACCCAATCTAGTTTTCTGCGAAGTCACTGTTCAAATATAGGCTATTGTCGTATCACTTTACCAGCTTTTCTATGCCGTATACACACTCAGTTGCCACCAAGTTGTTGAACCACTGATTAACGGCTTCTTTAAGTTCTTCGTCACTTCGGTAGCGTTTTCCACTCAACGTATCTTTCAGTTTGGGGAATAATAATAATCACTTGGGGCTAAGTCCGGATGTATGGCGGATGACCACTGAAGCAAGTCCTGTGTCACTCCCGCTGCATGCAGAAGTGCAGTACCGTGACTACACTGGTTAGCATTCCGAGCCGCCTGGTTTTAATGGCGCGGCGAAGTCGTTGAAGCGCCTGACAATACGCCACTGCATTTATCGTCTCACCTCTAGGCATTTAGTAGATGAGCAGGACACACTTACGATCCTAAAACACAGTAGCCATGATCTTCCTGGTACTCAAAATTTGTTTTGATTTTTTTCGGTTTCGTTGGGGATTGCGAATGATGCCATTCCATTGACTGGCGCTTTCTTCTGGTTTCTGGTGTGAAGTGTGATATCCAAGTCTCATCATCAGTGACAATGCGATTCAAAAATTCTTCACCATCCATTTCATAGCGATTGAGAAATCTTAATGCAGCTGCCATTCGTATGGTTTTGTGCTCTTCTGACAGAATTCGAGGAACCCGTGTGGTACAAACTTCTTTATAGCCCTGATGTGCACCAACAGCCCCGTACAACATAGTTCTTAAAATGTCTGGAAAGGCTGAGTGCAGTCTATTGATTGTAAAACACCAGTGTTCTTGGATTTTTGTTTCAGGCCTTGCTTTGAGTCCGTCAATCACTACTTAGAGTCGGTCCGCGAAATCTTTGTCGTGAACGTTTTTCCGTCCGTCATTAAACATGATACACCACTTACGAACTGACGCTTCGTTCATGACGTTACCTTAAGCCACAGTTATCTGTTAATTTTGATGGTTCGGACTTTTTCCGCTTTTAAAAAGGGGATAACGCTGCGCATCTCACACTTGGCGAGATCCTCAATGTTGTCACACGTTTTAAAGTCGCACGGCTAAGCAGTAAACAATCGTAATGGGTCGCAGCTGCCACCAAACTGAAGCCGGTAAGTACCAAGGTCAGTGATCGCTCGGCGGTGGCGGTGTAGTGGCGCGGTCAAGTATGATGCTCGTATGTTGGCGGCACTACTGTGGAGAAACAATAGCCAATCGCCTGTGATCTCTCCATGGCGGAATTCACCACCCTTTACCGTTCGTCCAAGAAGCAGTAATACTCTTTGCGGTAACTTGAAGACCTACATATAATTTATCAGCAAACGAGTCAGCAGGATGTAGCACTCGTAAACCTGAATGAATTTACAAAGAAACATTTTGCAACAGGCGTCAACTTAATTGCAGCTTCAAAGCCTGAGAGAGCTGACCATGATTATCGTCAAAGACTTGTTCGCACATTTCAGTTTGAAGAGCTGGTGTTGGACGGTATGAGAAAAATTCATCGGTAAATGCCCATCGATTAGACTGTGAAATTCACACTTCGAAAAATACGGTGTGGAATGTACAGGTTACACCACTAGCATAAGCGACGTGTGTAAGCAATGGAGACAAATGAGTTTGAACCTAGTGCTCAACTGTGTCAATATAATTTGCTGTAAAGCATGCTTAATGATTGCCGCTTGTCACACTTAGCGACTGCAAATGGCGTCAGTTGTTTCTGTTAAGTATAAATTGCTGCTTCACTAATACACAAAATAGTCGTTTCCTGCTATTAGTTCCGTATCTCAGTGCACTCGCTTTAAGATCCTTTACCATTTGCATAATTTTATTCTGAAAGTTTTGGAACATCGAGAATGCTTACGATCCCGTCAAACTATGTCGAAGTACACTGGACGTTGTCTTCTCCCCATTTAGAACAACCTAATGAGCTCTGAAGAACTCTTCACTCTAATCATAAACGTGTGTCGGAAAGGCAAAATATTATTTACGCCCTTGAAACATCACAGTGATCGCTTTGGAATACTGTAGATGGTGCAGAAGTAGTACCACACTCTGCCGGTGAAGCGTCGTAGCAGTGAAGTGATGTGTATGTACTAGTCAGCTGTATCGAATCAGAGCAGTATAATCTGTCGCTGTTAAGATGTGACAGCTATCCTATTTGGACGTTCTGATGACCAAGCCAATAAGTATCTGCGCGGGCTGTCCAACACGTCTGCAAGGAATTGCGCATCACTTGCCGACATGTAACGTGGCGTGAGAACAGCGCTTTAGTCAACAGGAACCGGAGACGAGTGCCACACCTTGATGATTACTGTCGGTTGAAAATCCAGCAGGAACAGCAGCACATAAATCTACGTGGATTCAATGAGCCAAACAACGCTGTAACTGGTTTAGCTGACTGGAGACGTGCGGTTCGACGTGTCACGATTTTGCGTCTCTCTACATCATGTAATTCGTCAAGTGCATTGACAGCAGGTGAGGCGCTTAACTCTCAGTGTGGAAAAAAAGCGCAGGTGAAGCCTGTATCTAAGAAGGGTAGAAGGACGGATCCTCAAAATTACAGACCAATATCCTTAACATCGGTTTGCTGCAGGATTCTCGAACATATTCTCAGTTAGAATATAATGAATTTCCTTGAGACAGAGAAGTTGCTGTCCATGCATCAGCACGGCTTTAGAAAGAATCGCTCCTGCGAAACGCAACTCGCCCTTTTTTCACATATCTTGCGAACCATTGATGAAGGGTATCAGACGGATGCCGTATTCCTTGACTTCCGGAAAGCGTTTGACTCAGTGCCCCACTGCTGACCCCTAACTAAGGTACGAGCGTATGGCAATGGTTCCCAAGTATGTGAGTGGCTCGAAGACTTCTTAGGTAATAGAACCCCGTACGTTGTCCTCGATGGTGAGTGTTCATCTGAGGTGAGGGTATCATCTGGAGCCGGCCGGTGTGGCCGAGTGGTTCTAGGCGCTTCAGTCTGGAACCGCGCGATCGCTACGGTCGCGGGTTCTAATCCTGCCTCGGGCATGGATGTGTGTGATGTCCTTAGGTTAGTTAGGTTTAAGTAGTTCTAAATTCTAGGGGACTGATGACCTCAGATGTTAATTCCCATAGTGCTCAGAGCCATTTGAACCATTTTTATTATTATCTAGAGTGCCCCAGGGAAGTGTGGTAGGTCCGCTGTTGTTTTCTATCTTTTGGATAGGGTGGATAGCAATGTGCGGCTGTTTGCTGATGATGCTGTGGTGTACGGAAAGGTATCGTCGTTGAGTGACTGTAGGATGATACAAGATGACTTGGACAGGATTTGTGATTGGTGTAAAGAATGGCAGCTAACTCTAATTATAGATAAATGTAAATTAATGCAGATGAATAGGAATAAGAATCTTTTAATGTTTGAATACTCCATTAGTAGTGTAGCGCTTGACACAGCCACGTCGGTTAAATATTTGGGCGTAACATTACAGAGCGATATGAAGTGGGACAAGCATGTAATGGCAGTTGTGGGGAAGGCGGATAGTTGTCTTCGGTTCGTTGGTAGAATTTTGGGAAGATGTGGTTCATCTGTGAAGGAGACCGCTTATAAAACACTAATACGACCTATTCTTGAGTACTGCTCGAGCGTTTGGGATCCCTAACAGGTCTGATTGAGGGAAGACATAGAAGCAATTCAGAGGCGGGCTGCTAGATTGTTATTGGTAGGTTTGATCATCACGCGAGTGTTACGGAAATGCTTCAGGAACTCGGGTGGGAGTGTCTAGAGGAAAGGAGGCGTTCTAAAATGGTTCAAATGGCTCTGAGCACTATGCGACTCGACTGCTGAGGTCATCAGTCGCCTAGAACTTAGAACTAATTATCCTAACTAACCTAAGGACATCATACACATCCATGCCCGAGGCAGGATTCGAACCTGCGACCATAGCGGTCGCCCGGTTACAGACTGTAGCGTCTAGAACCGCACAGCCACTTCGGCCGGCAGGAGGCGTTCTTTTCGTGAATCGCTACTGAGGAAATTGAGAGAACCAGCATTTGAGGCTGACTGCAGTACAATTTTACTGCCGCCAACTTACATTTCGCGAAAAGACCACAAAGATGAGATAAGGGAGATTAGGGCTCGTACAGAGGCATATAGGCAGTCATTTTTCCCTCGTTCTGTTTGGGAGTGGAACAGGGAGAGAAGATGCTAGTTGTGGTACGAGGTATCCTCCGCCACGCAACGTATGGTGGATTGCGAAGTATGTATGTTGATGTAGATGTAGATGTAGATGTAGAAATTGTAGTTCAGACCGGAGGTGGTTCTGTGACGTTTTGGGAGTGTTTTTCGTACCATGACTGGAGTCCACTGATCCAGGTCACGCATTATTTTAACATTCTAGATGACCAACTGTTGCCCTTTCGTGCATATCTTTATGAATAGTATGCTGTGGGTACTCCCGTCTTTCAAGATAACAATAGCGATGTTCACAGAGCTGCACGCTATATTCTGAGTGTGTCGAACATAGACTGTCTAGCTAAATCACTATATCTTAAGCCAATAGAACTTGCGTGCAACTATTTGGAACAGCACGTGATACCTAGCAATCAACTCCCGCATAATTTGGTAGCTCTACGGGATCAAGTACCATTGGGTGTCGTCAGCTACATATGGTATATCTAAAGCAAATCGCGGAGTCTTTTCCTCAAAACTGAGGCCATCATCAAGGGCAGAGGCGGTGTTTCACGGTATTAACGTGTACGAGGATGGTTTGATGAGCCTGGTAAATTTCCATGAAAGAATGGAACATTCTTGTCGGGCCTTCTTGGTTGGTAAGCTTAATTATTCCAAGGATCGTATAAAGAATGTCAAGTTTACGGCATAAGTTCATTGTTGACAGCCGTCTGAATTGGTCAGTGTGTTTACTGCGACTGAAAATGGAGAAAAACAGAGTTTCGCTGTTATTAAACGTTTTCATTTTAAAGATTGAACTGCCGCACAAATCAAAACAGAATTGAATGATGTTCACAGGGACTCCGCACCGTCATTGAAGACAATTTACTTTTAGATTAATGAATTTAAATGTAGCCGGACAAGCACTGAAGACGAAGCAGCTCACCACAAAGGAAACCATTGATAAAATCCATGATATGGTAATACAATACCGCCGATTGAAAATTTATGAGATTTCTGAGAGTGCAGGGATTATCACCTGAGCGAGTGCATAATATCCTGCACGGAGGATTGGCTATGAAGAAACTGTGTGCGAGGTGGATCCTGCGGTTGCTAACAGTCAAGCAAAAGCGCATTTTGCACAACTTTTCAACACAATGTCTGGCGATGTGCAATCGCAATCCTTGAGACTTTTTGTGCCGATTTATGACTGTAGATGAAATCTCGATCCATCCTTACACACCAGAGTCAAAACGGCAGTCAAAACAATCGTCAAATGCTGGTGAATGTGCGCTGAGCAAGACCATTTCTGTCACCTGGTAAGGTGACGGCCACTGTTCTTTGGGATTCCCAAAGAATAATCCTCATAGATTACATAGAACCATAATTGGCACCTATTATGCTTCATTGTCGAATTATTTGAAAATTACATTGGCTGGAGAAAGACCAAGACTGCCAAGCAAAAAAGTGCTCTTTCACCAGTGTAGTGCATCGCCCCACACATCAGCGACAACAGTGTCGAAAATACTTGAAGTGGTCTTTGAATTGGTTCCTCATCCACCCTGCTCAGCAGACTTAGCACAAAGTGACTACAAGTAGGATGAGTTGCTTACGAAACAAATATTTTTTTTGCTTTTTTGCCAGACTTATCAAACCACTCACCTATTTATTTATTGGACATGAGCATGGAATTAGATATCACGTTATATTTTATTGTATTTAAGAGAAAAAATCGGTTAATAATAGTTTCGCCACTTAGTATACTCAAGTAAGTAACATGCAGCATCTCCATCAGATATTCCGATGACGTCCGAACAATTGCAGTCGGTAGAGTCAGGGTGTTCGCCGTCTGGCGCTCCACGGACGCCGCGGCAAACTTGCCTGATGAGACGGTAGCGGCTTAGATTGCCGGAACGCATTTGCCGATGCGGCCTAGCCTGCTGGCAGTTGGTTAATATTCAGCAGCGGCGGCGGCGGCGGCGGTCGAAAGTGGCAAGTCGCGGACCGAACGGAGCTAGCGACGCGGCAAATGCTGCCTGTCGCCGCGACGGTAACTGCTGGGGTAACCGAACTCATCGCAATCCATGGACCTCGGTCGCTGCTGCACGCGTAGAGAGCTCAAGAGAGCAGTCTCCGTTCCGATCCTGACCTTCCAGGACATTTCAAAGCCATAAGTTGGCCGGCGATGCGAAGGTAAACTGTGGAAGGGAGGACATACGTTGTTTTTAAATGTGGTCTGCTTTCACCAAGGTATTAACTACATCGCAATAGCTGGTGAAGTTCCAGTGGAAAGATACTGGATCCGTTTTTCGCAACGAACTTAATTTGAACGTCGTTTTCGCCTGATCCAAATGTCCGGTTGTTTTTTTAAGTTAGTTGTGTCAGGCTTATTTCTGAGCTGCCAGTGTCGATCCGATCGCCATTCTGATCCAAATGACCTATTGCTCCATCTTGTAACGTTTATAATTTCGACAGATGGCATCGTTGCACAACAGACACAGCACGTCCAACTATGTGGGAATTCTCCGAAAGGACCATCCCGCCACACGGTAGGTCAGAATTTGACCCCTTTCAAACTCACTCATTTGGCTGTACGAAACAGGAGTGCGTCTCCGTGTTTTGGTTGCCTGCTTGCTTTACACGTTTGCACCACAGTGAGCCTTCTGGCAGTGAGCATTCCGTATTAAAAGGTAGACACAGATGGCGCTCTGGTAACTGTACCACTACGCTGTCTGTTGGCGGACGACGTTGAAACTATTATCATTACGTGTGCTATCCCCCACGTGGCATATGTCGTCATCGGATCAAAATCGGCGCCGTCTTTCCGGGTGTACTATTTTTTTTCGACAGTACTGCGTGACATGAAATGTTTCAAACCAAATTTACAGCAGTCGGTACGCGTCTTCTACTTTTGTTGCAGTTGGTGTACCACGGCTGAAATAGCTTCATGAATGACGTTTCAGCGACTGGAGAGGTAGGGTCAGCAGCCAGCCCATCACCGTTGTTTCTGGAGCCCAGGCGTGTGATTTGTTGCTTGTTTCGTAGATATGTGCGACACCTTGTCAGACGTAACTGGCAGCACTTTGGCAACACGACATTTTATTTTACTCGAACTGTAATGAAACAAAAACCTTTCAAGAATAATATAGAACCGCCGGAGGAGCTCCAATATGAGTTTATTCTTTCAAGGACTACTTTCAATACTATTATCTTCTTGTGATCTACGTAATGAAATCATAATACTTTTCTAGGTCGAGTCATTGCCAGCAAATACCATGAGATATTAAGACTTGTGCAATGCTTTTGTATCGTAGTCAGGCCTTGGTGACGTCGATCAGAGGATAATACACTACTGGCCATTAAAATTGCTACGCCACGAAGATGGCGTGCTACAGACGCGAAATTTAACCGACAGGAAGAAGATGCTGTGATATGCAACTGATTAGCTTTTCAGAGCATTCAAACAAGGTTGGCGCCGGTGGCGACACCTACAACGTGCTGACATGAGGAAAGTCTCCAACCGATTTCTCATACACAAACAGCAGTAGACCAGCGTTGCCTGGTGAAACGTTTTTGTGATGCCTCGTATAAGGAGGAGAAATGCGTACCATCACGTTTCCGACTATGATAAAGGTCGGATTGTAGCCTATCGCGATTGCGGTTTATCGTATCGCGACATTGCTGCTCGCGTTGGTCGAGATCTAATGACTGTTAGCAGAATATGGAACCTGTGGGTTCAGGAGGGTAATACGGAACGCCGTGCTGGATCCCAACGGCCTCGTATCACTAACAGTCGAGATGATAGGCGTCTTATCCGCATGGCTGTAACGTATCGTGCAGCCACGTCTCGATCCCTGAGTCAACAGATGGGGACGTTTGCAAGACTACAATCATCTGCACCAACAGCTCGATGACGTTTGCAGCAGCATGGACTATCAGCTCGGAGAGCATGGCTGCGGTTACCCTTGACGCTGAATCACAGACAGGAGCGCCTGCGATGGTGTACTCAACGACGAACGTGGGTGCACGAATGCCAAAACGTCATTTTTTCGGATGAATCCAGGTTCTGTTTACAGTATCACGTCGGTCGCATCCGTGTTTGGTTACGTCGCGGTGAACGCACATTGGAAGCGTGTATTCGTCATCGCCATACTGGTGTATCACCCGGCGTGATGTTATGGCTTGTCATTGACGGCACTTTGAACAGTGGACGTTACAATTCAGATGTGTTACGACCCGTGGCTCTACCCTTCATTCGATCCCTGCGAAACCGTATATTTCAGCAGGATAATGCACGGCCGCCTGTTGCAGGTCCTGTACGGGCCTTTCTGGATACAGAAAATGTTCGACTGCTGCCCTGGCCAGCACATTCTCCAGATCTCTCACCAATTGAAAACTTCTGGTCAATGGTGGCCGAGCAACTGGCTCGTCACAATACGCCAGTCGCTACTCTTGATGAGCTGTGATATCGTGTTGAAGCTGCATGGGCAGCTGTACCTGTACACGCCATCCAAGCTCTGTTAGACTCAATGCCCAGGTGTATCAAGGCCGTTATTACGGCCAGAGGTGGTTGTTCTGGGTAGTGATTTCTCAGGATCTATGCACGCAAATTGCGTGAAAATGTAATCACATGCCAATTCTAGTATAATATATTTGTGCAATGAATACCCGTTTATCATTTGCATTTCTTCTTGGTGTAGCTATTTTAATGTCCAGTAGTGTACCAATATCGAAACTAGACGTTGAACAATGTGATAATGCAGGTGATCGACAAAAATTATTTATTATTTTTTTTAGTACTTCGAAGCACGAAGTATATCAGGCCATAATGTTTTGTGATTGTTATGTTGCATAACCATTATCATTACTTCAGAATCCTTACTGTATTTGCTGGCGGGAGCTCCCTTACGGAAGCGAGCATATATGTACGTAAATGGTCGTTGTAAATCGTGCATATATATTTCGTTGTGATGCAATCGTTCCATTAAGTGAAGAAATTCAGCTAAAACTTACGAGACTGAGTTCCCCTTTTCGTAACAAGTGGTTCTTAAGACTTTTTGTTCCAGATGGTCACACCATATATCGTTGCCGAAACAATCTACTCTCTTCCGTATGATTTGAGACTTGCTCATACAAGAAGCAGCAGGGGAAGTTTCGCGGAACACTAGTAGGGACAGCCACGAGGGGAGACGTGGCTTGCTTGCCACGACCGTATATTCACGCGGCGGCAGCGACTCTTCGCTGGAGCGCAACGAACAGCTGACACTTGGGATGGCGGCGAACGTCCATCATGATCGCTCTTCACAGAGAAGGACGGCGGGGCTGCCGGCGAGGCGCTGCACTTGCCATATGAACAATTTTTCACGAGTAACGAACGACCCAGTGGAGCATAACAGATGCAAGTAATGTATATTACATACCATCTTTTGCGACTGTAATAAAAGTCGTACTTAGACCATAAGCGTTTCGCTGTATTCCTTGAGCATCTTCAGTGATCAAATTTTTTGGTTTCATACTTCATTCTAATGAAGTATTGGTTAAAAACAGTCTCGGTTGCAATTTTAGTTTTTTATTTTTCAACGACGCGTTTCGCCTTATTTAGGCATGTTCAGGTCATCTTTTCTAGATGGAGGCGAGAGGCACCAAAATCTGCATAACGGTACCTCTCGCGTCCATCTAGAAAAGATAACCTGAAGATGCCTAAATAAGGCGAAACGCGTCGTTGATAAATAAAAAACTAAAATTGCAACCAAGACTGTTTTTAACCAATACTGTTAAGCACTGGTTTGCTGTATGCCACATATGGACTGGAAGAATTTCTAATGAACACACACACACACACACACACACACACACACACACACACACACAAAAGCAGTCGAAAAATATAAAAACACTCAGAGGAGATAGCAGACACCTTCACAATCGCAAAAAGACAAAAAGAACATGATCGTAGCGCACAATATTAAAACAAGCTACACGGGGTTGAAGGGGATCCACCGGACATGACAACGAAAACACATTGAGTGTTCCTGTACTAAAATCGAACATCTCTGTGTAGAAGAACATTATGAATGAAGTAGGAAACAACAAATCGTGAGTAGTAACTGTAACTTGAGACAGCAAATAGCACCAGTTTAAAACATAAGAAGTGTTTACGGTCTTAGCAAACAGATTTTGTAAGAAAAACTACACTATTACGGTATACACTGAATATACCCAAAAAATAAAGCGAAACGCATATGGTCGAAATAATGCTTTTATTGCAGTCGCAAGAGACGACGTTTGGCCTATATTACAATTGCAATTCTGGAAATGAGGCCTAACAACACAAAGAGCGACATGCATAATAAATACGTTTCTGTGATTCAGAACTATCAATGGCGTAGAGTGCTTATTCAAATACAAGTCTGCACAAAACATATTAACAAATGTGCAGCATACATGTGTCCTACACATCATATCTTTCCTAATATATGACCACTGGTTCGAAGTATAAGGCGCTTTCAAAAAGTTTATGTTCGAAGATCACCCTAAACTCTTATCTACACACACTGGACTCGCATTCGGGAGGACGACGGTTCAATCCCGCGTCCGGGCATCCTGATTTAGGTTTTCCGTGATTTCCCTAAATCGCTCCAGGCAAATGCCGGGATGGTTCCTTTGAAAGGGCACGGACGACTTCCTTTCCCTTCCTTGCCTAATCCGATGAGACCGATGACCTCGCTGTTTGGTCTCTTCCCCCCAAACAACCAAAAAAACTTTGCCTACATGTCGGTGCTTATACACCTGCGCCGGGGTCGCTCTGGGTTTCATATACGATGCAGCAATGCCCTTAAACGGAAACCTTTTGTTCGCGCTTTATAGATGTGCGACTTAGTGCCTTTTAATTCCAATGAATCGTGTGCTGTAAGGAATCATACAGTAGTTGCAACACGTCTAGTTGTTATCTTTTAAGAACGGGTTAAAATTTTGATTTTAGAAATTTATAAAATAACATTTTTGCGGCTTCAGTGACGTTTACGCCGGCCGGGGTGGCCGAGCGGTTCTAGGCGCTACAGTCTGGAACCGCGCGACCGCTACGGTCGCAGGTTCGAATCCTGCCTCGGGCATGGATATGTGTGATGTTCTTAGGTTAGTTAGGTTTAAGTAGTTCTAAGTTCTAGGGGACTGACGACCTCAGAAGTTAAGCCCCATGGTGCTCAGAGCCATTTGAACCATTTTTGACGTTTATCTTCCAGCAGTTATTGGCGCTATGAGTTTTGCCAGCATGCTGTCATCATCGAGTACCTGACTATTACTTGTACATCAACTAATAATCATATTCCTGTAGAGTGCGAAGAGGTTTTCTCTTTGGCTGTATCAGCGAGGTTATGTTTCGAATTATTGTACGAGAAAGTGCTGTGTCTGTTCTTGTGCTCCGTTACCAGATAAGGATACCAGAGCAACAATATCTCGGAACAGTATTTCGCTGGCGCACTCAGCAGATATACTCACTGGTGTCCAAAATTAAAGCAACAAACCGAAATTTTGCAATGTTGCGTTTATTTTGCCACAAAACAGTATAAACAGGTGATAGTAAAGTAGAAACAATATAAATAATACAGAACGTAAGTAACTTTAACGTGCATAACGGTAGACAAAAATGGTCTTCGTTTTTCTCGACTTAACCGGATTTACACACGCATTCCGACAACTGGTTAATGCGCTCAGCCGCGCGGAGTGGCCGCGGGGTAGAGGCGCCACGTCACTAATCGTGCGGCCCCTCCCGCCGGAGGTTCGAGTCCTCCCTCGGGCGTGGGTGTGAGTGTTGTCCTTAGCGTTAAGTTAGTTTAAGTAGTGTGTAAGTCTAGGGACCGATGACCTCAGTAGTTTGGTCCCTTAGGAACTCACACACTTTTTTTTTTTTTTTAATGCGCTCAGTATGGGGTGTCACCAACTCTGGCAGCAATACAGGCCTAATAAAAGACGTGGCTTGCTGTGAATGATGTCATCAATCTCATGTTAAGGCAATACCGCCCATTCGTCCTGCAACGCTTCTGGTAAGTTTTGGAGAGTGGTTGACGTGAAGCAACCCATGTCCCGAGTGCATCCAAGAGGTGTTCTATGGAATTCAAATCGAGGGAGCGAGCAGGTCACGTTATGCGTGCAGTATATTCCGTTTCCAGGAAAACACCAACCACCCCTGCTCTATGAGGTCGAGCATCATCGTGCATCAGTACGAAGTCTGAGTCCACAGCACCTCGCAGCAACCGCACATGAGGTTCCAATATGTCGTCACAATACCTGGCATTAGTTAAACCTTGCTAATTTAACCATACAATTTCATGAAGAGGTGTTCGAGTGGTCAACACATCCTTGGCCACACCGTTAGGAATCCTCCTCGATATCAGTCTCTTTCCACAATGTTTGGGTCCCGAAATCGTGTTTTATTTTCCCTCCAGATGCGAATCCGTCGAAAATCACTGTCCAGACCAAATCGGGACTGATCTATGAAAAGAACATTGGCCCTCTGTTCGACGGTCCAGTTGGCATGTTGACGGCTCCACTCTAGACGTTCCCTTCTATGAAGGTGCGTCGTAGGTACATATGCAGCAGGTCTCTGGCAATAAAGGCCACTCTGCCGAAGCCTTCTGTACACCGTCTGCCACTATACAACACGTCCAGTGGATCCTGCGAGGCCGGATGCCAGTTGCCGTGCAGTACTAAGGCGGTACCGTTGTGTTCTTACAGCCAAATAACGGTCCTCTCTTTCAGACGTTACACGCGGTTGGCCCCGGCCTGGTCTTCGGAATACAGTTTCGATCTCTACACACTGTCGCCACATCCGAAAAACAACAGAACGATTCACATTAAGGCATCGGGTACACATCAGTTTGCGACTGCCCTGCTTCCATTCTTCCCATGGCCCTCCACCGCAGAGAGCCTGGTAAGCGTCTTCTCTGTGACATACTGCACCGTCTGTGACTGTGTACAAAGCGACTGGGGATGTGGGCCTACCCGACAAACACTATTCCCATCGATAGGTGCCCTGACGTCATCGTCGGCGAGGTTGTCCGTTGACCGGAATGCCATCTTCCGTGCAGGACACAATCGTACGGACATCTGTTGACAGTTTGTATCGTGAATTAGGCACAGGACGGTGAAATGGCAGGTTGTAGCTTTAATTTTGACACCAGTGTATTTCAGGATCTTATAATTAAGTGTTGATGTATAAGTAATGGCTAGGCACCTCATGAGGATGATGCAAAGTAAGATGCCACTTGCCATGCAGTACTAAGGCGGTAGCGTCGTGCCCTTACAGCTAAATAACGCACGCTGCCAATAAATGGAAAATAAACGTGACGTAAACTGAGAAAGTGTTATTTTATTAACTTCGTAGAGCAGTCGCAGATTTCTCAGATTGCAAGCAACAGGACACATTTATGGCTACGAAGTCTTTCGCGACGTATTTCGTGAGTAAAAATTTCTCGGTGTACATGCCGCGTCAAATCAGGATAAATCTCCAAGCTTTCGACCACTACCTCCATGGTCGTCGTCAGGGCTAAAACTGACTGTCGTGAACTAGCGAGGTTCCCACTTTTATATGCAAAGGACGGCTTCTTATTGGCTGGAATACGTCAGCGATATGGCGCGTAGCGAAGTGGTGCCCTCTACTTCCATAGATGTAGTTGCTATCCCGCGTTGCTTGCAGCGCCATCCCTTAAATCAGGAGTTAAGTGCGAGAAGTTTTTCTCTGCGATTTTTCTTTATCCAGTGCACTCTTCCAAGTGTTGCTAAGTGCATAGCCGTTGTCTCTATTAAAGTTATTATCGCTAAGTCTAATTTCGACTGCTTCCGTCCTTTGCATATAAAAGTGGGAACCTCGCTAGTTCACGACAGTCAGTTTTAGCCCTGACGACGACCATGGAGGTAGTGGTCGAAAGCTTGGAGATTTATCCTGATTTGACGCGGCATGTACACCGAGAAATTTTTACTCAACAGGACACATTTAAATTAATTTTACAGATGGTTCCATTCATAGCTTGTGTGGCGTGTCAGTCATACGGTGAACCTATTTTGTTAATAGATGAGTTTTGGGGTACCATCGTTCTATGGTAAGATATGTTTTATAATGTTTGTACATATCCAACGGTACTAAAACACAATATCAAACAAAAAAGGGACCAAAATTTCGAGAACATATCCTCATTATTCAGTGCTGCAACCGAGCGAGGTGGCGCAGTGGTTAGACACTGGACTCGCATTCGGGAGGACGACGGTTCAATCCCGCGTCCGGCCATCCTGATTTAGGTTTTCCGTGATTTCCCTAAATCGCTCCAGGCAAATGTCGGGATGGTTCCTTTGAAAGGGCACGGCCTACTTCCTTCCCCGTCCTTTCCTAAACCGATGAGACCGATGACCTCGCTGTCTGGTCTCCTTCCCCAAAAACAACCCAACAACCCCACTGCTGCATGTAAGTATATACCTCATGGTCATTTTGATTCTCTTGGGCTGTTGAATATATCGTGCCTCCAACACGCTGTACGTAATGCTGCAGAGACGCTACACTTGAAGGGCCATCAAAGTAATGTCTGTACACACAGCTTACACCAACAGGTTTCGTTCTAACGCTACATTATTCGTGGAAATAATTGTAAATTGTATTAGACATGATTGCCTGCTACAGCCTTCGGTACTGTGTAGCAAAAAGAAACACTAAAATGAATATAACATCACACGAACAGGTTTAACAAACAAGTATCCATATATCAGAAAGCCTGAGTTGAGTTGTACAGCGCATTAACACTCCAAGTTTGCCTTTTGGCTAGTACATCCTAGTACCGCAGAAAGTATAACATGCCCTTATCTGAACAAAAGCAATCCGTCTTCAGGCCACAAGTGGCCCATCGGGACCATCCGACCGCCGTGTCATCCTCAGTGAGGATGCGGATAGGAGGGGCGTGTGGCCAGCACATCGCTCTCTCGGTTGTTATGACGGTTTTCTTTGACCGGAGCCGCTACTATTCGGTCGATTAGCTCCTCAATTGGCATCACGAGGCTGAGTGCACCCCGAAAAATGGCAAGAGCGCATGGTGGTTGGATGGTCCCCATCCAAGTGCCGGCCACGCCCGACAGCGCTTAACTTCGGTGATCTCACGGGAACCGGTGTTTCCACTTCGGCAAGGCCGTTGCCTTATCCGAACAAGTTACCACTTAAAATTTGTTAACTGCTTTTTTCCCCTTCAGTAGCGCGTTGTTGTCACCGGGACCTTCTGTAACGAGTAAACACGACCACGAAAGAGATTGATTCCTCCTATACGAGAGTTCAAATAACTTCCTCTTCGTTGGTATTGCTCATGGTTTCTGCATGGAGTACTTCATTACCGAAACCCAGGAGTTGGAGAGGGCGTCTATAGACTTTTTGTGACCTACCACCAGGGCATCTGCAGTCGTATCGGTTTCATTCTGAATGCCACAAACAGAAGCGAATCTCATCTCTGAACACCACGGAATGTCATTCTACGTCCCGGCTGTTGATTGGGTGGTTGATTTGGGGGTGGGGACCAAACGGCGAGGTCATCAGTCCCATCGGATCAGGGAGGGATGGGGAAGGAAGTCAGCCGTGCCCTTTCAAAGGCACCATCCCAGCATTTGCCTGAAGCAATTTAGAGAAATCACGGAAAACCTGAATGAGGATGGCCGGATGCGGGTTTGAACAGTAGTCCTCCCGAATGTGAGTCCAGTGTACTAACCATGCGCCACCTCGCTCCTCATCAACCCTACATCCCGGATCTCGCACCTTAAGACTTCCATCTGTTTGGCCCAATGTAAGATGCATTCCGGCTAAACAGTAAGTGAGCTCCTTTTGGGTGCACAGACTTGTGTGAGGCATTGCTTTGCCACAGAGAAGGAGAACTTCATTTGCATTTTTGTGGCGACGAAAATGCTGAAGCCCAAAACTTCAAGAGACACAGCTCTGTGCGTCCGGCTCTCAGGCGGGAGATCGGACAGATTTGTGCGACCTTTTTGTGATGATGAGAGACTCTTCGCCCAACGACTCACAGTGCTTTTGTTCACTGCCAGGTCTCAGTAGACATTCTGCAAGCGCCTAAGAATGCCCGTGATGCTCTGGTTTTCTGCCAAAAGAAACTCAATGACAGCTCTCTGTCTGGAATGTATCTCTGTTATAGACCAATTATCCAAAAACAGCCTTAATCGCATTTTTTATTATTATTATACCGGGTATAGTTTCTTGCCGTTATGTAGACAGGAGTGACACCATCAGCAGTCGACCAATGGTGTAACCGCCCAGATGACCCCTACATCGGGTTGAAACCGGTTGGCGGTATAATAATAATAAATGCGATTAAGACTATTTTTGAATAATTGATTAATCATGATAATCGCTGCTTCATCTTCACAACCATGTTGTCCAAAAATCCGTTACAGACGCCATTTTGAAGGCTACGCATAGCGCCGCCACGTATCGAAACTTCACGAAAGGGGCTGAAGCAGAATATTGCAATATATTTCGCAACAAATTCCGCATTTTTTTCAACGGAAACTAGTCGAGAAAAAAAAGAACGTGTTGCGTTACTTATTGAACGCCCCTCGTAGACCACATCTTGATTTAGATACAAAATGTTCGCTGATGTTTCCCCTCCGACGCCAGACGTCCTTTAGTATTCGCCGCCCCTGCGCCGAAGAGATTTCACTAAACTATCAGCGTCTACTAACCAGGTGTGCTGCATACTACCTACCGCAGCAATTTAATGAGTGATTTTCAACACGAACACCTTAAGAATCAGTGCCTCTAAGCTGAGAATGATATTTTAGACGCAAATAAGTAACCATAGCAGTTGCTGCAAAGAGGAAACTAGGCGGCCAGTTTCTGTGACTAAGAAACGTTGACAGCCAAAGTCAGTACTTAGTTAAATATGAAGATCGATGTACGTATCAGCACATAACGGAATGTTTGAGCGAATGGTCCTCTAAACCCTCTTCGCCGCTGCGGCCGTTAACGAAGTTTTCCAGGTGTGCAAGGCAAGGTGCGGTAGCCCACACAAAGCCGGGCTTTGGCCGTGGGGGCCGCAGAGCACCTCGGATTCTCGCCACGTAGCAGCTTCACAAGCCGCAGGCATAAAGGAATATCTAATCGCCGTCAGCCGCAACGTTTACATGCTGCTGCTAAGGCGCACGGCCGGCAACCTACTACCCATACCCGCTGTACGGGTGGACCGTGCAGAGAAACCCATTATCATTTCTTAGTGTCTGAAGAGATCAGTAACTTTATAGTCCTATGAATCAGTTCGTTTGTGTCGATGTTGACTATGAACGAATATCTGTGGCTTTAACCAATGCTGTGGTCAACAGCTGAGGCTTCCATAATACTGACCATTCTAGCCATGTGAGAGCTTATGTGAACTCGATTTCTCTAAAATATTAATCACATGTTGTAGGTACCCTATTCTACATATCGTCTGAGTTTTGTTCCATACTAGCAGTTATTCCTGTCTTAACTTTCAGAAACGTTCGTGCATGTTTCTGACTTATCTTTG
Source organism: Schistocerca piceifrons (assembly GCF_021461385.2). Classification (NCBI taxonomy): domain Eukaryota; kingdom Metazoa; phylum Arthropoda; class Insecta; order Orthoptera; family Acrididae; genus Schistocerca; species Schistocerca piceifrons. The sequence goes on from NC_060138.1 coordinate 297,245,633, forward strand.
AAAGTACACTCTCAGAATTTTAAGAGTGATCATATCCGTGATGCACAACGTATTTTCTATAGCATCTCGTACTGGAATTTATCAATTCTGCGACGCTCTCCCTGTGCCTGAATTAACCCCTGAATCATACAGCTCTTGTCTATTTCTTTGAATCCCAGTTAACATATGCCTTCCTCACAGCTCTCTATGTGCCGCAAAGCTGTGGATGGCTGTCCATATTTATTTGATGCTTACGGATGACCCCAGTGATTCAGAAAACGGTTCAAATGGCTCTGAGTACTATGGGACTTAACTTCTGAGGTCATCAGTCCCCTAGAACTTAGAACTACTTAAACCTAACTAACCTAAGGACATCACACACATCCATGCCCGAGGCAGGATTCGAACCTGCGACCGTAGCGGTCGCACGGTTCCAGACTGTAGCGTCTAGAACCGCTCGGCCACTCCGGCCGGCCCCAGTGATTCACCAGCGACTTCTTAGCTAATAAACACAGTGTATTTCTGTATATTCAGAATTTCCCAATGTAACTGGTGGGACGTCGAGGTTGTGAAACATTAGTAAAATATTAAAATTTCTCTCAGACACAAATAATTGGTGCTAAAATCGCAAGTCTCAGTATATTTTTCGAGAATAGGCTCTTATCCCCAGATAAAATGTACAAGACGCTTTTAAAATAGTTAGTTCTTTAACAACATAAAAAGGTAGGGAGTCTCCAGCATTTCTCAATCAGTCCTCTTCACATTTAGTTCGCATCGTTGAACCCTCACACTTGTTTCCTTCCTCACGCTGTCTTCTTCAATCGGCTGGTACAACCACCTCATATCATATGTTCTACTGTGTCTTAACAGGGAGACGTCGATCGCCGTCCTGATGTGAGTCAACACTACACTGGGCTGTTTCCTGTATCGTGGCACTGATGCGAAAAATATCGATTCTGTCTACAGGTGGCGACTGAACTACCAGTTTCAATAAGTTTATGTTTTCTTTGAGCGCGCTTATGCTTATTATATAGTTCAAAAGCGTGGGGGAGTTTGAGACATGGCAGCGATAGGTACACTCTCTATCCTCACTCAGTGCTGATGTATGTGGTTCTGGAATCATGAGAATTCAGTACAGGAGAAAGAGGTTGGAACGGAAGGAGTACGGGTCCAGCTGTTTATTTAACAGAGTTTGGTGAAAACCGCAAAGTGATCAGAGTTATGAAGATATTTCAATTTTAATTACGTTCTGAAATTAGAATTTGTGGCAGTGTGCGGAGGCCGGAGGCAGCCTTTGTCACGAGGTGGGGCGACAGAGTGCCCAAGGACGCCAAGACATCATGGCAGGGTTTACAGAGCAGCGTCGCAAAGTTTTCAGGAAGCCAGTGCAAGAACACAAAGCGCAGGAACCAAAAGTTAGACCCAATTTGCAGGAGCAGACATCCCTCAGCAACAAGCGGATGAACGAGTCCGAGGCATGAACGACCGGGAAAAGAAAAATAGTCCACCTGAAGAGCACATTTTGTGAGTGTAAGGATGAAGACTGATTTATTTCACGTAGTGTTCCAGAAGAGTTTCCAATTTTCAGGAGCAGACATCCCTCAGCAACAAGCGGATGGACGAGTCCGAGGCATAAATGACCGGGAAAAGAAAAATAGTCCACCTGAAGAGCACATTTTATGAGTTTAAGGATGAAGACTGAATTATTTCACATAGTGTTCCAAAAGAGAGAATTATTTCACATAGTGTTCCAAAAGAGATTCCACCGGAGGAACCAACGCAGAACACTAAAATTTTGAGAGGAAAATTATTAGTAAACTAGCTTGTCTTACATCGCAGAAGTCAAAAACTTTTATGTAGGGGTGTACACCGTCGAGTAGAAGAGAGCATGTCGGGGCTTGACTGAGACGGAACGTGTGTCAGCTAGCAATCCACCTTAATTACATCATAAGCTGTATATTTGTTTATTTGATGTTGACTAAGTCTAAACATGTACTGTTGTGTAGGCAGTGCTTGTAATTGGTGCTTGAGAGTATATCTTGAGGGTCAAAATGTCTACAGATTTAGACAGATATACGTTAGCTGAAGAAAGCTTACGGCGTGTCTTTCGTTATCATAGAACCAAATGTCGGTAAGTTGGACAATGCTGAAAGTCTAGTTGTGTACTGACCGAGTTTTGCTGTGGATTGTCGCTGATGATAATCTGGTCACAACTGTGTATCTTGCGCCTTGGAGAAACCGTGTGACTTATTGTCGGCAGATCCAGAACTATTCTGGCGGGTTCTGTTGGCTTGTCAGTATTAATTAGTTTTGGTCGTTTAAGCTCCTTTGATTCTGATGTGTGCTACTGCCAGCTTTGCATAAAGGAGGTAACATGCGTGCCCTAGTCTAATTGTAGGACAATGGGCCTCAATAATATAATTGATTTTACCATGTTCGTTCGTCCTTTCTTTAATGATGTACCGACCACTTCCGGAGTGTTGTTGTTCTCAGGCGAAGTCCAATCAGATTTCGTGTATGGCAGCGCAATGTAAGAAACGACGGTATCATACGCAAGGCCAGGTACAGGAGGTCAGTGGTAGAGTATGTGTGGCTGGACTCAAGTATGCACCATCAGAAAGTAGCTCTGTTGCTGTAACTGAGTCACGCACCCCTGTTAGCTCTCAGCTTACAGTGCCAGGCGGGTTGTTCTGTATTACGTTGCAGAAGTGGGTTTTCTGCGGTCGCTTTCTCTTGGTGCAAACTGATGTACATACAATGTTGGAATAATTTATCTATGAAGTTTTGCATGTGGTGGGTTCTATTCTGGATGGCATAAAATTGCCAAACCATATCAAATTCGTAATCAAGGGGAGTCCGCAGCTCGTGGTCTCGCGGTTGCGTTCTCGCTCCCCGAGCACGGGGTCCCGGGTTCGATTCCCGGCGGGGTCAGGGATTTCTCCTGCCTCGAGATGACTGGGCGTTGTGTCGTCTTCATCATCATCATCATTCATCATCATTACGGTCGGAGGAAGGCAATGGCAAACCACCTCCACTTGGACCTTGCCTAGTACGGCGGTGGGGGTCTTCCGTATCGCTCCCCTACGCTCTGTCCAAGAGTATGGAACTTCATCATCAAGCAAGGGGAGGTAAGTCATGTTCCAAGTTTATTGTACTATTAGCGCATTTAACTAATACAAGCATCGCACTACCACTCTTCATGATACTCTTGAAATAAAACACTGGCATTACTTACTCATTGTTGGTAAGGCGTGTCCTATAACATTCATGTGGCGTCATTTCGCTACCAACAAGCTCTTGAAGAACACATGTGTATAATATTTGTAATTTTCTTCGAAATGTTTGGTAACCTTGTAGTACTGTGCGTTATTGGTTGCAGTTCATTGCCGATGCGTGTTAGTCGTATTCCGTATCAATGTTTTCAACAGACACGAAGGAGAAATGTATGATGTCACTGCTCCTGTTCAGACTCTATCTCCTGCGAAGAATCTAAAGACAGAATGAAAGAAATAAATGGTCAAAAAGTCGGTAATAAGTATGGGTTGCACAAATGAACCGCCAGCGAGTGGTAGGTAGTGTGGGAAACAGCAAATGCGGGAAAAAAGGCTCATCTACTTCCATCAGACGTCGTGGACCTACGCAGAATGAAACAATGCAGCCATCTAGTAATGTAGCCATTGTCACACCGAGCGAAGATGTGTAAAATGAACTGGTTTTCTACGATAAGTGTTGAAACGGTGGTGTTGGAACTTCAGAAGACATGATGTTATCGTTCAGCGATCATATTTGAAGAGCTGATACGAATAAGATCACAGGAACAACAACTTATATAAACTGAACAGTAAATCGAGCTATGTGAAGAACTGAGTTCCTTGCAAAGTAGATATTCAGCCGACGAGTTTCAACTAGACATGCACAGTGGTCTACGTAGAGGTGGTAATGAACGGCTACCGCAGCTGCCAGGGTCGGTCATCACTTCAGAACCGATAGATAGAATCACGTTTCGTCCAAAATTGCGCAAGTAGACGCTAACGGGTCTGAAGAACGACCTCTTACATCAAGTGGAGGCCCAGAATCACCATAAGACAATATCTAGCATGTTGCTTTAAATTAACACGTAATGTGATCTAAAGATATAATTTTGATAGTTTTTATCTCGGCAAGAGCTTGAAAGTGAACAGCAGAAAAATTGTATCCTACACACTCACGTGAATGAATGAGGTGTAACCCCTGTAGTTTTAAATCTTGAAAGCAATGCGTAGTTTAGTCTTAGTTGTGAGGTGTCAATTAGACAAATATCAGTGTTGTCGGAATATTAGAACTTAACAGGCCGCCGACAACGTGATCGCCACAAACGGGGCAATAGCTCATGTTTTGTAGAATAAAGGAGCCATTTTGTAGAAACCATCCTGTGTCCGCTTGAAGAGGTGAGAATGCTGGGAAATTGAATCCGTAATTGTACGTGCTTTGCAGCTGTTTCACTCTAATCGCCATGAGTCTACACTGACCTTTTAATTACGACAACAGTCATGTTTCGATAAGTAATACTGACCTCCTAAAATCTTCATTAATCAAAAAATTAAAGCAGTCTGTTCATTAATGGCTCAAAAATGGTTCAAATGGCTCTGAGCACAATGGGAATTAACATCTGTGGTCATCAGTCTCCTAGAACTTAGAACTACTTAAACCTAACTAACCTAAGGACAGCACACACATCCATGCCCGAGGCAGGATTCGAACCTGCGACCGTAGCGGCCACACCGGCCGGCTAATGGCAACACAACAAATCGGACCACCAGACTGACGTACATATCTGCAGTCAGGGTGCATGAGATAACCACGAGAATGTTGTAACTCCAGGTGTAGGTCCAGTGTGTCTAACACGCAGACAGGTTGGTTGCAGGCCCTCAGCTGTCTACTAACCAACACACGTGCGTTACTGCCAAAGTGGCAGAACCAGCTATCATCGAAAAACGCAACGCACCTCCACCGAGCCCTCCAGTAAGCTTGCGCTTGACACCACGGAAGTCGACAATGGCAGTGGTTTGGAGTCAGTGGAATGCACGCTACAGGGCTTCTGGCTCGGAGTTGTCCTTGAGGTACCCGGTCTTTAACAATTCGTTGTGTCACTGTGGCGCCAACTGCCGCTCGTTTGCTGCTGAAGATGCAGTACGATGCTCTAGAGCCATGCATTGAACACTATGATCATCCCTCACGATAGCGTCACGTGTCCGTTCTGATCCCGGTCTTCTTGCGACCGTACGTTCTCGTGTCGACCGCTGCCAACTATCATTTACAGTAGCTATATTCTTGGCAAGTCTTTCTGCTATATCGCAGAAGAAATATCCAGCTTCTCGTAGCCCTATTACATGGCCTCGTTCAAACTCAGTGAGATTCTTGACTAACGTCAACTCGCCACTTCCCATCTCAAAGGAAACTGATGCTCACGACCGCTACAGCGTGTATTTAAATCAAATCTGATTTGGACCCTCATAGTGACACTATTATTTAACTGGTGCGAAATTTGAATAAACATCATGTTTCAGATGTGGAAACACACCTCAGAAATTTCGTTTATGATGTACAACTCCTTCTTGTTGATACGATTTCTTTCTTTTTTTCTTTTTTCTTTCTTTTTTTTTTTTTTTTTTTTTGTTTTGCGGTCAGTGTATTTCAATCGCAGTATTAAACGTCAACTTGATACGTGATACTTAGAGTAAGCTATCATAATCACTGTAAACTGTAAATTTAATGAAAAAAGGGACATTCAGTACAAATTCATGCCATTAGCTTCTGTGATTGGTCTAAAGGACATAATCTGAACACCGAGTTATTTGCAAAACTGTCATCAGAAGCTAATGAGTTTACATTTCAAGTGCATATCGGTTTACAGTACTGCTCATGTTAAAACACGACTCTTCCTCCATTAAGGGCTGTTTTTCTACGAAGATGAATTGTGACTCTCTAAGGAAGCCTTTGCCTCTTCGAAGAAGAAACCTCAGAGCTTCGGGGAGTTTTTCGATTTTATAGTTCGCCACTAAATAATTAACTTCTTCTCTTGAGTTTCGACAGCATCCATTAAAGTGTGAGGCAGTATTCACCTATTATCGCTGGAAGAAAAAGTTCTTCTACCCGTATACTGAACTTGTACGTAGAGTAGCTAGTTTATAATACTTACGGACACCATCAAAATTTTACATTGAAATTACATTAAAGAAAGCATTTAAAGAAAAACACATCATAATGTCTCAAATTATACAATTGCAAGTCGGTGATCGAATCGTGCACATTGATTTTCTTTTGAGTTTTCCTTCGAAGATGTTCTTTTTGAAGTCCTTATCTCAACAAAAAAAAAAATCTTTAGTCAGTGTAGTTTTTCTATTTTCTGTGTCGTGTTATTCAATGCACTGTTTACATTCGTTTCTATTAGAACTTGTTCGTAGGCTTATATTTCGTCGAGGATATTTTGATGACTCACCTCCATATCCACATTTCTGTTGGCTCTAATTCATGCCCCTACTATTTCCTCACGGATAACCCTTCACAACAATGTATTAAAAAGCCACTTTTTCGTATCTTCCTTATTCATAAATTAATTTGTTTGGTAAAAAATTCCTGAACGTTTGTTCAAATTCCTCATTCGTCGGAGTGCTGTTATCAACAGTTAATGTTCTGCCCAAATGGGAGAGTTCATTGATTTGATTCAGAGTAGTATTTCCTATATTAATATTGGATCTTATGTGATATTCAGCTTTCCCAGCGAAACGTTTGTTCTTATTTGCCTGTCCACATCAGGCAACGATAAAGCTTTTGTTTGTTTTTATCCTGAGCTTTTGACCGAAGGCCCAGTGAAATTTCCACATAAAAAATCTCATGCTCTTAACTGAATATGCGAAAACTAAAATTCAGTGCACTGTATTTCTTTAATTAATAGCCCATAATTTTTATTACAGATGTGAGGAACTGCACTTGGGAATAACAAAAATTTGACACTTAACATAATCCCAAATTTCATCCATAGGAACACTGTCAACTTCGGCATGTGTGCGGCGTTGAACTTGTAGGGAAAGTAAATACGGTATAGAGAGTGGGGAAACTAGTTTCTGAATGTCACCTATTGGTATGCAGATGATGAAGAAATTGATGAAATGTATGATGAGATAAAAGAAATTATTCAGGTAGTGAAGGGAGACGAAAATTTAATAGTCATGGGTGACTGGAATTCGAGAGTAGGAAAAGGGAGAGAAGGAAACATAGTGGGTGAATATGGATTGGGGGAGAGAAATGAAAGAGGAAGCCGTCTGGTAGAATTTTGCACAGAGCATAACTTAATCATAGCTAACACTTGGTTCAAGAATCATAAAAGAAGGTTGTATACATGGAAGAATCCTGGAGATACTAGAAGGTATCAGATAGATTATATAATGGTAAGACAGAGATTCAGGAACCAGGTTTTAAATTGTTAGACATTTCCAGGGGCAGATGTGGACTCTGACCACAATCTACTGATTATGAACTGTAGATTAAAACTGAAGAAACTGCAAAAAGGTGGGAATTTAAGGAGATGGGACCTGGATAAACTGACTAAACCAGAGGTTGTACAGAGTTTCAGGGAGAGCATAAGGGAACAATTGGCAGGAATGGGGGAAAGAAATACAGTAGAAGAAGAATGGGTAGCTCTGACGGATGGAGTAGTGAAGGCAGCAGAGGATCAAGTAGGTAAAAAGACGAGGGCTAGTAGAAATCCTTGGGTAACAGAAGAAATATTGAATTTAATTGATGAAAAGAGAAAATATAAAAACGCAGTAACTGAAGCAGGCAAAAGGGAATGCAAACGTCTCAAAAATGAGATCCACAGGAAGTGCAAAATGGCTAAGCAGGAATGGCTAGAGGACAAATGTAAGGATGTAGAGGCTTATCTAACTAGGGGTAAGATAGATACTGCGTACAGGAAAATTAAAGAGACCTTTGGAGAAAAGAGATCCACTTGTATGAATATCAAGAGCTCAGATGGAAACTCAGTTCTAAGCAAAGAAGGTGGACGGAGTATATAGAGGGTCTATACAAGGGCGATGTACTTGAGGACAACGGAAGAGGATGTAGATGAAGATGAAATGGCAGATACGATACTGCGTGAAGAGTTTGACAGAGCACTGAAAGACCTGAGTCGAAACAAGGCCCCGGGAGTAGACAACATTCCATTAGAACTACTGACAGCCTTGGGAGAGCCAGTCCTGACAAAATTCTACCATCTGGTGAGCAAGATGTATGAGACAGGCAAAATACCCTCAGACTTCAAGAAGAATATAATAATTCCAATCCCAAAGAAAGCAGGTGTTGACAGATGTGAAAATTACCGAACTATCAGTTTAATGAGTCACAGCTGCAAAATACTAACGCGAATTCTTTACAGACGAATGGAAAAACTGATAGAAGCCGACCTCGGCGAAGATCAGTTTGGATTCCGCAGAAATGTTGGAACACGTGAGGCAATACTGACCCTACAACTTATCTTAGAAGCTAGATTAAGGAAAAGCAAACGTACGTTTCTAGCATTTGTAGACTTAGAGAAAGCTTTTGACAATGTGGACTGGAATACCCTCTTTCAAATTCTGAAGGTGGCAGGGGTAAAATACAGGGAGCGAAAGGCTATTTACAATTTGCGCAGAAACCAGATGGCAGTTGTAAGAGTCGAGGGGCATCAAAGGGAAGCAGCGGTTGGGGAGGGAGTGCGACAGTGTTGTAGCCTCTCCCCGATGTTATTCAATCTGTATATTGAGCAAGCAGTAAAGGAAAAAAGGAAAAATTCGGAGTAGGTATTAAATATCATGGAGAAGAAATAAAAACGTTGAGGTTCGCCGATGACATTGTAATTCTGTCAGAGACAGCAAACGACTTGGAAGAGCAGTTGAACGGAATGGACAGTGTCTTGAAAGGAGGATATAAGATGAACATCAACAAAAGCAAAACGAGGATAATGGAATGTAGTCGAATTAAGTCGGGTGATGGTGAGGGAATTAGATTAGGAAATGAGACACTTAAAGTAGTAAAGGAGTTTTGCTATTTGGGGAGCAAAATAACTAATGATGGTCGAAGTAGAGAGGATATAAAATGTAGACTGTCAATGGCAAGGTAAACGTTTCTGAAGGAGAGAAATTTGTTAACATCGAGTATAGATTTAAGTGTCAGGAAGTCGTTTCTGAAAGTATTTGTATGGAGTGTAGCCATGTATGGAAGTGAAACATGGACGATAAATAGTTAGGACAAGAAGAGAATAGAAGCTTTCGAAATGTGGTGCTACAGAAGAATGCTGAAGATTAGATGGGTAGATCACATAACTAATGAGGAGGTATTGAATAGAATTATGGAGAAGAGGAGTTTGTGGCACAACTTGACAAGAAGAAGGGACAGGTTGGTAGGACATGTTTTGAGGCATCAAGGGATCTCAAATTTAGCATTGGAGGGCAGCGTGGAGGGTAAAAATCGTAGAGGGAGACCGAGAGATGAATACACTAAGCAGATTCAGATGGATGTAGGTTGCAGTAAGTACTGGGAGATGAAGAAGCTTGCACAGGACAGAGTAGCATGGAGAGCTGCATCAAACCAGTCTCAGGACTGAAGACAACAACAACAACAACAACAACAACATGGAGTGAACCAAAGTTTCGGAGGTGGTAGCACGGACCAAAACAACCAAAAAGTCCGGAAAACGTAGGCTGTAGAATGCATTCCTTAAGAGCTACACTATGTGATCAATAGTATCCGGAAACCTGGCTGAAAATGACTTACAAGTTCGTGGCGCCAATCATCAGTAATGCTAGGATTCAGTATGGTGTTGGCCCACCCTTAGTCTTGATGACAGCTTCCACTCTTGCAGGTATACGTTCAATCAGGTGCTGGAAGATTTCTTGGGGAATGGCAGTCAGTTCTTCGTGGAGTGCTGCACTGAGGAGAGGTATCGATGTTGGCCGGTGAGGTCTGGCACGAATTCGGCGTTCCAAAACATCCCAAAGATGCTCTGTAGGATTCAGGTCAGGACTGTGTGGAGGCCAGTCCATTACGGGTATATTAATGTCATGTAACCAGTCCGCCACAGGCCGTGCGTTATGAACAGGTGATTGTTAGTGTTGAAAGATTCAATCGCCATCCCCAATTGCTCTTCAACAGTGCGAAACAAGAAGGTGCTTAAAACATCAATGTAGGCCTACGCTGTAATAGTGCCACGCGAAACAGCAAGAGGTGCAAGCTCCCTCCATCAAAAACACGACCACACCATAACACCACCGCCTCCGAATTTTACTGTTGGTGCTACACACGCTGGCAGATGACATTCACCGGACATTCGGAATGCCATCGGATCGCCACATTGTGTACCATGGTTCGTTACTCCTCACAACGTTTTTCCAGTGTTCAACAGTTCAATGTTTGCTCTCCTAACACCAAGCGAGGCGTCGATTGGCATTTACCGGCGTGATGTGTGGCTTATAAGCAGCAGGTCAACCATGAAATCCAAGTTTTCCCACCTCCCGCCTAACTGTCATAGTACTTGTAGTGGACCCTGACGCAGTTTGGAATTCCTGTGTGATGGTCTGTATAGATGTATGCCTATTACACATTACTGCCCTCTTCGACTGTCGGGGGTCTCTGTCAGTCAACAGACGAGGTCGGCCTTTACGCTTTTGTGCTGTACGTATTCCTTCACATTTCCACTTCACTATCACATCGGAAACAGTGGTCCTCGGGATGTTTGGGAGCGCGGAAACCTCGCGTACGGACGTATGACACAAGTGACACCCAATCGCCTGACCACTTTCGAAGTCCGTGACTTCCGCGGAGCACCCTAATTCTGCTCTCTCACAATATCTAATGACAACTGAGATCGCTGATACGGAGTACCTGGCAGTAGGCGGCAGCACAGTGTATCAAATATGAAAAACATTTGTTTTTGGGGTGTCCGGATGCTTTTGATCACATAGTGTATGAGCACATGTTCATGTTTGCTACGGTGAGACAGTGCGGGTAGAAGCAATTTTTAAATAACCAGATGTCTGTCTGTCTATGCTCTGCTACACCATTTGCTATTGTTGACTCGCGTTGCTATTCTTTCAGTGTTCAACAGTCTTTCTTGTGATAGCAATTGTTTATTTTGGTGCATTATTTCATAACGATTGTCTGTTCTACAAACTGAAAATGTTACGGAGAAGAGGACTACAGGTTCAGAAGATAAGGGAATTGTTGGAGCAGTCCTCTGATCCTGAAAATCTACAATATCAGTTTGAATTTTCCAATGATGATGATGAGATAGACATCGCTGAAAACTCAGAACAACACGAAGATGATGATAATTATTGAAGAATTCCTTTACTAAGAAAAAGAAGAAAATTTAGGGCATATTCCATTGAGTGTGATTTTTTGTTTTCTCGTAATGGTAATGAAAGATGGGCTACAGATCCTCAGGCTGGAACTTCTGTTAGGCGGAGCAAAAAGGATGTGCTGAAAGAAGACCAGAGACCTACTACATATTCGATTATGAACTGTGATTATGAAGACTCTTGTTTTATGTTGTTCTTTCGTGTACACTTCACTGAGAAAGCGTGTATATGGACCGACAAGGAAGGTAGAATTGTTTACAAGGACTGGGTGGATATAGATTTGCATAAATGAAGAAGTTTCTTGATGTTCTGATACTGGTTGATGTTGTTGTTGTTGTGGTCTTCAGTCCTGAGACTGGTTTGATGCAGCTCTCCATGCTACTCTATCCTGTGCAAGCTTCTTCATCTCCCAGTACTTACTGCAGCCTACATCCTTCTGAATCTGCTTAGTGTATTCATCTCTTGGTCTCCCTCTACGATTTTTACCCTCCACGCTGCCCTCCAGTACCAAATTGGTGATCCCTTGATGCCTCAGAATATGTCCTACCAACCGATCCCTTCTTCTAGTCAAGTTGTGCCACAAACTCCTCTTCTCCCGAATTCTATTCAATACCTCTTCATAAGTTATGTGATCTACCCATCTACTCTTCAGCATTCTTCTGTAGCACCACATTTCGAAAGCTTCTAGTCTCTTCTTGTCTGAACTATTTATCGTCCATGTTTCACTCCCATACATGGCTACACTCCATACAAATACTTTCAGAAACGACTACCTGACAATTAAATCTATACTCGATGTTAACAAATTTCTCTTCTTCAGAAACGTTTTCCTTGCCATTGACAGTCTGCATTTTATATCCTCTCTACTTCGACCATCATCAGTTATTTTGCTCCCCAAATAGCAAAACTCCTTTACTACTTTAAGCGTCTCATTTCCTAATTTAATTCCCTCAGCATCACCCGACTTAAATCGACTACATTCCATTATCCTCGTTTTGCTTTTGTTGATGTTCATCTTATGCCCTCCTTTCAAGACACTGTCCGTTCCGTTCAACTGCTCTTCCAAGTCCTTTGCTGTCTCTGACAGAATTACAATGTCATCGGCGAACCTCAAAGTTTTTATTTCTTCTCCATGGATTTTAATATTTGCTCCGAACTTTTCTTTCGTTTCCTTTACTGCTTGCTCAATATACAGATTGAATAACATCGGGGAAATGCTACAACCCTGTCTCCTTGCCTTCCCAACCACTGCTTCCCTTTCATGTCCCTCGACTGGTTAATGTACACAAGTCAAAAAATGAAGATATCTTTGAGTTTAGGAATGTTGAGAATGGCTATCCACTCTTCAGGAAGTTATGTTTCGCAACCGCTTCCATCCTATTCTGAGGGCGTTGCGCTCTGAAAACACAGCAGCCCGGTACTAACATAGGTCAAGAGACAAACTGGGACCAACCAGAGAAGTTTTTGAGATATGGGATGCCTACATTCCAGGATGGTACATGAACGTGGGTGAACAGTTCGTTACATTTGAAAGTCGCTGTTCATTTATACAAAACATCCTATACTACCTGGTAGATTCGGAATAAAGTTCACGGCAATTTGTAACAGTGCAAGAAGCTACTGCTGGAAGATGAAAGTGTATTTGGAGAAGGATGAAGCAATCAGAGCCTTGCGACTAGGAGAGACCGTTTGCAGATTGAACTTGCAAAGTATGGACGTAATGTCACCTGTGTTAATTCTTTTGCATCTCGCAATTTAGCTCGTTATTTGTTGTCAAAAGATCTGACACCAATCGATAGTATCCGTAAAAATAGAAGTGAACTGCCTGACGATTTTATTACTCTTAAAGGACATGAAATACACCCTACATTATTTGGTTTTCAACCCTTTATCTTCCGAAAAAGAACAAAGTTGTTACCGTCCTTAGCTCTCTTCATGACCAACCAACGGTATCACCATCAGAAGTAAAGAAGAATGACTTTATTATGACGTAATGTGCCACAAATGGTGGCGTTGACACCATGGACCAGAAGACGCGATGCAACAGTGCGAAGAGAAAAACAAGACGCTGCCCATTGGTGGTTTTCTTCAACGTGATCAATCTAAGCGCAATGAATGCCTACAATAAAAATGAGATGTCGAACTTTCATCGTCAACTTGGAAAAAGGGTAAAGAAGTCAATGAATTCATTAGTAGCACCGGATCCAGGAAGGACAGCGAAGCCACCAGCTAAATAAAGGAGAAGACGTGCATATTGTGTAGAGAAGAAAGAAAAAGTCGAGTTACATGTTATAAGTGCACCAAACCAGTACACTCGGAACAGTCTGCTATTTTGCGTGTACCCTGCACAAATGTGTAATAAGATTTATTAAAACACTTGGTGAAGAATGAGGATAACTATGTATCCTTAAAAAAATATCAACAAATGTATAAAAAGTGCGTCTTTTAAAATGTAAACTTTAAACAAGTATAATTATTTTAAAATTATTTGTACCTCAAAGGTGGACGTCATAAGCAGAAAATTTACGTAACTTTGGACAATACGGTCCTGAGAGGCCGCTACAGGTAGGTAACATGATGCAGATTTTTTGGTAATCAGAGGTTTAAGAGCTATGAATCTGGTTCATCTTTGCTACTGTGAAACACATCTCTTCTACAGAACAAGTGCTTATAAGCCTTGAGGCATGCATTTTGGAACCAACGGGTGTGGACATTTCTGTTTTGTTTTGGCCCATACTACCTCCTACCAAAACTTGGAAAGCAAGGAGCTTGGAGTCGAAGAGATGTGTTTCATAGTATAAAAGATGAACAAGTGCTCATAGCGGTAAGGTATACACTTTAGAGTCCATGCATACTGAACTTTCTTCCTTGGTTTGATCCATACTGAATGTTTGTCGGTGGAGTTCTGGTTCACCCTGTAAACTGAATGGTGTCCTATAGGTAAGAAAGACGCATCGTCTCACGTGGTTTTCGACGTACTCGCACCTTGTCATCTGTGTGTACCAGCGAGTGCTGCGACTCATCAGTGAAGGCAACCTCTTCGAGCATCCAGTCACTGTGTTCTTCATCTATGCTAAGCCGTATCCTCTGCGACGCGGGGTAAGAGACGTTCACCCGTGGAAATAATTAGTGTTAAGTTCTTATGGGACTAAACTGCTGAGGTCATCGGTCCCAGGCTTAGACACTACTTGAACTAACTTACGCTAAGGACAACACACACACCCATGCGCAAGAGAGAACTCGAACCTCCGACGGGGGAACCGTGCGAACCGTGGCAAGGCGCCGTAGACCGCGCGGCTATCTCGCGCGGCTGACACGTGGGGAACATGCTCTGAACTGTATGGTTGTTCACATGTTGTTGCTTCCGATACTGGACTGCGGGTCATTTTTTGCACTTGTCGTCCTGCTCACTGTTAAAATCTATGATAGCTGCCACTGACGTCAGTCAACAGCCCAATGTTCCCCAGATTAGCTGACTCTTGTGGCATCGGTTTTAGACGAGTAGAGGTATTCCGGCCCATCCATGGCACGGTGGCATCTGAAAATCCCAGCGTCTGTGCGACCTTGTAGGTGGAGTATCCCAGGTATTTGGGCATCCATCGTCTATTTGCGCTGTTATCGTGCATTTCTCCTGTCCTACGTTCAACTGTCTACAGTCGCGACTCTTTCTCTGTCGCACTACCAGCTCGCTTGGTATTTGGCTGGAAAGCCTATGATGCTACAGTGGGCCACTATCCAACAGCCCGTTCTGCCTAGAGAATGGAAAGAATACAAAAATAACGTATGTGGCGCAAGGTAGAGGGAGAGCAAGAGAGACAGAGAGAGAGAGAGAGAGAAGGAGAGAAAGAGCGCGCGCGTGCGAGAGAGAGAGAGAGAGAGAGAGAGAATTAGGACAATATTTGTATTTCATTTTAAGAAAATTCTATGTGTTCTGTAGCTATGTAATATGTCTGCACACAGGGTTCATCAGTTTTCGTAACTAGGTGAGCTATAATAGGCAGTAAACCATTACAACATCTAAGATAATTGCGTAATCTCCACCGGTTATCCCAGAAAACATTATATAATGTATCTTACATCTGCATGATAAATGTCATGAACACCTGGAAAAATGGTGCAGTTGTTGCAGACTATGGAAAACTAATGTGTCGGACCTTCAGGAATAATTTACTACTGCCCACACCAAACACTTTGTGTATAAAGCGGATATCCTACGAACACCGGTATATAGTTGGTTAGGTTCAGTCCTCGGTAGCTGAGATTGAAAAAATATTGAACGCTTCCACCTGCAAAACACATTATGAAAGTCAAATGATAGGACTTGTCACAAACATCCAATGTCCAGTGTAAAAGCAAGTGTTGTTGTACATCAGCTGAAATGATTGCGTCATGTTCGCCACATGAGCGATTCCTCTCTCCCTCGGCTGCTGCTTCACCGTGTATGAACTCGGGTTCATAACCCCGTGTAGTCCCCATGAGACACCAAAAGAATCAGCTTAAACATAAAATGAAATTTCCTAAGATCATACCCGATACCTGGCAGGAACTTGCAAAATTTCGTCAATGCTCGAACTGTATTCACTGATTTCCATAAGTCACTTGCAGCGAATTCGCGGATTAATCTGCAATAAAGATCACATCCATTTCCTTCCCATGGTCTGACGTCTCGAGTGACTTCGATGCCAAAGGACGTTAAAACCCAGACTAACTTCGTTTATTTCTAACAAAACTTGTTCAATAAACTGACAAACGGCACAAACCTTTCATGTTCGAGGATTTTTTTGTGTATCACGTCTTTTTCAAAAACTCTATATTTGCATGCTTTTATTCAGCCCCTGTTTCAGAAGAACGTTGTGAAGGAATTAAACCCGTATTGGGTTTAGTTCGCCTACTACGACTGTAATTTCTTTGGCGTTTTCTAAAAAATACATCGTCATTGTCCCCCGTCTTTGCACTTGCTGATAATTACCTGCTTAACTCATCCGCAGTTAACATAGTTGTTGCGAAGTGAACAATTCATTCACGAACCAAAAGGCTTGAACTGAGCGTTTCACCTTATTTATAATGACGATGTACATGTAACGCGCGCACTGTATTATGCAAATAGTAGCAATCGCCATATGTTGTTGGTGTCGTGGTCTTCAGCCCAAAGGCTATTTATATGCAGCTAGTCTACACTGTGCTAGTCTATCCTTTGCTAGCATCGTCATATCTGCACAACTATCGCAGTCTGCATCCATTTGAACCTGCTTCCAGTATTCAAACTTTAGCATTCTTCTGCAATTGTTACCCCCTGCCCCCCCCCCCCCCCCCCCACCCCTCCACCCACGCTCACCCATAATTTCTTCCATTCCTTGATCCTTCCGAATATGTCCAGTAGTCCGATCCCCACTTGTAATCAAATTGTGCCACAAATTTCTTTTTTCGCCAATTTTATTCAGTACATCCTCATTTCTTACTCGATCGGCCAATCTCTAATCCTCAGCATTTTTCTGTGACACCATATTTCAAAAGCTTCTAGCCTCTTCTTGTCTGAATAGCCTACCGTCCACGTTTCATTTCCGTGAAACGCTACAGTGAAGAGAAATATCTTCAGAAAAGACTTCATAACGCTTAAATTTGTGTTCGGTGTTAGCAAATTACTCATTTTCAGAAATAATTTACTTACTATTGTCAATCAGCATTTAATACGAGGTTTGGAACTTTAATAGTGACAACTATTTATTTACAGCTCGTACAAAATAGATAAGTGTTGCAGAGTTTTACTGACCTTCAAAGTAGTCACCAGCATTATGTATAACCCGTTGCCAGCGACGTGGAAGTCGTAGGATACTCTTAGCAGTGCCAGTTGTGTTGACAGTTCGAGAGGGGGGGGGGGGGGGGTCTATTGCCCGACGAATTTGTAGCAGTTCTGAAGCGAATGCCGTGAAGTGTTCCCTTCAGTTTAGAAATCGAGTTGAACTCACGAGGGCTTAAGTCAGGGGAGTGCAGTAGGTGGTATAGCCACTTAGCAGCCCCCTCAGTCAAACAAATCAGTAACAGCTTGCACTGTACGTGCTTGAGCATTGTCCTGTAAAATGATTGTCAGGTTCTGCAGAAATTGTCATCACTTCTGTCTCTATGCTGTTCATTTTTGGAACACAAGCTACGACTAGCTTAGAGACAGAAGTGTTATGTGTAATTCCCTTGATGCAGATTCTCTTTCTGTGACTTTGGGAGTAGCTGATTATAATGTTCGAATGTATTGTTCCTCTTCCAACAATCGTATACATCTCATGGCAAAGTACTTGTATTATAAATTTGAAGTGGGAAGCGCACGCCACTGATGGTGATATGCGCTCAGCTAAAACCCTACTATAGGATCTCGTATCTCGTTAAATATTAGCTATATGCTTTAATAAATGTACATTATATTAGAGTTAATGTCCCTTTGATGTTATTATTATGACCGTGACTGATGTAATTTGCTTTCTCCAAAATCTCGTCACTGGCCGGCGGCTTACTGTCCCTACGTGGAAAGCTGACGGGATTAGTAAAGACTGAAAATAATAAAGAGGAAGCTTTTCATTCTTCTTTAGAGCACTGTAAGTTGTCGATTGCCAACATGCACTCATATACGCTACTTTTATGTACTGAATACGTTAGAAGCCGCAGTAATAATTAATCATATTATGCTTCCATAAAACAACAACATAACTCATTACAAGAACCGTTAATTTGCTACAAATAATTATCCAGAACTAATCTCTGATAGTGTCTACGCCTTAGGGGAGAGGAAGACAATTGCGGGATCAAAGAGTAAAAAACATGTACATCGCGGCCTTGCTAAGAATTACAGAGGACAGCGCATTAAAATATATGGCAGTAAAATAACTTTTCCTGCGTTATAGTCCTTAAAATAAAGATGAGATGTTATAAGGAGTAGTTGAGTGGTACCTAGTAATGTACATTCTGCATGGGACATAATTTAACACAGCAGAACAGCTAACGGCGCGCAGCACGTGGCACCATGAATTCATAAAATCTCATTTGCTTGTAAATTGAAGTAAGTGTAAGCATAATTCTCAAATTAAAAATAATTTCATACTATTGGGGACATTTCATATGCAGTTGTTTAGCAATTAATCTGTGCCAAAAGCACATGCCAAATTATCTTTGGAAGATCGTTACGCCGGCCGGAGTGGCCGTGCGGTTCTAGGCGCTACAGTCTGGAGCCGAGCGACCGCTACGGTCGCAGGTTCGAATCCTGCCTCGGGCATGGATGTGTGTGATGTCCTTAGGTTAGTTAGGTTTAATTAGTTCTAAGTTCTAGGCGACTGATGACCTCAGAAGTTAAGTCGCATTGTGCTCAGAGCCATTTTGAAGATCGTTACAGTCTACAACGCGGTAAAGCATCGAAAATAAAAGCGTTTTCCAAGAAAGAGATTATTACCGGATATACAATGAGTATAATCATCATACCCCAGTTTTAGGTACAATTGTCTGAAATTAATCGCGATAGAAAGTAAGACACGTGAAATCAAAAAGTTGTAATTTTTTGAGAGAAAATATTAATCATTGGTTACAGAAAACGCCGCTAGAAACAACTATAAATTAAAGAGAGCAAAGAAAAAAATTTTGGAAGTAAAGATCGTTTTGTTTCAAGCAAAAGATAATCTTCTTTTCGGAGTAGTCCCGTTTTATATCAATGTACTTGGTCAAATATTTTTTGCTGTGAATACATAGCGGAATTGAGATTCTGGATCTGTAAGATACCCATATATAGTTGTCCTAATCACTTCATTGGCATCAAAACGATCTCCAACCACCAATTTCTTTCAGAAAAGAGATTAAGAAAAGTTAGTGATTGCCAAATCTGGTGAATGAAGTGATTCTTCCAATAATTAATAAAACAAATCTTTCAGATTTTTCGTTATTAAAATACTCTTCCGATGAAAGTTTTTTGTTTTGGTATTAAACCCTCTTACACGCATTTTTTCTTCTGGGTGTTCGAGAAGACTTGTGAACTGTCTGGCAGTTAGTATTTTACAAAACATTTGCCGTCTCTGACAGAATTACAGTGTCATCGGCAAAACGATATGTTTTAATTTCTTCTTCCTAAACTTTAATGACCATTATATATATGAGAGATTTATTATTGCGTCGTCATGGTCATGATCTATCAACCAATCTTGAATATTTATAGATGTGTCAGTGAAACCATTTCCATCTTGGAGGACGTAACTCCCAACTGAAAAAACTGTTCCTCTTGTTGAATGAACAGGCTTACTGAAAATATTTCGCGGGCATTATAACTCAGTTTTCCTACTGCCGAAAACACAGGACCACAGAAAGCAACGACATGACCCCCAATATCATTATGCAAACTCGATTATACTTCACAGTCTGGATTGTATACTCCTTACTGTTCTCCACACTTAAATTTGCCTTGTTGCACGGAACAGTAGAAATACACACTGCGGCTTCCATTACGTGTTTCCCTTAATCCAGATTTGTGCTGCTCGCACCAGCAGACCTGTCCTTATATATCGCGTTTACTTTACGTTTGGCAATAGCAATGTTGCCGTGCAGAGCCGTATCGTGTTCTGTTTAAGTAATTTCACATTAATTGAAACCGCCTACTGCAAACGCATATTGAGCCTAGCAGTGTGTCACGAATGGTCTTCTTATTACAATCCCCTGTGAGTTACTTTGTGTTGTACTCCACATTTATACACTGAAGAGCCAAAGAACACCTGCCTAATATCGTGTAGGGCCCCCGTGATCACGCAGAAGTGCCGCAACACGACGTGGCATGGACTCCAATAATGTGTGAAGTAGTGCTGCCTGGCACTGACACACTGAATCCTGCTGGGCTGTCCGTAAATCAGTAAGAGTACGAGGGCGTGGAAATCTCTCCTGAACAGCACTTTGCAAGGCATCCCAGATATGCTCAATAATGTTCATGTCTGGGGAGTTCGGTGCGCAGCGGAAGTGTTTAATCTCAGAAGAGTGTTCCTGAAGCCACTCTGCAGCAATTCTGGACGTATGGGGTGTCGAACTGTCCTGCTGGAATTGCCCACGTCCGTCGGAATGCACAATGGGCATGAATGGATACAGGTGATCTGACCGGATGCTTACGTGCGTGTCACCTGTCAGAGTCGTATCTAGACGTATCAGGAGTCCCATATTACTAGAACTACACATGTCCCATACCATTGTAGAGCCTCCACCAGCTTGAACAGTCACCTGCTGACATGCAGGGTCCATGGATTCATGAGATTGTCTCCTGACCTGTGCACATCCATCCGCACGGCACAATTTGAAACGAGGCTCGTCCGACCGGAGAACATGTTTGCAGTCATCAGCAGTCCAATGTCGGTGTTGACGGGCCCAGGCGAGGCCCAAAGCTTTGTGTCGTGCAGTCATCAAGGGTACACGAGTGGACCTTCGGCTCCGAAAGCCCATATCAAAAATGGCTCTGAGCACTATGGGACTTAACATCTGTGGTCATCAGTGCCCTAGAACTTAGAACTAATTAAACCTAACTAACCTAAAGACATCACACACATCCATGCCCAAGGCAGGATTCGAACCTGCGACCGTAGCAGTCGCGCGGTTCCGGACTGAGCGCCTAGAACCGCTAGACCACCGCTGCCGGCGAAAGCCCATATCGATGATGTTTCGTTGAATGGTTCCCACGCTGACCTTGTTGATGGCCCAGCATTGAAATCTGCAGCAAAAATGCGGAAGGTTGCACTTCTGTCATGTTGAACGATTCTCTTCAATCGTCGTTGGTCCCGTTCTTGCAAGATCTTTTTCCGACGGCAGCGATGTCGGAAATTTGATGTTTTATCAGATTCTTGATATTCACGATACACTCGTGAAATGGTCGTGCGGGAAAATCCCCACTCCATCGCTACCTCGAATAGTGCTACACTGAACAGTGTCCCATTGCTCGTGCGCGTACTATAACACCACGTTCAAACTCACTTAAATCTTGATAATCTGCCATTTTAGCAACAGTAACCGACCTAAGCAGCAGTAACCGACCTAACAACTGCACCAGACACTTGTTGCCTTATGTACGCATTGCCGACCGCAGCGTTGTATTCTGCCTGTTTACATATCACTATACTTGAATATATTTAAAAATGTGTGTGAAATCTTATGGGACTTAACTGCTAAGGTCATCAGTCCCTAAGCTTACACACTACTTAACTTAAATTATCCTAAGGACAAACACACACATCCATGCCCGAGGGAGGACTCGAACCTTCGCCGGGACCAGCCGCACAGTCCATGACTGCAGCGCCTAAGACCGCACGGCTAATCCCGCGCGGCACTTGAATATGCGTGCCTATACAAATTCTCGCCCAAAAAGTTAATCCATGAACTTTATATGACATCATAGCACTGTGTATAATAGTTCGAGGTAACAGTTGTAGATTTTGTCTTTTCTCACGGGCGTTTCACCAGAACAGGCACCTGTTCAAAATGGTTCAAATGGCTCTGAGCACTATGGGACTTAACTTCTGAGGTCATCAGTCCCCTAGAACTTAGAACTACTTAAACCTAACTAACCTAAGGACATCACACACACCCATGCCCGAGGCAGGATTCGAACCTGCGACCGTAGCGGTTGTGCGGTTCCAGACTGTAGCGCCTAGAACCGCTCGGCCAACCTGGCCGGCCAGGCACCTGTTATTTGCCTTCATTTGACGTCTGTTAGATACAACATGAAGTTAACACAGTAGCATAACGGTCACATACATGTTGTATATTTCTAGACATTTTGCAATAGGATGAGGAAAGACAACACCAAGCCAGTGTGCAACACATTAATCAGTAAAAAGGGCTGTACACTAGGTGTTTCAGCCAAGGTGCTTTCATTATTTTGCGCAGGTCTTGTTACAGGTGGAGGTAGAGCAGTTTTCTGAGGACATTGGGCTCTAAATGTAACAGGTACGCAAACATGACGAGATTAATACAGGACGTATGATAGAATGAACTGGTATGGAGCCTCAAAGTAATCGAAATGGAGATGACTGTAAAGAAAAGAAAATTGTCTCTGAATAATTTATGTGTAAGCTCTTAAAGCCTATTAAATAAAACAAACGTTATTAGCGTTCTACATCTTTATTCTTCATGTCTACGTACTGGCATCCCTCTGCCGCTACAGGGTCCGAATTGTAGGGTCTAACGAGGCGGTGTGCACTGTACATGGAGCTCCCTTTCCTTCAGCATGGCAATGCGAGATAACACAAGAGCGTTTTGACATTTGCAACAATCCGACGACTTGGGTTTACTTTCAACGATCATCCTCCATAGAGTCCCAACTTGACCCCATCCGATTTTCATCTGTTTCCAAAACTTTGATAGTGATGAAGCGTTGCAGCGGAGGTAAGGTTTTTGTTTCGTCAACAAAGTCAAACATTCTACAGCGACAGTATCAACAAACTGGCCTTCCGTTAGGAGAAATGTGTTCGTCACGAAGGTGACTATGTTGAGAAATAAATATGTAGTCACGAGGAATATAGGTGTAGAATATTAATAACGTTTGCTTTATTTAAAATGCTGTAAGGGTTTTCACGTAAGAAATTCGGAGGCCTTATTTTTACGCACGTCCTCTTACAAATAATTCGTGACGTGTACTGAATTTAGTTTTTCCTGTATAACGAAATACGAAAATAGGGGTATTGGTGGCATTGTAATTTTCTAAGTTATTACAGAACTCTATGGTCTCACCTTCCCCTTGACATACAATGAGCATTCTACTGTCACTGACTCATCGAAATGAGGCAGTGTACTACCCTATGAGGCTAATCAAGGAAGCTATTTTGCAAATTCATAGGTTTTCACTGTATTACCTTCATCTGAGAGCCACATCATGATCGGAAGAAATTTAATTATAGGCTGCCCTCCTGTTGCAACGCGTGAAAAAAAGTAGTGCTGACATTATTAACAAAAAAATGGTCTACAGTAATTCAAACACCGGATTGGCACCCTTTGGTATAAGCAACAGCTATTTGCTACGAGATAGCCAAACGTGCCTGAGAGGAACAAACATTGCTCGTTTCTCGCCCGCATCACTGTTACAAAATAGGCATCCGATTAATGTCCTCAAACCGCCCCGATGATTGTCAGGAATAGCCTGTGTGTGACAGTCGCTAGTTCCTGTTCAAATAACTGACGTCTCCCTATTGGCATTGACGCTTGGGACAAGCCGCAAAGCTATCAGTGTATGTGCAGCATGTGATCTGAAGCGAAGTCGCATTGTATTGCGCATTCGTTCACTGCTATATCGTCCGATGGAGCTTGCCACTTATTAAGTAATTTTCTTATGTGAACATTAGTGAATCACATGAATTTTATCTCGATACTGTATACGAGTAGTGTAAGAGCTTTAGGGAATATTTCAAATGTTTTATCTGTCCTTGTTAGCTAGTTGTGTGCGAAAGTACTTGCTTTAGCAGTTCCGATCTTTTAGGGAGTTACTGATCAAACCTCGATCTCTAGTCTTTGTAATGTCAATTAATCTATCAATTAAAATTCAAGGAAATTAAAATAATTTTAAATTTTAGTTTATTTTAAACTGAATCAATAACATTCTATTGTGGCATTATTTTCCATATAGGTGTTGGTTAAATTTAATTAAACATGTTGTTAACGTTTTGTAGGAAATGGAGTTCTGAGCGATAGCTTTCCTGTCTCGAAACTGAGCGTGACTACGCTTGAAATGGAGATTTTTCATCGCGAATTTGAGTATAAAGCCCAAGTGAAAGATGTATTTGTTCTTCAAGTAAATGAGCGACACGTTCTCGCTCCGTTCAGCTTATAAATAATGTAACAGCTTTTATCTAATTAACGTGTAACTAATTAATAGCAGAGTGTTAAGTACTACCGAAAGAAATAAAAACTGAAAGTTTTAAATTGTTCCCTTTTAATTTGATAAGGACTGCTCAAGCGCGTGTAGAACAAATGGGTATCAAAATTATTGCTGAAGTCTTGATACAGACCTGCGACGTAACGTGGTATGGAATGGAAATTTATTTTCGTAGTTTACACGTCAGGTATACAACTTTCTGTCGTATGTGTCTTTTCCCCCTGCATTTCTCTTTTTACTACCTTCGTGTCTTTCCTTAATTCGTCCTCACCAGTTTCGCTGGAGGCAGCGAATCGTAGGCGCGCTACCATTTGGATTACGACCCTGGTGTCGTAAACCGCGTGAGGGCTTATTGAGGAATCCACAGATACGGTAGGAGGTTCCTTCTTGTCAGAATTTCTCTCGAGATATTAACATTTTCCCCAACTGTCGTTTGCGGATGTCGCCTGCTGCCTACCTCCTTGCAACGTGGTCCCAAGAACCATCTTGTCTCATTTCATCAACCTCCATTAAATTTGTCTAGCTGCCGCAAATATGAAATACCGTCTCAGCTTAACCCCAGTTCAGATTTGCTTCCAATCAGTATTTACTGCCATTGTCTACATCAATAATTTGTACAAGGACAGACTGTGGCTTCATCTTTAAAATGCTTAATAGCTTAAACAGTAGCAACGAGATATGATTGTTTTTAGCGCTCTCGAATACTGTTTTAGTTGGTAGCAGAAAACTATACATCGTATTAATATAAATTCCGCTACTGTTGAGTATTTCAATATTGTACAAACGTAAAAGGAAACGTCATGCGTCGGTTATAAGTGCGACGTAAAAATGGTTGAAAGCTCTGCGGGGATTACTACTGAGCATTTCCACATCACTATCTCATCGCCAACACTCGACATGGATAGCGGTAGAAGGGTTAGAATGTCACTGATTGATTTGTTACTCAGGTGGCATTACATGACTAGTACACGTTCGAAGTCGCTGAGCTTTTTGGGGTGACCTGGTCTGCTGTTACTGCTTCTATAATGACAACACAGTACGCCCCTCTTCCTTTTACACCGTCTGGTACGCGTCTCGTGAAATATACTGGTCAATTCCGCATTACACAGGGTTGTCTGAATATATGTACCACCGGGGAAAACTGTATCAGAAGCATACTGTATTCCATAATAGAAAGTTCCAAAACAGCACACACATCACTGAAGATTGATAAATTACTCTGGAAATAATCCCTACGCTGTGACTACGCCAATTTTCCGCAAAATTATTTGTCCCAGAAGTGCTAGTTCAGCAACGTACGAGTGTTGGAACTTAGATAGTGGCAACTATTTATTCACAACCGATACAAAAGATTTACATGTTTGCACCTGTTACTGTCCTTCAAAGTAGTCACCAGCGTAGTGTAGAACCCGTTGCCAGCAGAATATGGAATCGGTGGGTTTAGGAGGGTAATACGAAACGCCGTGGTGGATCCCAACGGCCTCGTATCACTAGCAGTCGAGATGACAGGCATCTTATCCGCATGGCTGTAACGGATCGTGCAGCCACGTCCCGATCCCTGAGTCAACAGATGGGGGCGTTTGCAAGACAACAACCATCTGCACGAACAGTTCGACGACGTTTGCAGCAGCATGGACTATCAGCTCGGAGACCATGGCTGCGGTTACCCTTGACGCTGCAACACAGACAGGAGCGCCTGCGATGGTGTACTCAACGACGAACCTGGGTGCACGATGGCAAAACGTCATTTTTTCGGATGAATCCAGGTTCTGTTTGCAGTATCATGAAGGTCGCATCCCTGTTTGGCGACATCACGGTGAACGCACATTGGAAGCGTGTATTCGTCATCGCCATACTGGTGTATCACCCGGCGTGATGGTTTGCGGTGCCAGTGGTTACACGTCTCGGTCACCTCTTGTTCGCATTGACGGCACTGTGAACAGTGGACGTTACATTTCAGATGTGTTACGACCCGTGGCTCTACCCTTCATTCGATCCCTGCGAGACCGTACATTTCAGCAGGATAATGCACGACCGCATGTTGCAGGTCCTGTACGGGCCTTTCTGGATACAGAAAATGTTCGACTGTTGCACTGGCCAGCACAGTCTCCAGATCCCTGACCAACTGAGAACGTCTGGTCAATGGTGGCCGAGCAACTGGCTCGTCACAATACGTCAGTCACTACTCTTGATGAACTGTGGTATCGTGTTGAAGCTGCGTGGGCAGCTGTACCTGTACACGTCATCCAAGCTCTGTTTGGCTCAATGCCCAGGCGTATCAGGGCCGTTATTACGGCCAGAGGTGGGTGTTCTGGGTACTGATTCATAAGTATCTATGCACCCAAATTGCGTGAAAGTGTAATCACATGTCAGTTCTAGTATAATATATTTATCCAATGAATACCCCTTTATCATCTGAATTTCTTCGTGGTGTAGCAATTTTAATGGCCAATAGTGTATTAAAAATGAAACTCCTCCAGCTGCACTTGAGATTTTATATTTATTTGGCTACTAGTTTCGACGTTGCATCAACGCCATCTTTAGGCCCGTACACTTTGATGAAATCAGTTGTGTTATTCACTGCCCGCCATCCATGTGGAGCACGTGTTCGTCTCACCGCGTACTTCTATTACTGAGCCACACACACAATCGATTTCATCAAAGTGTACGGGCCCGAAGATGGCGTTGACACAGCGTCGAAACTAGTAGCCGAATAAATATGAAATCTCAAGTACAGCTAGAGGAGTTTCATTTAAAAAAAAAAAAATAAAGGCAAAAGGTGTCCACATCCCATATTAATATCAACTAATAGCTGTCAAGATAATTTGACCAGATAGTGTAAAATGTCTCAGTCTGTTAAACATCACATAGGATTTTATATGGCTAGTGCAAGTCCATTTTTTTTCCTACGTTGAATCGTTTCTCCAGAGAAAATGGTTTATCCATGTTCCCTCGATAAACTTAAGAAAATCAGTCTTAAGATTCTAATGTTCTGTCGACAACGAGGTCTTAAGTGATGAAGCACAAGCTCGGATAGGCACAGAAGTCGGCAGTGTCCTTTGCAAGAGAACCATCGCGGTATTCGCCGTAGCGTAATCATAGAGAACATAATGTAGGAAAGAAGTTTAATTCACGGGTGTACGACCGGATCTCAGAATATAGTTGGGACCGTAATCCGGCCGTACACCCGCGAATTAATTTTCCATCTACTTCGGGAAAAACTGAAGTCTCTCAAAATCATGATATCCAGGCGGGAATTTGAACTTTACTCCTCCGAAGTCTTATTCCATGCGCCACATCAAGATCTGCTTCAATTAATGATTGAAGAGCAGAAAAAATATCGTCACCGGAGCATCGGTATGATAGTGACTTGGAAACTTCCACATACGAACGACTGATACCAGCGTTTGATAAATTTCCAATCGACGGAACTCGTAACACAAAATTTTATGTGATTGTTTCTTTAACATTTTTGGAGTGTTTAAATTTTAAGTCTCGTTGGCACTTACCTTACACGTAACTAAAATTTTAAAGCTTTGTAATGTTCTTTGGCGTAAATTTTGTTACTTCGTTAATCGATTTCGATCCTGTAATATGGTGACTTCGCGCACGAATGAACGAACTGGACTCTGAAGTCGGAACTCAGTTGTGCCATTAGTTTGTTTTTCATTAGACTGCAGGGCCATACAGCTGGAGTATAAAGGTTCAAATCTTACCCATTTTTGTATATACATGTTAAAAATTGTATTTACTTATTGTCAGTGATTTCCTTATTTGCCAGTGGCATTGTATGCCCGAGACAGGAGTCAGACCACTACCTCTACATTATGGGGCTGCAACGATAGCTCGCAACTACGCGGACTGCCTGATTGTCGTTTCCCTAGTTTCTCTAACAAAAGTCACATTAAGCGACTGCCAGACCAGATCCAGCAGAAAGTCATGAACAGAGCAGTTTCCGTGTTTGTGCTCAACTGAGATACGGGAGGAGGCACTCAACATACTGCCGACTCTGTACTATCTAGAATGCCTCCTCTGGTAACGTTGTAAGCTGACTTGAAATAACGTAATGTGTAACGTCAGTATGTCAGTTCTTGAGAAACAGCGTGCTGTAATTGAGTTTCAAATTCGAAGAGTTCGTCTACATATGGAACAACCTCTCCTTCGGCAGGGCAGTGCAGGACCAGAGATGAGATGTGCGATATCTGCAGCAATCAGACGCCTTGGGTTCACTCTCGACTATGATACTCCATACAGTCCCGACATGGCACTGTGCGATTCTCATCTGTTTCCAGAACTTAAGGAACACGTACTAGGTCTTCACTTTGGTAGCGATAAAACGGTGCAAGCAGAGGTGAGGTAGTGGCTCCGTCAACACAGTCAAACATTCTAGAATGACTGTATCAACAAACTGGTCTCTTGTGGGAGAAAAGTGTTTGTCACCAGGGTACTATGTCAAGAAATAAATATGTAAACATGGAGAATAAGATGTACAATGTTGCAGCGTTTGCTTTACTTAAAATGCTTTAAGTGTTTTCCATTACTTCTCAGCATGCCCAGGAACATTTTTAATACTGATGATCTATTTCATATTACTGTTTTACAAAAGCTACGAATAAAGGATTTTATATCATTTCACGTCATTGATTTTATATCGTCATGTACAGTGTTGTAAATATTTTGTGCTACCTGATGTTGGCATATGGATCGCAACTGACTTATAATAAAGAAACTTTTACCAGCAACTCTTGATCGTGAATCATGACTTTTTCAAACAGCTGTCGATGTTTACGCTGGCGACTAACATTCATCATTATTTTGAGTATATTATAAAAAAGCTTCAATCTCCAAAAAATTATTTATTCTTTGTAACTACAATTTAGACAGTATCGTAGCAGAAACGGCGAGTGTATGGAGTCTCCGCGATGAGGTCCGTAATTGCAGGAAATAACGCTTCACGTGGTCTTTTGAGGCATCTCGGACTGTGCTCTACTCCTTGAGCCAAATCAGGCACTTAACTCGATTGATAACATAGGATTGCAATCAACGCAGCGCGGAAGGGGATTGCTCTGTCAGCAATCAAACGCAAGGCAGCTAATTTGCTTATTGGGAAATTGCAGTCCGTCTCCCGCTCACGGTAGTCACGTATGTTAAACGCGGTGAGTAATTAACCACCCTCTCTATCTTTTATTCCACTTTTCCTTACGTCTGGTGCAGTACTTGAAGGTTTCACTTGGTGCTATAGTACATATGGGGAGAACACACGCGGTCTGTTAACACCTGTGCCGGGAACGCCCACGCGCTTTCAGGGGGTTAGCCCAGTCTGTGTTAAAACAGTAACTGACTTTTGTATTGGGCCTATTCGGCACTGATTGTGAAGGGAGCTACAGTTATGTGACGTGTTCCTGATCCGAATTTAGACGTACGTAAATATGAATATTAGACACCTGAAAATCAGTTGCAAACAGTATTCTAATATTTATCGAGGATTACGACGGGTAATGAATAAACGTCGCCTGTGATACGGGGAAAATGCTTCCAGAATTTGAGCCCCAGACAATTACTGAACAAGTCTTTTCTTCTATAATTTTCAACCCAAGAGGGTCTGCAGCTGCAATAATTTTTTTGAATGATTTCGTGATGCCTTCAGCTGCCATTCTCTTAATTTCAAAAACGATTGTACAATAGCGGCCGTAAGCCATTTTCTGGTATTTTATGGATGATTTTTTGCAACAACTGCTCGACTGTAGCGTGCTTCCTAAAATAGCAGAAAACCTCTCTAATTTATTTTGTGAGCATAACATAAAGTCATAGAAGCAAGGACGTATATGCCATAATTTGCTACTGAAAAATAATCCCTAAAATACTTGATAATGGGCTAAGGCCGAAATTGTACAATCGTACACGAAATAAAGAGAATGGCAGCTAAAGGCATCACAAAATATTTAAAAAAAAGTCTTACATTGTTTATTCGGCTTTTGCAAATGTGTGATTGAGCACAGTATACAGGATTTATCACAATTAATAGCAGAAAATGACACGGGTAAAGGTAACGAGAATAGAAATAGATAATTTCCGCAAACATAGATCCGAAAATGAGCCATTTGCGAGACAACTGTGAATGCTTGTTTGCAAACCAACGGTGACTTTAGTACGAAATACTGTCCTCGTTAATAGAAGTGTATTCGCAGTGAAAACTTTTCGATTAATTCCCCTTCTAATTGGACTGACATTTCACTCACGACCTAAATTCACAAGAAATTCGACACTACGGGAGTGCTGTACACTTTACTTTTGACGTGACCCCAGACAGAAAATCCAGAGGATTGGGGTCACATAATCTGCGAGGCCAATGTGCAGGTCCTGCTCGACCTATCCATCTTCGACGTAGCGGCACGTTATGTCTTACATCCCCAGTAAAATGTGATGCGTGTACTACAGTCCCCAACCGCGGGTCGTGCGTGTAATTTGAGAAGTCTTTAGTGGGCACTGAATCGAATTGTTTACATTTAAAATACATTTGTACAAACTGAGACAACATTTCATATTAGGGTATGTTGGGGCTTGTAACCACACTTCTTCTACCATGTCGTAAATGGTTCGTTTCCGAATCAATATTTACAGGCACTTTTTTTGCTTTTATCGTTTATGCTTTCACCCGCGTCAATTTTTGCTACTAATTATGATATGTCTTGTACAGATCGACTTCTTATGAAGTAGTTTCAAATTCTAGCGTAGGCAAATTTTAAAGTTTCACTCGGTTTTCATATTGCACCAAGCGAGGTGACGCTGTGATTAGTACACTGGACTCCCATTCGGGAGGAGGAGGCGACGATTCAAACTCGCGTCCGGCCGCCCTGCTTTAGATTTTCCGTCATTTTCCTAAATCGCTTGAGGAAAATGCCGTGATGGTTCCTTTTAAAGGGCACGACCGATTTCCTTACCCATCCTCTCCTAATCTGAGCTTTTGCTCCGTCTCTAATGATCTCTTTGTCGATGGCACGTTGAACACTAATCCCCTCTTCCTCCGTTTTCATACGTAACTCAGTAGGTGTTTCTCCTCAGCTTATTATCAACACTGAGTTACTAAACTGTCTGTAATGGTACCAGTTACCATGGAACTTGAAATGATAACTAAAATTAACTTTACTTTTGAAATGTGACAGTGTAGTATTTGCCATTGCATCTAACAAACTGGAGAGATACATTATTTGACTCGCTTTCGGGAGGAGAGGGAATCATAAATGTGTCCGTCCACCCGGATCAAGCTTTTCCGAAAACTACTTGAGGTGATGCTTCCGTACCGTCGCCTTTATTTGGACCTTGTATCCGACTCCAAAGCCGGACTCAACAGCGGTACATCAGTATGCATTTTTCTTTGTTGCGGGGAGTTGTCTGATCAAGGTACTCTCGTACAAAGCCGCCTTCCGAGTTGTTTTAGGAATAACTTTTTTTGCTACTTCTTTCAGTTTACGTTTAGTGACACAATTCTGCGCCTTCAAACATGCGCAACATGATAGAAATGCGCCACCTGCGTCGCTTCTTAGTCGTAAGAAACAAACACACAATGCTCCGCGTCGAAGTGGTAGTATGCTCGTAGCTGAGTAATGACCTTGCCCTTACAGCAAGTGTACTTCCAAGTAGCTGATGGTGCCCAGCCCAACGCAAGTGGAACAGTGAACTCGACGCACCGGCTGATGGTGGCATTTGAACAGGAATATTTCTCATTTACCTCCCGAAACTTTCACGCCAGGGACAAGAAACATTGGACTTTTCTGTATGCAAACATCATTGAACATGAGACCACTGAAGAAGTGAACTATTTTTCTGTCGGATCACATGGGAGTTGCAAATACACAGGAACACAGCGCTCAAGGTTGGCGATATAAGATGATCCAGTTGTTTGAAGTCGTACATGTTCCTGTATAGAGCCCAACAATGTTACACGCAAGTGAGTCTACGAATGAATTCAGTGGCATATCAGAGAGAGGAAATCGTAAAGTTCCTCTGATACGCGCCTCAGTGAAGACCTCATATTGACGGTATTTAAAGGCACCAAGAGATTCAGTCTTTGTCGGAGCATGTTAGAAATTCCGATTGATGTGATGTCGAGTAAAGAGTGGTCGGCAGAGCGCCATTCTTTACGCTGAATCTGATAACAAAAGTAATCATAATAATTATTAAGATTCCTTATATTATATATTGAAATAAAGAAAGGAGGGGGGAACAAGGTCGGACGGAGATGGATGACGAACGAAATTGGTAGTGTCCTTTACAAATGAACGATCAATCCATTTGTCTTATGTGTCTTTGGGTAACCATAGCAAACCAAAAACTGGATGGGAGCACGGGGATTTTCCTTGTGTGAAATGAAATGTCTCAAACAATTTTCGTTTTTCTGTATGCAGTAGATTCATTGCAGGTATCATCTTTATTGTTACTCCATCTGCAAAGAACAATTGTTGCTAACTGACAAGTTAGTTAAACGGTAAATCACCGTACTTACCCTACGAGACTTTCTTCTAATTTAATAATAAAGGCCACAAACAAAAGCTGTTGCATGAGGGAGTAAGGAGACGCTGCGTTCCTATTCAAATGTGTATTAATATCTAATGGACCAAACTGCTGAGGTCCTCGGTATCTAGACTTACACACTACTTAAACTAACTTATACTAGAACAACTCACGCCCATGCCCGAAGGACGACTCGAACCTCCGGCGGGAGGGGCCGCACAATCCGCGACATGGCGCCGTAGACCGCGCGGCCATTCCGCGCGGTGTGCTGTTTTCCTATCGTAAGCCGTTAGAGACGGAGCACTGGGTCAAAATGTTCAACATTTAGGGATGAAATAGCCCATACTCTATTCTAATAAACCGTACTGGTATTCTCCTTTGGAGAAAACCACAGACAACCAAAAAGTAGATTACTAGACGGGGATCTCAATTTTGTCGCTCCCACTTGGCAGACCGATAAGACACCTAGTTGCTGTTGCGAAGACTTGGCGGTAGGTGCTCACCAAGTATGCAAAGGTCTTTTCCTGTAAACAGAAACTGTTGGCAGGCGCTCAGAGTTTCTCGACTACTTTCACAATTTCGTTTGCCTTCTTGTATTTCACCGAGCGAGGTGGCGCGATGGTTAACACGCTCGACCCGCGTTCAGGAGGACGACGGTTCAAATCACCGTCTGGCCATCTAGTTTTTAGTCTTTCGTGATTTCCCTAAACCGCTCCAGGCAACGGTCGAGAATGTTCTTTTGAAAAGGGCGCGGCGGATTTTCTTCCCCATCATTTTGTAATTCGAGCTTGTGCTCCGACTCTAATGACCTCGTTGTCGCCAGGACGTTCAACTCTCCTATTTCCTTCCTCTCCTTTCATTGTATTTCGGTGGTACGGAATAAACAAATTATGTTTGATAGTGTAATTTTACCAGCCTCTGTCGACGATATGATGTTACCAAACTATTGTAACCTATGTTACAAATCGATTACTTTCACTTCTTTCATAAATATTGATGTAAACGACGGTAACGAAACAAGAGAAATAATCACGACGTCAACATTTATTTAAGAATAAATTCCGCGAGTTTCGGATTCTCTTGATGTTTCATTTCATGATTTATTTTTAATAGGCTGGGCGGATTTATGTGAAGGTAATAGAGATTTGGTTTAAACATAATATTCTATTTTGCTCTTTTTCCTTATGTTTATCATGTATAGTACGGATTTCGGTTTATCGGGATTTGGCAAATTTTATGTACTATTTAACTTTTTGGCCGGATGCCCTACTTGATGCCACAGTCCTCAAGGTAACCTAAGGGAAGAAAGAAGCGTCCGCCAGCTGAATCATGTGAACTTTGTTCTGTGTATGGTGGAATTTCTCTAAGGCGCAATATGGGGAACCGCCCAGCATTTGCGTAACTCAATGTGGGAAACTTTCTAAAAATGGCAGTCAGGCTCGCCGGTGTACCAACCCACGGACGTTAATCCGCCGCACGAATTCTGTCTGGGTCTGTCTTACCTCCCAGACTCACACGTTAGCGTACTACGCGACACGGACAGGCTTTATTTGAGCGTACTGTGACATTCGCATCAACACGAGTCAGTGCAGTTTGTAGAACCGTACATCTTTGAGTGTATAGACCTGTAGGTGGCTATGTTTTTCGTTACATAGACGTGTTACTAAATAGTGTAATGCGTAAACAGATCACTATCTAAACCGAAACTGGAAATTAAAATTTGTGGAGACCATGTCGAAATACTTGTGCTTACTATTTCGGGAGAACTTGCCGCTAGAACATTCTTTTACAGCCTGCGTATTGCTGCAGCAGACGTCAGGCACAAAATGACGACGCTGTAACATCGGTAGAAATAAAAATACGAAGTGGAGGATGGCAACTACAACAAATACAAACGGAAAAATTTCTGTTTTATTTATCAGTTCCCGGCCGGGGTGGCCGAGCGGTTCTAGGCGCTACAGTCTGGAACCGCGCTACCGCTACGGTCGCAGGTTCGAGTCCTGCCTCGGACATAGACGTGTGTGATGTCCTTAGGTTAGTTAGGTTTAAGTAGTTCTAAGTTCTAGGGGACTGATGGCCTTAGAAGTTAAGTCCCATAGTGCTCAGAGCCATTTGAACCATTTTGTTAGTTGTTGGCCTATACTTTAAAATTTTCTAAGATATAGTGCTGTCTTTCTGTCAGTTTCGTTCTTAGCATCCGATGCCGCCATCTGCCTGCTCACATGGAAATAGTGTATACTCATTTCTCCCAGTCTGTCTTGCCCTTCCGTACCAACTTCTTTATTCTCGGTCTCATTGTAAATGAAAATGTAAGGATTGCGGAGCACTGATCAACATGACCGGTTTGTATGCTACTGGCGTAGGATTAGACTACTGTAAACGTATAGAAAAACAAGCGTTAGGAAAGAGTGAGCGAGCAGACTCATAGTGTGACGCTTTACCAAGTGTACGGCGTCTGCGTGCCCCCGCGCGGTAGGCGGACCCGCAGTGCGCTCGTCCAGTCAGTAAGACGAGCCCGAGGCGGGGGAGAAGTCGCTTCACAGGTATGGCACCATTCAT
Organism: Schistocerca piceifrons; assembly: GCF_021461385.2. NCBI lineage: Eukaryota > Metazoa > Arthropoda > Insecta > Orthoptera > Acrididae > Schistocerca > Schistocerca piceifrons. Next base: position 297,280,919 of record NC_060138.1, read on the forward strand.
CGCTTTGCGCATTGCTGTACTCTCTACGCGTAGAGATTCAGAAACTTAGAACAGAGGATTGTGCTAACGAGCAATTTGAGCATTGGGATGCAAACTAGATGTGAAAGATCACGTTCTTTTTTTTGAAAGAAGGAAAATAGTATCAGAAGTTGTCGCACCACGATGGTACTGTCATAAAATATTTAATATCGTGTGTCTCTCAGCGTACATACCGGTAAACATCAGGCGGGTAATCGAAAAATCCCCAGATATTCAAAAACAAAGCAAAAGAATACTTCTATTGGTTCAAATGGTTCAAATGGCTCTGAGCACTATGGGACTTAACATCTGAGGTCATCTGTCCCCTAGAATTTAAAACTACTTAAACCTAACCAACGTAAACACATCACACACATGAATGCCCGAGGCAGGATTCGAACCTGCGACTGTAGCGGTTCCAGACTGAAGCGCCTAGAACCGCTCGGCCACTGCGACCGTCAGAATATTTCTATTAACGAATGTAAATTTCGCTTAACTCTGAAGTTCTTATTAAAAAGATCTTGAGCGTGCCACTACGTGAACAGTTGGCAGTGTTCTGCAAAGTTAAATGAATACTTAGTTTAAAGAATGAGATAAAGACACCAGCTGAATGTTCTTAGAGAAGGAGCAGTGACCATTTCTTTCATAATAGTTGTTACTCCCCTAATATCCATATACACGTACCAGTGATCTAGAAGTAATTCTCGCAATTATCAGTGTGAGTAAATTACCAGTACTCATAATTTTTTGTTATTGTACTTTACAGAAGTAGCCTACAGTAGCTTTTCCTGTCTGTTATTGTATAACTTGACTTGTTTCTCATCACTAATAGCTCTCCTTCATAATGAGATTTACGGAACGCAATGTGTGAATGAATGAGTTCTGCAAATCATTATGGTATGACGTCAATTCACACCTGTTACTTTTTTCATGTAACCTCGTAATGCTGAGCGGACCTCACTGATCGGAAATGGTCACCACTAATCGAACCCGCGGCTTCCACGATGTGATCAGAGATACTAACCACTAGGCCGCAGAGGCAGTCTTTAAGTTAGCTTGTAAATCTAGTAATGAAGTATTTGGCAAATATGAAAGGTGGTGTAGCATAGTTTGCTTCGTTTAAGACTTAATCGTACCTGCCTCCGTGTTCTTGATTAACGTTCTTTACAGTGGAGATCGTGGTTTTTAATTTCGCCTCGACCGTTAGTCTGCGTTTTAAATATGCCATTATTTTATGTAACATTCATAGATACAGAGTGTAATATAAAAGATAAGGAAGCAATTACTAAGTGCGTGACTAATGTTGCGAACGATGATGAGAGCGTATCAGTGATGTTGTGACTGTAGAGAATTAAGGATCTTTCAAATAATGTAACCGCAGATGAGATCGTTAATATCTTCTTTCGCATAGTGGAACGTGCCTTTAGTAGGGATGAAAGGTACCAGACGTAATTAAGACTATTCTGACAAAAAATTTAATTAGTTTTCTACATAGCAAAGAAAGTAAAAATTATTGTTTTGCGCAAGCAGCTGCATTACTTTTGGCATAAAAGAGTTACATAATAGCACAAAGACTGTATGTTACTAAAAGTGTCCACACCAGCTTGTAACAGATAAAAATTAAGGAACTAATATTTACTGAAGTACATTTCCATCGGATTTTCACAGTGGTTTTGCAGTTCTGCTTAAAGGGAATCAGTAAATCAAATATAAAAGGTGTCAAGGATTAGGGCGCTCTGTCTGCTATATGAGATACACTCTCATTCGATAAAAAAAATAAATATTTCGTGCTTTCCCCATAAAAGCTAATGAAGTACTTCTGTTGATTCATATTTGTTTGGACTTATGGTTGCTCGTAGTAGAAAAAAATTATTTCGGATAATATGAACACCTTTTCGGTACATATGGTAAAATACAAGGGACAAATCTATAATGATTGTATATAAGTATTATATACGTCTTCTATTACTGTAATAAGACTGTCTATAAGGGTGACATAGGGTGACATATTTCTTCGATTAGAGTAATAAGACTTTATTTCGAAAGAACAAGTTAGGCTGATATTTCGAAAGGCGAAGTTAGGCTGAAAAAGCGGTAACAAAATAATTAGTGAAGGGTTTAACGACTTTTCTCTTCTGTACAGCCCTGTATATTGCCTATGAATACAAAAAAAATTTTGTAGTTAGATCTTTTTAAAAGCTGGAAGTTCAAAACTATAGTATAGAATAAAAGAAGTACACTTCTCAGCATCTGTTTAACGTACCTTCACTACTGGATATTAGCTTTAACAGATCTCTTTATATATTATTGACATTTGGCTAGTAGGCCGTATAGCCAGCACATCTGTAGTGAATGCTCTGCCATCATTAAGATACAATCGTCACACATAGGATATTTTTTATCACAAGCGAGTCCTTTACTTTCTATTTGTATTCTATATCTAACTTGAAACTTATACAATGCAGATCATGAATTATATTCTAATCGTATACACAGAGGATGAACAGGACACAATCGATAGCATATAAACTGACCGGTGGAAGATGTGTAGGAAGTACACATATAGCATATAAACAGGCACATAAAAGAGGTGTAGGAAGCGTAAGGGAGATTGGCGTGAGATTTTCTGAAATAAGCGACAGAAATAAACGAGAGATAAGTTCCAAAAATTAGAAACAAGTTATAAAATTTGGAAAATGACAAATTGTGCTTGGAGAGTAAACGATTGATTGTTTACGTTCTTTTATTTTTATATGTACTTTTTACTACACAGGTACGTGAGCGAGCGTTCCACAATGCCCTAACCAATTTCGACCAGCCAGTGGTCATCTTCATACCGTGAACACACGGAAGAGAGTGTTTTACACCGCTTGCAAAACCTCGACGTTTAACTACTGTTGCTTTTAGTATCGTTGACAACTGAAGGGAAACAGTTTGCAACATGTGTCTTTAGGTATAATTTAATACCTTTTTATCATTACATAGTTATACAGCAGATTTTTTTGAGTTTGTAATGTTTCTTCGTCTCCTCTTTTTATTTGTTGAGAGACTGAAAATGACGTCTGGCTGGAAAAAACTGGTTACGTCATTGTGATATACTCATGTGGTCGCGTCGCGAAAATATTATAAAAAGCAGAAGAAATTAATTTGTAATGTGGCTTGTAGAACAGGTGTAGGAAGACCAGACAGGTAGACAACTTCTGAAGAACGCAGCCTGTTTTAAGTATAATCCATGAAGTACAGAGGAACACAGTTTGGAGAGGATACACACAGTAATGAGACGTTTGGTAGCTACACCTATGTACGAGTCCAATCGAGATAGCAACGCTACCCGCGGAGCAAAGCGGTAGGTTGCCTTTTGTACCCCTGGCGGTATCTTTGCCATCCGGACAGCCTGCAGCGGACCAGGGGACTACTACTGTAGCTAGCGGCTACCGGCTGCAGTTGCCGTACCTGTTGGAGTGTCAGTCGCAGTGGCAGCCGCCGTGTGCTGAGCCGTACCGCGCTGCGCCCGCCTGCTGCCGCCGCCGACTGTGGTGGCCGCCGCGGCGCGCCCCGCGCTGTTATAACACGCGTGCCGACTCCTACGTCCCGCGTTCCTATTGGCTGAGATCCCGTCCTGCCGGAGGGGGCGGGGCCGCAGCCGCCCCCGCCACTCACGACGTGCATCAACGCCGCCGTTGGTAATTTTTGCACTTGCTTCACAATTTCTCTCCACCCACCACCCACGTCAACGCTTACGGATCGCGCTATCCTCCGACTACAGACATCGACGTCAGCATACTAAACAACTTATTGCTAAACTTTTCGTGTTCTTTGTCCCCTTAATTGTAACGACATTCCAGGCGATAAAACACTGACAAAAAATCACATCAAAAAATTATTGATTGGCGACTCCATGGAGTGTTCTGTGCACCACGACCAGATAATGGATATAATTGGAAGAAGAAACAGCATTGGTCGTATTTTTTTGTTTTATTATCCGCAAAATCGATTTTCGGTCACTTAGTGACCATACTCAGTGCTGTAATATACAATTAAAATTGGTAGGCACTGGTATTAACAAGCTTAGAGCGAACACATGTGATCGCTGTAAGCTTGTTAATACCAGTGCCTACCAATTTAAATTGTATATTACAGCACTGAGGATGGTCACTAAGTGACCGAAAATCGATTTTGCGGATAATAAAACAAAAAAATACGACCAATGCTGTTTCTTCTTCCAATTATATCAAAAAATAAGTACTGTAAAGTAAGAAATTTTGGGAATACGTTTATCGAGATAAGATATTTAAGTGATTAACATTGAAAAATCACAGGTTAATGTAAGCGCGAGATAAGCCATTGCAAATGTAAAATTCTGTTGCATTAATAATCGGAGTACCCGCCAGATTGTCGAATCCAAACGTGCATGCATTGTGTTGTACAGGTGGCGCATGGCAGTTAATGTGATAGAGTTCTATGCCTGTTGCACTTGGTCAGTCGATACAGGGACGATTAATGCTGTTTGTGGATGACGCTGAAGTTGTCGTCCGATGATGTTTCATGTATGCTCGATTTGAGAGAGGTCTGGTGATGGAGCAGGTCAATGCAACATGTCGACACTGTGCAGAGCATACTGGGTCGCAACAGCGGTACATGGGCATGCAGTTCATTAATGGTAGCACGATCAGCCGAATCACCAACTGATGTACAATTCTGCAGTTAGGGTGCGTGGGATAATCACGAGAGTATTCATGCTATCATACGAAGTCGCACCTCAGACCATAATTCCAGGTGTAGGTCCAGTGTTTCTGTCGCGCAGACAGGTTGGGTGCAAGTTCTTAACTGACCTCCTTCTGATTAACACGCGGCCAACGAGGTGGAACCAACTTTCATCGCCGCGCGGGATTAGCCGAGCGGTCTGGGGCGCTGCAGTCATGGACTGTGCGGCTGGTCCCGGCGGAGGTTCGAGTCCTCCCTCGGGCACGGGTGTGTATGTTGTCCTTAGGGTAATTTAATGTGCAAGCTTAGGGACTGATGACCTTAGCAGTTAAGTCTCATAAGATTTCACACATATTTGAACATTTTTTTTCAACCAACTTTCATCAGGAAACAGAACAGACGTCCACCCTGCCCTCAATGAGCTCTCGCTTGACACCAGTGAAGTTGCACGCGGTGGTGGTTTGGAGTCAGTGGAATGCAGGCTATAGGGCGTCTGTCTCGGAACTAACCAAGTTGTGACAGTTCGTTGCGTCACTGTGTTGTCAACAACTGCCCAAACTGCTGCTGCGGATGCGCTAGACCAATACGCCGAACACGATGGTCTTCCCTCTCGGTAGTGCCTCGTGGCTTCTGCAGCCCGGTCTTCTTGAGTCCGTGCATTCTCGTGTCTACTGCTGATAGGAGTCACATACAGTGGCTATATTCCTACCAAGTCTTTCTGCAGTACCGGAGAAGGAACACACAGCTTCTCGTAGCCCTATTATACGACCTCGCCCAAACTCAGTGAGATGTTGATAAAGGCGTCTTTGTCGCCTTAAAGACGTTCTTGACTAACATCTGCTCACCAAGTCCAGTCTCAAAGGTAACTAGCACTCACGACCGTTACAGGGTGTAGTTAAAACGAACCTGATTTGCATACTCAGAGTGGCGCTACGAGTGCCACTCTTATGTGACTGGCAACAAATTTAAAAAGACATCATCTTTCAGATGTAGGATTTCGCCTGCCAACTTTAATTTACGTCACACAACTCATTCTTGATTATGCAGTTGTTTTCGTTGGTGTAGTATACTTCTGCAAATATGGGGATGAGGGAAAGAAAAACCTTTTATAATTGTGTAAAAGCAGGTTAGGCGTGTACAACAGTACAAAAGACGGTGGCATATTTATTACTCACGAGTTACAACGTGTACTTTATTGTTCACAGAGCGGACATGTTTTCAAGCGTTTCCAGTATTGACAGTATCGTGGCCAAAACAAAAATACAAGTGAATAGTTTACAGATAGACTCGATTTACGAATAGAAACTGTCGAAAAAATGAGGAAGCGAAGAAAAAGGGAACGAGGGAGAGAGAGCAAACGGGGGAAAGAAATACGAGAGACGTTCAATAAGTAATGCAACAAATTTTTTTCTCGGTCAGTTTCGGTTGGAAAAATGAGAAATTTGTCGTGGGACATCTTAGAATACTCCTGTTTCAGGCCCTGTAGTTCCATGAAGTTCCGATGGGTGGCGACACTATACGTAGCCTTCAAAATTGCGTCTCTAATGGAATTGCGTCCCAAGCTGAGGCCTGTCAGTTTCTTGTGCAGAAAACCGGACCATCTCTGAAATTCATAGGCGCTTGCAGAATATCTACGGAGACCTGACAGAGAACAAAAGCACGGTGAATCATTGGGCGAGACGTCTGTCATCATCGCAACAAGGTCGCGCAAACCTGTTCGATCTTCCGCGTACCGGCTGGCAACACGCAAATGTGACTGCTGCAATGCTGGGACACGCGGACAATCCCATTCGAGGTGAATGACGGACCACAAATACCTCGCTGCTCAACTGGACATCTCTGCTGGTAGCACTGACACTCTCGTCCACCAGGTAGAGTACTAACAGGTGTGCACCCGCTAGGTCGCTCGCCGCCTAACAGAAGACCATAAAGAGCAACGAAGGACCCATCTCTGCATGGTTGCTTTCGCGTTACAAGGCTGATCGTGCCGGGTTTTTGCCGAACATCGTCACAGACGATGAAACTAGGGTTCATCAGCTCAAACCGGAAAGAAATGGCAATCCACGAAGTGGTGCCACACCACCTCTCGCCCAAAGAAGTAAACTCATGCTCCTAAATTAAGGATAATTGCGGAATGTGGTGCCACACAACGTGGTACTACATAAAACTGGCGCTAATTGCATAGGCACATAGGGAACACACACGACACAGATCTATAAGTCCATGGTATTGGTGATAAGTTGAGAAAACCGTCCCGAAACACATGTTCTACAGAACGTCAGTTTCCTGCGCATGTACCCCAACATCAATATGGGATATTATCATCATGCACACGTAAACAGGCCGCACAACGGGTTGGCATACTCTGGATCAAGTGGTCGAGCAGCTACTGGGGTATAGCCCCCCATTCTTGCACCAGTGCCTGTCGGAGCTCCTGAAGTGTCTTAGAGGTTTGAAGACGTGCAGCGATACGTCGACCGAGAGTATTCCAGACGTGCTCGATGGGGTTTAGGTCTGAAGAACAGGCAGGCCACTCCATTCGCCTGATTCCTTCTGTTTCAAGGTACTCCTCCACGATGGCAGCTAGATGGGGCCGTTCGTTATCATCCATCAGGAGGAAGGTGGGACCCACTGCACCCCTGAAAAGGCGGACTGGTGCAAATTGACGTCCCGATACATCTGACCTGTTACAGTTCCTATGTCAAAGACATGCAGGGGTGTACGTGTACCAATCATAATCCCACCCCACACTATCAAACCATGACGTCCATAAAGGTCCATTTCAAGGACATTAAGGGGTTGGTATCTGGTTCCTGGTTCACGCCAAATGAAAACCCGGCGAGAATCACTGTTCAGACTGTACCTGGACTCGTCCGTGAACGTAACCTGGGACCACTGTTCCAATGACCATGTACTGTGTTCGTGACACCGGATTTTACGGGCTCTCCTGTGACCAAGGGTCAGTGGAATGCACCTTGCAGGTCTCCTGGCGAATAAACCATGTCTGTTCATTTCTCTGTAGGCTGTGTGTCTGGAGACAACTGTTCCAGTGGCTGCAGTAAGGTCCCGAGCAAGGCTGCCAGCATTACTCCGTGGCCGTCTGCGGGCAGTGATGGTGAGATATCGGTCTTCTTGTGGTATTGTATACTGTGGACGTCCCGTACTGTAGCGCCTGGACACGTTTCCTGTCTGCAGGAAACCTTGCCATAATCCTGAGACCACACTTTGTGGCACACGAAGGGCCCGTGCTACGACATGCTGTGTTTGACCAGCCTACAGTCGCCCTAGTATTCTATCCCTCATAACGTCATCAATATGTGTTCTTTGAGCCATTTTCAACACACTATCGCCATTAGCAAGTCTGAAAACGTCTGAACACTTACTCGCTGCGCCATACTCTGACACGCACCAAGACACCTCTGCGTATGTGGATTACTGGCAGCGCCACCGTGCGACGACCGCAGGTCAAATGCACCGCATGGTCATACTCCGATGTGATTATACAAGCAAACCGCCCACCAGAGCGTTGTTTCACCATGTATCAGCATTATCCTTAATTTATGAGCATGAGTGTAGTGTAGTTCAAAGCCACACCTTCAGGCGGTAAAGTCATGGCGACTGTCTCCTGGGGCTCTAAAGCGTTATTCTGTTTGCTGTCTTCTCTCATGGTGCAGCCATCGACTGAAGTATATTGTGCTACCCTCAGGAAATTGAAGAAATGGCTTCAGCTTGCTCGTCGCCACAAAAATATAAACGAACTTCTCCTTCTCCACAACGACTCAAGGCCTCATACAAGTCTGCGGAGCCGAGAGGAGCTCACAAAACTTCATTGCACTGTTCTTCCTCATCCACACTATAGCCCGGATGTCGCACCTTCCGACTTCCATCTGTTTGGAAGGATGCACTCCGCGCAAAGCTTTATGTGAATCATGGGACGGTTATTGGTGCAGCAAGACGTTGGCTCCGACGTCGACCATTGGAGTGGTGTCATATGGGCATACAGGTCCTCCTAACAAAGTTATGGAAGTTTCAAAACAAGAGCAAACGTATGTAGTGCGTTTCCTGAGAGTGGAAGGAGTGCGAGAAATGGAAATTCGTCGTAGGATGGCACAAGACGTAACACAAGCCATTCAAAGAAGGACGGATGTCATTGGCCGATGACGCACGATCTGAAATGCCACACCACATAACCAATACCATTGTCCAGCGGATGGATGCCCTCGCTATTGAAACCCGGCGAGCTATGGAGGCAACTATTGCCCCAGGGGTCCGATTAAGCGTCGGAATCGCAACGGACATTCAGTGCTCTGCGTACACTTGCGCATTCTTCGATGAATTTCCGTTCCCCGCACTCCTTTCGCTGTCAGAAAACGCTCTGCGTTCCTTTGCTCTTCTTTTGAGGCTTCCATTTCCGGGTTTTCATCACAAGTGATTGGGGTGTTGGGTCGGCGTGTCTCGAGCTCGCTCTGTCGTTTCTTGGGTCAGTTTTAATTTTAAAGCCACTGGCTCATCTCTTTTCATGAGCCTAATGGATAGACATCTGGATTGAATCGTTAACAGAAAAAATTGTTAGATGGCTATGTTGTCTGTAATTCTTGTCTGCTAATGTACTGTCGTTGAAAGGTGGTGCTCGGAGAATAAGAAAGTTTCTTTGGCTTATCATACTCATCTGATCATCACTGATAACTTTTGCAGCCGGCCGCATGTGGCTGAGCGGTTCTAGGCGCTTCAGTCCGGAACCGCGCTGCTGCTACGATCGCAGGATCGCAGGTACGAATCCTGCCTCGGGCATGAATGTGTGTGATGTCCTTAGGTTAGTTAGGTTTAAGTAGTTCTAAGTCTAGGGGACTGATGACCTCTGACGTTAAGTCCCATAGTGCTTAGAACCATCTGAACCATTTTTTAACTTTTGCAGGGACCTCTCGGACCTATTCGGTGCAAAGATCATCTTTTTCAGTTTGTGCCTCATGACACTAACTCTGCTGCTCTAATCGCTCTGCACGCATGCGCGTTGCGGTAGTGCAGGCATCCGAGGAAAATCTTACTAACGTTGTTGGATGAAATTAAACTCAACATGTGGCTGCATTTTATTCGGAAGTCTGGTTCATCGTACTGAATGGAGGCTGGAACTTCCCTCCTCCTTCTCTCACTAACTGTTCATGTTGTACAATATTAGTTAACTAGCAATGACTCTTAGCGTCATTAAAAGAACAGTCGCACTTATTAGCCATAGCAGCAATTACACTCTAAGACAAAAGAATGACGCCTTACGAAGGAATTATCCGAATGGGATGGAAATCGGTAGATGTACATGCACAGACAAACAAATGATCACAATTTCAGAAAAATAGACGATTTATTCAAGATAAAGAGCTTCACAGAATGGGCACGTCATTAACGCGCTGATCGATCTCTGGCCCTTATGCAAGCAGTTATTCGGCTTGGCATTGATTGGTCGAACTGTTGGATGTCATCCTACGGGATATTGTGCCAAATTCTGCCCAACTGGCTCATTAGATAGTCAAAAGTCCGAGCTGGTTGGAGGGCCCTGCCCGCAAAGCCCCAATCGTTCTCAATTGGGGGAGAGATGGGGCGATCTTGCTAGCCAAGGTAGGGTTTGGCAAGCGCGGAGACAAGCAGTAGATTCTCTCGCCGTGTGCGGGCGGGCTGAAATGTAATGCCAGGATGGACTGCCATGAAGGACTACAAAACGGGGAGTAGAATGTCGTCGACGTACCGAAGTAGTGTAAGGATCGCAGGTGACATCTAAGCAAGGCCTGCTATGAAAAGAAATGACACCCGCAGACCATCACTCCAATTGGTCGCGCTGTGGGGCGGGCGACTGTCGGGTTGGTATCTCACCGCTGTCCAGGGTGTTCCCAGAGCTTCGCTTATATCAAAGCGGGACTTATGAATGAAGGCAGTTCTGCTCCATTCAATGATATTCCACGTCTAATATGTGTCTGGAAACGTCCCGGCCTGCAGTGGGATACCAATCCGACTGTCGCCCACCACTGTTGTTAAGTGGCTGCTCATTAATTGATACAGCTATCTCGTATCACTTCTTTCCTCTCTAGCAATTATTTTTTAATGTGAAAATGTCGAGTTTTTCCGTGGTTTGGAATATACCTCTATAATTGGCTACGTAAGACAGTTCAAAGAACGGAGGGAGACAGGACACACCATTTCAAATAGGAGACAGCAAACCGGTAGGGTGTTCAAACTGACCTCCGGGTGGACGATAGCTTTATCGTTTACTGGTGTTCAACACGTTCAAATGTGTGAATTCCTAAGAAACCAAACTGGTGACGTCTTCGGTGCCTAGACTTACACACTACTTAAACTAAATTATGCTAAGAGCAACACACACACCCATGCCCGAGGGAGGACTCGAACCTCCAGTAGGAGGAGCCGCGCACTCCGTGACATGACGCCTCCAACCGCACGGCCACACCGCGCGGCTGGTGTATAACCAAGAATGAATGGATATACTAGAGCAAGGAGAAAAGTTCTCGGATTCGCTACCTTACAAATTAGCCCTGTTTCACCTCCACAAACTTTCTCCGACGTTTCGGTTGTAAGCAGATTCGATCCCTGAAGTGCAATTCTGCAAGGCCAACGATACACAAATCTACAGCTGCTAAAACCTGTTCGTGTAGTGTCTAAGAAGAAGGTATGGTCTAACTTTCAGGAAGCATTGCTGACACGTAGAGGAAAAAAATATGTTGTATGGACATGGGTCCGGAAACGCTTATATTCCTTTCAGAGATTATTTTCTACTTCTCTTCATTAATCACATTAATCGTGGGAAACACACAGAAACAGGACGTACCAGCATTACGTAAAATATTTTTAAACATGAAATTTTCAACATACCTTCTTGTTTATAGAATGAAACACAGTCCTAAATGAAACGTTCAAACTTCCCTCCGTTGGCATGGATACATGCATCACCCCGCCGTTGCACTGAATCCTTGATGCCGTGGTGTATCTCTGCAGAGTTGCGTATTGTTTCACAGCTTTCTACAATACGGGCACGAAGAATGTACATCCTGTTCCGGAGTTTCGTACACAGGAGCTTTCAAATGCTCCCACAAATAATAGTCTAGTGGGTTTAGGTCGAAGAGCATGGAGACTAAGGAACTGGTTCACCTCTATCTATCCATCCCTCACGAAATCTGTTGTGCAGGCCCGGATCTCGGGAGTGGTTGGGGAAGGGAACAAATCAGGGTATCTGCTCCGGGTGGCAATTTCACAGGGCGCCAAATACATTTCCTTGAAGAAAAGAACTTTGTTTCATAAAGCGCCTAGTATCCAGCGCACGTTGGTCTACCGATTATTCATATGATTTTGAAACGCATCCAAGTTGGTTTTTGAACATTTTTGAACGCATTCTAAGATGATTTCTGTACGAATAATGAGTTGATTTTTGAATGCGTATACAGTGTCCGTGATATCTCTGCCGGGGGAATCCCCGCTGCATCTAGAGATAAAAAGCTTTCCCGCTGACAAAAGGGGACAGGTCTATGCAATCTGAGCTCAATAAACCCGAACGGGCGAATGTCAATCGCTGTTTAAAATACGACTGACTGGGTGTGCGAATGATCAGCGCTGTTATAATTATTCGCGAAATCCATAGATTCAAGCTACCAGAGTGGAAACAAACAACTAACAGTAATAATAGGTAAGAAAGATAACAGATAATCTCCTCGGTGCATCCAAGGAAATGAAATTTTGACAGAAAGTTTTTGCCAGGACGCTACTCCACTAAGGGCCAGTTGTACAGTCCCCGGTTAGAAACCGCTTAAGTTCTGTTCTCGGAATAGCGCGGAAAACGCATTGTACGAAGATGTAATAACGCCTAACCCGAGAGTAAACAGGGGATAACTGAACCAGTCATTCTAGCAGAGTTAGTGAAGTTAACCGGAGAATAAGTCTCGACAATGGAAGGAATAGCTACAGAATTGTTGACAAGATTGCTTGTTAGAACGAGGAAGGTGTAGAAACGGCACATTACAAAAATTATATGGAAGAACATGACGATTTCAAATCCATATAAGAATTTCGTACTACTATTCTATCTCTTGCTTGAGAAACTGGAGCGTATGAATGAAATGTGAAATTATTTCCTAACGTAAACCTTTCTGCTTATTGTAGCCCTAACAGGCGTTTAATAATGTTACTTCGTGTATTATATTCTGTCGTGTTATTTATGTAGATAAGGTACATAAAAGTGACCATTTGTGCCAAAACAGTCTCGCTTATTTGGCGTGTGTTGCAATTGCTGCAATACTACAAAGACCTATTTCGTTATTTAGCAGACATTGACAAAACAGACGTAATCAAATTGAGAAACCACGCCAGTCTTGGGTACAATTCGTATTAACAGCTTTTTTGGTTTTAGACAACGAAATTTTGATTTTTCATGTAGCAAAACTTTTAACAGAGCACTAATGTCCCGACTTCACGCAGGCACATTACGTCAACTGTAAAAAAATATTGTTCCACGCTATCTTCCATTGGGAATGATCCATTTGTAAACATTACAGCAGTGCCAGAACAACTTACTGTCTTTTAGTGAAAATATTAGAGCCACAGTCGTTGACTTAGTAAGCTATTTTGTCTTTTATGTGTCAGAAAATGCCCCTTCTACTCCCCAACTTAATTTTCCCAAAGGACGATTAATGCTTCAGAACATCAGAATCATCTCCCATTAACCATTGTTCCCATAAACATGTAAAGTATTTGTATTTCCTTAAGCTAAGTTTCTCTTTCCTTTTATTCGAAAAAAAGAAAAAAAATATGGAAGGTGAGAGTTCTTCAGAAATGGAATACAGATGTGTTTCTTAATTATTAGTACTATCCAAATAAGAACATCCGCATATATCATAAAATAAAAGTTTTTTTGCTATAAGAGCATTGATACTTGGCATTGAGCTAACAGGAATCTTTAGTTATTGAATACACATAATCGTAACATGTAGAGGGAGTGACTGGCAACAAGTGTTTTTAAATTTCTTTTGAACTATCACCCAAATTCTGAACGTCAGAACTAAACTAATGACGTTTTGAGGTTTTTATCGTGTGTGGCTTGTTCAAGTTGTACCTTGTTAGTCGTAAACTATCGTCTGTATATATTCAGCAACATGATTGTATCGTTGTGCAAGCAGAACCCAGCAGTAATCAATGGCAAGTGGTTATAATAAAGACAAAGTGTACATAGAGACTAGTGGGAAAGGATATAAAAGACACGGCTGTTAATAATTGTGTATTAGACCTACTTTTCAGCTAGCAGAGTCCGAGCCGCAGCAGCTTCTTTGGCTCTCCTGTAAAATTAGTGAAATGTCACTTAACGATAGTTTACATCTAATGCCCAGAATCGTCACGTGTAATTCTTTCCTTTCTGTCAGAAGTAACAATTAATCAGCTGTTTTTGACGCTAAAATACTTTGCCTCTGGTGATTTCTTTCTTTCCATTGGAGACTTCACTGATAGTGATAACTAGACAGCCAGCGGGATTAGTAAAAGGATATGTGTGACAATGTACAAATGCACAAGATACAGTCTTTTATAAATCCTATGAACACAATGCCATTTTTAACTGATACAGTTCTTCCTCCATTCTCTGGTTCTCATCGTTATTTTTGAATCAGCTCCATCTGCAGTTGTACTAGTTCTTTCACATCTGAGAATAGGTATTTTTACTCTGAAAATAAAAATAAAATTGATTGTTTTAAGGAGAGGATTGTTCAAAAAAAAAAAAACACAGTGAAAGTGTTATGTCTCCTGTTACTTTCCCTTCCCTCCCACAGTACATAGAGCAACTCGAGATGATTGCACAAACCAAGATTATGTATGTAATTGTTACTGTTCTTCAAACTGTAACGATAGCATCAAGTTTGGATATGTGCGTATGTGCACTTCTACCTCAGCAACATAAAAAGAATTATGATTGTTCACTGAAGCTGTTGGTAATCTTTGAGCCGTGTTGGCTCGTTCTATGTTCTTACATCTTTGCCTGCTGGCGCGATCCGTCTCTGTCTAGTCGCTGGATGGCGCTTCGGTCGCCTTTTAGAGGACTCTTTGGTTGTAGTTTTTTGGATCGGGTTGTTGACCACATGGGAGAAGAGACAAGAGGCACACGTGACGTACGGTGGGCTGTTCGCGGAGCTTACGGACGCTCGATTGTCTAAGAGGTCGGTGGGGCGGCAGAGTTGTGCTGGTCGACAGTATTTTTGCCAAATGTCTACGCGGCCGGTTTTCCCCTTATTAAGGAGGCATAGTAGCTGATGTGTGTGTTGGAGTGCTGTTCATTTTCGGGTGCCGTCTGTTGTGCCCTTTGGGGACAAGGTACTCGTTGCTTGATTGATATATGTGCTCCCCTGACCCCGCTCTCCTGGATTGCCTCTAGTTCTCCGTCACTCTGACTCAAGTACTTCTTGTGGCTTTATTTGAAATTATCTGAATGCAATATTTGATGTGTTACAACTTATTCAGTGTGTGCTTATCTTGTCATTCGGGCCTGAATTTGTGTCATGTGTTCGAGGCCGCCATGTGTATTAGTGACTACTGAGGTCGAAATTGAGTCTTATTTGTGTTGGAAGTCGTTGCTTCCCTGGTTGACGTAACGGCTATAAAATTACCTAAGGCCGTGGTAAGCAAACGCTGGCGGCCCAGTGAATCTTGGCTCATTTGGGTAATTAAATTCTCTAACTCCGTTAAGATTTTGCCCCTTTCAAAAAAATTTTATTTACTGTTGTAGTTGTTTGAGTGTTAGCTCTCAAGATTTGCCTGTTACCGTTTAAGTCACTTAAGTTAGTGTGTTTGTGTAGTCCTGTGATTTCTTAGTTATTACGTTAACTCGTTGTTACTTTTTATTCTAAGATTAACCGGTTAATCCACTAGCAATTCTTATTTTAATATTCTCGTTGTAATACGTAAGGCTTGCTTGGGGCGTGGGTTCACGCTCACATTGGGTTTCTTGTCTTAGTCTGAGCATTTTCATATGTTCTATGATTATTATGCGTGAACCGTTCGTTTGTTTGTTTGCTCCCGGCTTTCTGAGCTGTGCGTAGCATTTGGAGGCGCTGCCCTGGGTGTTATTTGTCACCCACCGTTTCATGGGGCGTAGCCTGTACGCGTCGGTTTTGTATAGGCACGCGGGCGGAGCGCCGCTTCCCGTCTCGCCGTAGCCTCTGAGACGTCACAGCCTCCTGCATTGCTACGACATCTCTCAGAAGTTGAGTTCCTACCTCGTAGCAATCGGGCGTTAATTTTACCTGTAGCTCCCTTTATTCTAAATCATCTAACTCAGACATGGCCGGCCGTACCTGCCCCTTCCATTTTTTCCCTGGTTGAAGTTTGGTTTTAACGTAATAGTTTTAATATTGGTGTAATGCCCTATTTTATAAACGGTATTTTATTATTTTTCCACGTCAGTATCTGGATTATGCCCATGGGGCTTCCCTGATTGATCAGATATTGGATATTTGCGTTGAGAATTGTTCCTGTGCTCGTTGCATAAAATATTAGTACTTAACGGGCCTCAGCCCGTCAGATACCAGACATGTGAAATTTCATGTTAGTACATGTCTTGTAATTTATATTCATTAATGTCAAGCACCCCCTTTGACGAGCCAATTGTTGGAAATCTAATCTTTAGCTTCATTGCTGTCATTGTTTGTCCATTGCTAAGTGCACGTTTGAGTTATTTTTGATTTTACTACTTGCTTGTTAGTCCTTCCTAAATTGTTACATTTTATTGGTTTAAACTAAATAATTTGTCATTAGTTGGTGTAACTGGAGAAATTTTGGAGTAACTGCCTGAATGCCTTTCCTTAACTATTTTATCTAACTTTCTGCTGGAATTTGAGCTGCTGTTGACATTTTGAATCAGTTGCTGACGCAAAACATTGTCACAGATTAGTTGCCCCTTCTTAATTACGTTCATTGCAAGCAGCTATTATCGTTTGTATTTTGTTGTTTTTTTTGTATCTGTGCAATGAAAGATTGTGGGACTCTTGTGAAGTAACAAATGACTCGTGATAAGTGGCCTGCATCCTTCCCTTGCCCATTTAGTTGTTTCTTTATGCTGGGACATTCATTGACATTTCAAACTTATTCTCTATATAAGTCACAAATATAATAGTTAATAACCATCACATGATAGAAATTGGTTTTGTATATGCTCAGGAAATGTAAAAGTAGATGCACAAATAGTAATCAATAATTCAGCAAATATACTTTCTGTGGGTCACCAATTGCTGTTGCAATGAGTTACGAATGACATACTCGAAACTACGGAGCGTGCGCTACTGTTGTAGTCAATATAATTTGATGGATATGCTATTCCAGGGATAATTAACTGGAGAATAAAATGACGTCGTGCAATGCGCGCCCCAAGTCATACCGTGGTTAGCCTATTCCACCGATTGCTACCCCTGAATTTATCACAAGATTGTGCAACTGGCCCTAAATAGTCTAAAACAAAAAGCGCCTGTTCATATCAATATAAAAGACATATATACACAAACTCACAAATATAATAATGATTTTGTATGTAAGAACGATACGTCAATGTTAAAATACACTTATTTCTATTTTTAGGCAGTAAAGAGCAAATGATGAGCGTACCATGAAAGAAGTTTTCTGGGGCTCAGAACAGAAAGAGAACTAAAGATAAAGCTGAAGAAATAAATAAATCGGCTACTAAGATGACGAGATGGCTTCACGAAGCAAGCGCATTATTAAGCTCCAATGATAATTCTGATACTATGTTTTCAAGTATTTTGAACAATTCTTCTAATTTGGACATTAAAGATAATTCGACCGAACAGGCGAAGGTTCAAGTCTCTGAAGAAGGTAAACAATCTTCATCGTTGGTATTATCTTAGCAGGAATATGACATTGAGCTAGCATCTGCTGCCTTGTTGCAGACGGGTAGCATAGACGAAGTTATAGGTCCGATGGACGCATGGCCGGACCACGAAACAATTACAGATCAACGAAGGTCATTGCTCAGCAAACAAGCTGTATTACTAGAAGATAAACATCTAGATAACATAGGGTTCAGGTCCACTGAATGCAACGGTAGGCATTTGACATATCATATGTGGTTCGAAATAATGGCAAATCAGGAAAATATTAAAAGATCTTGGCTTGTTTATTCGAAAGCAAAAAAGGCAATTTACTATACAGCCTGCATGATATACGGCAGCTCTTCTACATCAGCCTTGTGTTGGTAGGCCTCATTAACCGCAAAAAAGCTTCAGAAAGATTATCTGAGCATGAAACATCGCAAACACGTAAAGAATGTTTTATAAAATGGAAAATCCGTCTGTAGCAAATAAAATCGTGTCAGGGCATCGATCGCGAGATTGAGAGATTAATTCACTCTGAGAAAGAAAAGGGTGCCATATTTTGCTATCATGTATCGTCCCACAAATTGTCTTGCTTTTAGAGGTTCTAAAGAAACACCGAGTGATCTCACTGAAAGTTATCCGCAACCTAGTCAACGAAATTTTCTTAATTTGATATTTCTGCTCACCAAATATAATCCTACTCTCAAGTATCACGTAGATCACGTAAAAAAAAGGACAGGAATCCTATTTATCGAAGACAATGCAAAATGAAATCATCGATATAATGGCAAGCAAACTTGGAAATACTGTTATCAGTTATATCAAGGAGACCGTCGTGTTTGACTGCGCTCCAGATGTATCTCACACAGAACAAATGAGTCAAACGACTCGCTGTATAAAAATAACAGAAACTGGATGTGAAATAAAGGAAAGCTTTAGTGGTTTTATAGACGTAGACGGAAAGACTGGATAATATATCTCACTGAAAATACTAGAAAAACTAGAAGCTCATGGTCTGGATGTGCAAAAATGTCATACTCAATCTTACGATGATGGATCTAACATGGCCGGCATACGTAAGAGTCCAGTCCATAATTATGGAAATGAATGAGTTCGCAGAGTTTATACCACGTCTAGCACACTCTTTATTCTTGTGGGCGTGCATTCTGCGTCATCATGTCCGGAAGCAGTTAGTTTATTTGGGGTTGTAGAGAAACTTTATTGCTTTTACGTTGGATCCACCTCGCGGTGGAAAATAATGCAGAGGTGTACAAAAAACCAGCTTAAAAGGAAGTAACCAAAGAAGGTGGTCGGCTAAATACCTAGCTGTTACAGCTCTACGAAATAATTAACCGAACTTGTCAAAGCTCTGGAAGAAATTAAAGAATCCTCTCTTGGCGCAGAATCTAAGTATTGATCACCTACTACATGCAGTGATGGATTTTAAATTTATCCTGAATTTAAAATTTGGGCTGGTATCTTTCGAGAGATTGATAGAGTGAACGTCGAAATACAGAAAGAGGACATTATCATTTCGCGCTCTGTGGTGCTAATACAAGGCCTTGTTAAGACCGTGCAAGGGGCGAGAGAGGAACCAATAGAGCAGTGGATCGAAAAAGCTACACCTGTTTCAGAAAATTTTGAAATCGAGCCTGCCCTCAAAAGCAAACGAACTTCCAGAAAGACAAGGCAACATGGCGAAATCTGCGAGGTCGAATCAAGAACACTAGACCTGACTAAGATGTTTTTCAAATGTATTAAAGTAGTATTTGACAAAATTTTAACACAAATTGAAAAAAGGGTAGAGAATGCAGATAGTCCACATAAAATTTCGCCTTCCTCAGCGGCCCGTATTTTTAAGTATGTCGACTGAGGATCTGCAGAAAAATGGAGCCGATCTAGCACGAAAATATTCGAAATACTTGGCTGCAGTTGATTTTTGCCTGGCACTCGCCATATTCAAAAAGTTTGTGATCGAAATTAATGAAAAATCAACTGCTTTTGACCTGTTACAAAATCTGTGCAAGCATGACTTGCAAGGGCCTTTTCCTGATATTAGTACAGCTTTAAGGATATACTGCACATTACCGACGACAGCTGCAAGCTGTGAGCGAAGCTTCAGCAAAATACAAATAATTAAAAGCTATCTGCGTTCAATCATGAGTCAGGAACGCCTATCTGGCCTCGCAGTCCTAGCTATTGAGACCAACTTTGATGAGGTAATAGGTTCTTTCACAGAAAGGAAAGCACGCTGTGTAAAGCTGGAACAATATAAGAGAGGAAGAGATGCTGCGAGCTAAGGATTGAAGAAATGTGTACTGTCTTGCTTGTCTCTTGTCTTTACTTGTTTTATGTTTCCTATATTTAATTTTATGTAAAAGAGAAATTTATTAGCTAATAGGCAATAAAGAATCAAATTTTCTGAAGCGTTCTTATTCTCCCTGTCCCCCCTTCTAACGGCCGTGTACCGCAAGTCTCTAGAGGAACGGAAGGTTCCAAATGATTGGAAAAGAGCACAGGTAGTCCCAGTCTTCAAGAAGGGTCGTCGAGCAGATGCGCAAAACTATAGACCTATATCTCTGACGTCGATCTGTTGTAGAATTTTAGAACATGTTTTTTGCTCGAGCATCATGTCGTTTTTGGAAACCCAGAATCTACTCTGTAGGAATCAACATGGATTCCGGAAACAGCGATCGTGTGAGACCTAACTCGCTTTATTTGTTCATGAGACTCATAAAATATTAGATACAGGCTCCCAGGTAGATTCTATTTTCCTTGACTTCCGGAAGGCGTTCGATACAGTTTCGCACTGTCGCCTGATACACAAAGTAAGAGCCAACGGAATATCAGACCAGCTGTGTGGCGGGATTGAAGAGTTTTTAGCAAACAGAACACAGCATGTTGTTATCAATGGAGAGACGTCTACAGACGTTAAAGTAACCTCTGGCGTGACACAGGGGAGTGTTATGGCACCATTGCTTTTCACAATATATGTACAGGTTGTTTCAAAAATGACCGGTATATTTGAAACGGCAATAAAAACTAAACGAGCAGCGATAGAAATACACCGTTTGTTGCAATATGCTTGGGACAACAGTACATTTTCAGGCGGACAAACTTTCGAAATTACAGTAGTTACAATTTTCAACAACAGATGGCGCTGCAAGTGATGTGAAAGATGTAGAAGACAACGCAGTCTGTGGGTGCGCCATTCTGTACGTCGTCTTTCTGCTGTAAGCGTGTGCTGTTCACAACGTGCAAGTGTGCTGTAGACAACATGGTTTATTCCTTAGAACAGAGGATTTTTCTGGTGTTGGAATTCCACCGCCTAGAACACAGTGTTGTTGCAACAAGACGAAGTTTTCAACGGAGGTTTAATGTAACCAAAGGACCGAAAAGCGATACAATAAAGGATCTGTTTGAAAAATTTCAACGGACTGGGAACGTGACGGATGAACGTGCTGGAAAGGTAGGACGACCACATACGGCAACCACAGAGGGCAACGTGCAGCTAGTGCAGCAGGTGATCCAACAGCGGCCTCGGGTTTCCGTTCGCCGTGTTGCAGCTGCGGTCCAAATGACGCCAACGTCCACGTATCGTCTCATGCGCCAGAGTTCACACCTCTATCCATACAAAATTCAAACGCGGCAACCCCTCAGCGCCGCTACCATTGCTGCACGAGAGACATTCGCTAACGATATAGTGCACAGGATTGATGACGGCGATATGCATGTGGGCAGCATTTGGTTTACTGACGAAGCTTATTTTTACCTGGACGGCTTCGTCAATAAACAGAACTGGCGCATATGGGGAACCGAAAAGCCCCATGTTGCAGTCCCATCGTCCCTGCATCCTCAAAAAGTACTGGTCAGGGCCGCCATTTCTTCCAAAGGAATCATTGGCCCATTTTTCAGATCTGAAACGATTATTGCATCACGCTATCTGGACATTCTTCGTGAATTTGTGGCGGTACAAACTGCCTTAGACGACACTGCGAACACCTCGTGGTTTATGCAAGATGGTGCCCGGCCACATCGCACGGCCAACGTCTTTAATTTCCTGAATGAATATTTCGATGATCGTGTGATTGCTTTGGGCTATCCGAAACATATAGGAGGCGGCGTGGATTGGCCTCCCTATTCGCCAGACATGAACCCCTGTGACTTCTTTCTGTGGGGACACTTGAAAGACCAGGTGTACCGCCAGAATCCAGAAACAATTGAACAGCTGAAGCAGTACATCTCATCTGCATGTGAAGCCATTCCGCCAGACACGTTGTCAAAAGTTTCGGGTAATTTCATTCAGAGACTACGCCATATTATTGCTACGCATTGTGGATATGTGGAAAATATCGTACTATAGAGTTTCCCAGACCGCAGCGCCATCTGTTGTTGAAAATTGTAACTACTGTAATTTCGAAAGTTTGTCTGCCTGAAAATGTACTGTTGTCCCAAGCATATTGCAACAAACGGTGTATTTCTATCGCTGCTCGTTTAGTTTTTATTGCCGTTTCAAATATACCGGTCATTTTTGAAACACCCTGTAAATGACCTAGTAGATAGTGTCGGAAGTTCCATGCGGCTTTTCGCGGATGATGCTGCAGTATACAGAGAAGTTGCATCATTAGAAAACTGTAGCGAAATGCAGGAAGATCTGCAGCGGATAGGCACTTGGTGCAGGAAGTGGCAACTGACCCTTAACATAGACAAATGTAATGTATTGCGAATACATAGAAAGAAGGATCCTTTATTGTATGATTATATGATAGCGGAACAAACACTGGTAGCAGTTACTTCTGTAAAATATCTGGGAGTATGCGTGCGGAACGATTTGAAGTGGAATGATCATATAAAATTAATTGTTGGTAAGGCGGGTACCAGGTTGAGATTCATGGGAGAGTCCTTAGAAAATGTAGTCCATCAGCAAAAGAGGTGGCTTACAAAACACTCGTTCGACCTATACTTGAGTATTGCTCATCAGTGTGGGATCCGTACCAGGTCGGGTTGACGGAGGAGGTAGAGAAGATCCAAAGAAGAGCGGCGCGTTTCGTCACAGGGTTATTTGGTAACCTTGATAGCGTTACGGAGATGTTTAGCAAATTCAAGTGGCAGACTCTTGCAAGAGAGGCGCTGTGCATCGCGGTGTAGCTTGCTCGCCAGGTTTCGAGAGGGTGCGCTTCTGGATGAGGTATCGAATATATTGCTTCCCCCTACTTATACCTCCCGAGGAGATCACGAATGTAAAATTAGAGAGATTCGAGCGCGCACGGAGGCTTTCAGACAGTCGTTCTTCCTGCGAACCATACGCGACTGGAACAGAAAAGGCAGGTAATGACAGTGGTACGTAAAGTGCCCTCCGCCACACACCTCTGGGTGGCTTGCGGAGTATAAATGTAGATGTAGATGTAGAATCCCAGCCAGTATTAATTGTATTTTTTAACGGGGGTAGGAAGTCAAACCGGCCGAGTGGAAGCAGGAGAGGCACCACATGACATTTTAATTTCCACGTATCTGAATATAGGCTTGATGGCTTCCATTACAAAATTTACACGTTTGAATTCCACAGAACGAAATACAGCGACGTGCAATGGAGGAATGCTGTGTGAAGGGGCGTGGCACTGCGTTTTGGCACGCTTAAGACCAAATAACATGTCTTACATTTCCTCGAACATGTACGTTTTATGTATCAAACTCTTCAGAAAAATGTGCGCTACAAAATGATAGTTTTTTTGAAAAATCTATTTTTTTAAATTTTTGACGTCCTAGTTAAAACTCACGAGGGGGGAGTTTTTGCTCAGATTTGGAGGTATCGTAGATCCGGTGCTGCAGCGCTGTGTAGAACCCTACGAACGTTAACACTGAAATGAAGAGGCCCTCCATCGTGCACGAAGTAAATATTTTGTAGCACTCGTAAAGGCACATGTTCTAGCAGGACAAGTTGAGTGTTATCTAGAAAGTATTGTACGTTTCTCCGTTGAGCCTGGGTAGCAGAACATGAGGTCCTAACAAACAGTAAACAATATTGCCTGCCCCAACATTGACAAAAAATCTTTGTTGGTGACTTGAATCTCCAGGGAGATATCAGGGTTTCAATGCGACGGCGAGTTAATGCATGTATGCATGTGTTCTTGCTAACGGAGGGAATTTTGAACATTTCATTTAGAAAAGAGTTCATATACACTCCTGGAAATGGAAAAAAGAACACATTGACACCGGTGTGTCAGACCCACCATACTTGCTCCGGACACTGCGAGAGGGCTGTACAAGCAATGATCACACGCACGGCACAGCGGACACACCAGGAACCGCGGTGTTGGCCGTCGAACGGCGCTAGCTGCGCAGCATTTGTGCACCGCCGCCGTCAGTGTCAGCCAGTTTGCCGTGGCATACGGAGCTCCATCGCAGTCTTTAACACTGGTAGCATTCCGCGACAGCGTGGACGTGAACCGTATGTGCAGTTGACGGACTTTGAGCGAGGGCGTATAGTGGGCAGGCGGGAGGCCGGGTGGACGTACCGCCGAATTGCTCAACACGTGGGGCGTGAGGTCTCCACAGTACATCGATGTTGTCGCCAGTGGTCGGCGGAAGGTGCACGTGCCCGTCGACCTGGGACCGGACCGCAGCGACGCACGGATGCACGCCAAGACCGTAGGATCCTACGCAGTGCCGTAGGGGACCGCACCGCCACTTCCCAGCAAATTAGGGACACTGTTGCTCCTGGGGTATCGGCGAGGACCATTCGCAACCGTCTCCATGAAGCTGGGCTACGGTCCCACACACCGTTAGGCCGTCTTCCGCTCACGCCCCAACATCGTGCAGCCCGCCTCCAGTGGTGTCGCGACAGGCGTGAATGGAGGGACGAATGGAGACGTGTCGTCTTCAGCGATGAGAGTCGCTTCTGCCTTGGTGCCAATGATGGTCGTATGCGTGTTTGGCGCCGTGCAGGCGAGCGCCACAATCAGGACTGCATACGACCGAGGCACACAGGGCCAACAACCGGCATCATGGTGTGGGGAGCGATCTCCTACACTGGCCGTACACCACTGGTGATCGTCGAGGGGACACTGAATAGTGCACGGTACATCCAAACCGTCATCGTACCCATCGTTCTACCATTCCTAGACCGGCAAGGGAACTTGCTGTTCCAACAGGACAATGCACGTCCGCATGTATCCCGTGCCACCCAACGTGCTCTAGAAGGTGTAAGTCAACTACCCTGGCCAGCAAGATCTCCGGATCTGTCCCCCATTGAGCATGTTTGGGACTGGATGAAGCGTCGTCTCACGCGGTCTGCACGTCCAGCACGAACGCTGGTCCAACTGAGGCGCCAGGTGGAAATGGCATGGCAAGCCGTTCCACAGGACTACATCCAGCATCTCTACGATCGTCTCCATGGGAGAATAGCAGCCTGCATTGCTGCGAAAGGTGGATATACACTGTACTAGTGCCGACATTGTGCATGCTCTGTTGCCTGTGTCTATGTGCCTGTGGTTCTGTCAGTGTGATCATGTGATGTATCTGACCCCAGGAATGTGTCAATAAAGTTTCCCCTTCCTGGGACAATGAATTCACGGTGTTCTTATTTCAATTTCCAGGAGTGTAGTAACAAAGAAGGTATGTCTAACACTTCTTGTAAGAAAACGTTTCATGTAACGTTGGTACGTTCATGTTTCTCATGATCAATGTGATTAAAAGTAGAAAATGAACTCTTAACATGGAAATAAAGCGTTTCTGGATCAATGTCCACATAATACATTTTCTTCCTCTGCGTGCGAGGAATTTTTCCCGGAATTTCTTTTTAAAAAAAAAAATCCTGTACCTGCAAATAAGCGACAGATGATACAAAATGTGGACCATAGAGCGAATGTTCCAACAAATATAACTTCATACACCTCAGTTTTGCTAAAGCCAAAGCGCTTTTGTATGCTGATGCACTGTCATGAACAGTGATGACCTCTTCTCTTTTGCATTTAGGTTTTTTATCTCATCTTTTCTTTGCATCCTTGCAGACTACTTCTTCTGTCACGGATTAGGCCTTACCCGGCCTGTTGCAGCCACATTTGGTCCTCCCCTCTTGTTGTTGGGCTTCCATTGCATTTTTTAGCTTACGCAACATATTGACCAAAATGTAGTGGCAGGTTGACTTCTCCATTCGCAACAGACGGAATAGGCATATCCTTTTTTGCTTACTTTCATTAATATCAAATATGTTAATTTCCTTCCTAATATTTATGAAACAGTCCATCGGTTCTTGGAGCAACATATTAAAAACTTGACTTCACTGTATTAATGTACCAAAATAACATTTATTTAATAGTTTTATATGAACCGGCTCTCGGCTTCTTATGCTATCGTCATATAATTAAACAGTTATTCCACACAACTTCACCGAGAGTTCGTTGCTGTACAAAGATTTTTGTACAAAGATGCGTGAGATTTTATGATTATATCGATACAAAGCGCGAGCATAAAGAAATATCCAAAGAAACTCTGAAAAAATAAATCTTATATTAGAGTATATTAAAATATTAAAACTATATGAAAGTATAAACCAAAGTGAGGAATGGCACAGGTTACCATGCTATTTGGATAAACTGTTGAATGTGCTGAACAGGCCGGAAAAAAGGAGGGGATGGGGAGAAAGATGTTTTACTTCACAGGTTATTGTCAGAAAACCAAAATCCAGGAAATATACTCCAGTTTTTTTCACCTTGAATGCTATCATCCTCCTTTTATTCAACGGTAAAGATAAGATTTCACTTTTACCAAAGTGGTGGAAATTATAGGATTACCTGCAATCTTTGTGGCAAATTATATGTACCTCAGTCAGGTGAACTATAACAACCAGGCAGACTGAGCGTGAAAGAAAGATTCTGAAAAACGAAGATTCCACCTTTGCTGAACATGTACAGAGTGACCGTCATTCATAAGATATAAAATGTGATGTTCTCCATACAGGAACTAAAGGCAGAAAAATAACACTACACGAAATTCTGGTCATTAGTAAACACCAATAAAATAATGTTGACTTGTTCCTTAATCACCAAAAACAGTTGCAGTACTCCCCCTTACTAAAGTAGCAGCAGCCAGTTACTATTCCTCTCACCATTTGATAATAAGCTTGTTATAACCGTTCAAATGGCTCTGAGCACTATGGGACTTAACTTCTGAGGTCATCAGTCCCCTAGAACTTAGAACTACTTAAACCTAAATAAGCTAAGGACATCACACACATCCGTGCCCGAGGCAGGATTCGAACCTGCGACCTTCGCGTTCACGCAGTTCCCGACTGTAGCGCCTAGAACCGCTCGACCACATCGGCCGGCTTGTTATAACTGTTCCACGCCCACATTCCTTAGACTCCTTTCTCGCCCCGCCCCCCTCTTTTTTTCGGCATGTTCATCACATTCACCAGTTTGTCCAAATACATTTCACTGAACATGCAATTTTATTTTGTCTTATCTTTTTTTCAGTACCAAAGATTCACTCTTATACAGCGAATATTCATTCCTATCAAGCAATGTTGGTGGCGATATAACTTCATGTAATATTGAAGACAAGCTTCTGTTCTTACTTTACTTGCGGACGATACTGTCGACAGCGGATTTTTTTCTGCGGGATCATCGGATTCCTTCCATTGCGTAGATTCCTGTTTCGTTTCTGGCGTAACGCGGTGCACCCAAGTGTCCTTCAAAAAAAAGTCTGCAGAAAAATCAGTCCGATTCTTTAAAATCTGTCCAAAAATTCCTGATAAATTACTTTTCACCTTTGCTTTTAGACAGAATTTAACCAATAGAGCAGTATCTTGTAGACAGCTGTCACACAATTAATTCTTCATGGAAAACGTATTTAATTTTTTATTCTTATGTATATATATGGTTTCAGCTATTTCCGATGTCTATAACATAATATTGTGCACCTTTTAGACGTTCTCGTCTGTCGTTGCCCTTAAATGCTGACATTGGAAGGGCAGACTGCTTATAAAACTTTAACTACTTTGATCGAAGTGGCTTGGTGGTAAAACAAACAAAATAAAAGGATTTTATTACGTGACGGTATTCCAGTTTAACCATTAGAACGAAACACAAATTGCATAGATGCTTTAAAAATCCTTTGTGGTAAAGCTAGCTCACTTATTAAGCTCATTTAGTCTATCCATGGAAATGTGATTCTGTTGTTGAGCGGAGGCTACGTCGCATTTGAAAATTTCTTACTTGCTCTTACCCTGTCTTATTCTGTGTTATATTCTGTAATTTAGTTTCTGCGGCCTTTAACGAAATATTGTTTTAGTAATTTAAATAGTTAACTGACGTTCCCTCTTCTCACATCGCGCTGACTGACATTAAGAATGTGTCGTATCATCTAAAGGACTACAATAGTCTTGCGTTGGAAGTGTCAGATCTCGTAGTGAAACACAAAACAATGCTTATTACTTTGTGAGCAGACTCTTTAACAACCAGAATAGACACTTTTCTAGAAGCACGACGCTGTAAGTGAAGGAAACCGATTTTTAACAGCTGCTTCAATAGTGACACTTTCCTCACTAAATGATCCATGAGCGGGGAAGCTGGTCATCGTTCTCGGGAGATCTTCCGCATACGATTAATGTCGAACAATTTCATAGAAGTTTATTCGGCATTCTTCAGAGACAAGAAAACTTTCGATGAGACACAAAACTTATATTCTGTTCGTTTATCTAAACTCCTGAACTTACATTTTTTATGCAGTTCATCTACGAGTATTAGCAGTGTGCAGTACTTTGCATAACTGATCATTGTGTTTATAATTTTGTCTGAAAACAAATGGAATACTTGAATGACTTAAGATAAACCGTTATTTCTGTATCTATGCATTTTGCAATGTCGTCAACTGTTATATAAGTTATTGAATAGAAGTTGCAGCTTCACCACGAGTTATTTCGTGCAGAAACGGAATTGTCTTGTTCTGGAAATTAGACACAAACTCACTTCCAGTCAAGGCGTCATATGCTCTTCAGTGAGTCTGTCGGAAGTGGTAGCCAGCTTGGAAACTACAGCTTAATTTGACTGAGGTTAGGCGATGATCTAACTTCGTCTTTGTCGATCGCCGGTTTGGCAGACCCAAATGATCGTCTGACTTTTTGTACAATATTTACATCGGGTTGTTGCGTAATACAGTGACAGCAAATCATTCGGGAACTCATTCACTTACTATTCTTCTGGTACTTATGTCTCTCACTAGCGATGGAACGTCGTGAAGATAAACACAACTAGCAAAATACCATGGTACTTTTGGTACAGCAGATGTGTCGATTGTATTCAGCTTACAACAAAAGTAATTAATCATCCGAAAAATATAAATACTTTCTTTTCCTTTGTTTGTTGGAGTATCACTAAAGTGGAGTCTATATAAAATCAGTAAAGACAAAATAATTGTTTTTATCGTGCAAGAACGAGAAGATAATCGATATTGGCCTCTCGTGGCTAGAACATTTAATCATGGAAGTATGACGAACACGAGCTAGAATATTTAATCATAAGTATGACGAATACTTATGATAACCAGACTGGAGTTGAAACTGTTGCACTTTAGAGTTCGAGAAAAGAACGTTTTGCCCATTCCAAGCCACCTTGCTGCCTTCCCTCAAAGTAGATTTGTCACACTGTCCAGTGTCCAGGCTGAAAACGAGTTGCTCTTTGTTTTGTTCCCTTCTTCTTTTTCTGTTGTCCCACTGATTGCGACGAGATAAGTTACGTGACTACAATACGCTATGTCCGTTTCGTCGGCTACTCAATGTATCAGCACCGCAGTATCTCTCATAACTCAAGTTCCTACTTGCACAGTATCCCAACCGTGCCTACACGTAAAACAAAAACATTAACCAGCTCCTGTCTTCCTGCCTTTCGCCTTTAGTACAAGCTGCCCAGCATCCTGCATACAGTTCCAATCTCTGCTGTCTTTAAAAAGAAGATGAAGCACTTTCTTCCGTCTGCCTGATAACGTTTCCCAAAAAATAATATATATGGGCAATGTTCCCTCTGCCATATAGTGAAGCCAGTGCTCTCATCTGATTCCAGTTAGGCTTGGTTCCAGTTAGGCTTCTTTTTCTTTCCCTTTCTCTATGAGTTACTCCACTTTCTTTTCCTGTATTCTCATTAACTGTATGTTATACGTTCCTCTTTCACTTTCGCCCCTTTTTCTCATGGCCATTTCATTAGCGCTCATAGGTAAAACCTGCCTTCCCATAATTTGTGTTTATTATTGCACTAATTGTAGAAGAATTAAACTGTATGTTTTAACCAACATTATTGTAATTTCTAAATGCAGTTTTCTGTATTAAATGTAACTTAGAACATGTTTATCGTAATATATGCAATGTTGAATATGTAGAATTTCCGATAAGATGTAAGAAAATTGACAGTGCATGTATTCACATCGAATACTGCACAATTTTTGTGGTACACGGTTATATGCCAAAGCGCTGTCACTCTGTCCTATGTGTATTCTCTATGGAATGCGATCCATCAACTGCCACAGAGACTTGTCTTGATATTATCTTTCATCTTTCCAGTTAACTATTGCGTACCTTTAGTCCGAATTTATCTAGGTCTTTAGTGTTCCTCGATATCATATTTTAATTAATAACCCAGCTAAAACTTATTTTAATCGATTATTCTGATGTATTGTCTTCATTCAAATTCTATTCGCTAATACCCTTGGTTGTTTGGAATTTATATAATTTGTACAAGAAGCTCTTATCGATTACAATTCTGTGTCTCTAGTTTTGTGAGCTTATAACAGATTCTCAACTACCCGCGGCGTAACGAAACAAATTAATCTAACGTTTAATCCAGTGGGACGCTAAACCCAAATTTTACATCAGTTGTTGTGCTGTCAACATATTGAAATGGTTGTTGTTAGGAGATCTTCCCTTACCGATCGACTTTAGTCTGGCCTTATCTGTGTGTTTATAAGGAAATTAGGCTGGGCGAATTGTAGGAAGTTCAAAAATTTCTCGTGACTAATAACGGGCTGAGAGTCATGCGCGCCGTGAGCTATCCCATACGCGCACCGCGCGCAGTTGTCCTCACGCATTTTCAGTACGCCTGTAACACTGCAAAGGAAACTACGCACTTGTGCTTCAATAAATTTTATTGCCATGATTCTCCTATAGTTAGTGTAGCAGCGAGGATAGCCATTAGAAAGCAACTCTTCGAATGGTAACCATGAAATAATAATTTGTATTCTTTTGGGACCGTTGAGTAGAGTATGTCTCTAAAGTACACTGTATCATTATAATTCAATTTACAATGCTAAGTTTGATTGTTTTTATTTCACAATAACTTGCTTCGCTGAACTTTCAGCATCAGGTTATCTGTAAGTAAATGGTGTATAATTATGGTAATTATTTCTAATTGTGTAGATTAATATTAAATGGATTTCATTATTATAAATTTTTAACATACGTCTGATGATATTGACATCTACCCAATATCAGTCGTTCTGTCACTGTCTGTTTGCTTATTAGTTATGTTAGGTAGGCTTTTATGTAGCAATAATAATTGGTTATCACCTTATTTGACATTCTTATTATATGTAGTTGTCAGATTACATTCTATATATCAGTATTTTCGTGAACCTGTTTTCTGATGTTTGGCTTTCTTTTCGTAAGTGTCGACCCCTTGTGTTTGAAGCGTTTTCGAGCTCTGGATTTCGGAAAAGTGATTCTTTAATTGTGTTGCACAGCGTATTTAAGGTTGGTTGCATTTGAGTCACACAAATCAGCGCGTACACACGAAACTTTTAAAACCTTCCCTTATTATAATAGTTTACAGGAAGATATTTATTGCTATAATAGATTACAGGAAGATATTTACAATCATTACTTTTAATAATTTCCACAATGAAATTCTGTCTCGAACTCTGGCAGAAAACGGAAAGATATTCTGTTCATACATAAAGGACACAAGTGGCAAGGCGTAATCAATACCTTCACTCCGCGATAACAACAGCGAAGTCACTGATGACAGTGCCACTAAAGCAGAGTTATTAAACACGGTTTTCAGAAACTGCTTCACCAAAGAAGAGGAAGTAAATATTCCTGAATTCTAATCAAGAACAACTCCCATGATGAGAAACATAGAAATAGATATCCTCGGCGTAACAAAACAGCTTAAGGGGGGTAGGACGTCAAACGGGCCGTCTTGGAGCAGAAGAGACACCACATGACATTTTAATGTCCACTGTCTATAGTTTTACGAATAAATTCATAAAACTTTGTCAGCATGACCAGGAAGGATTCAGGATTCACAATCATAGCACTGGAAGTTCAAAAAAATAACAAAATAACTTTTTTTACATGTGAAAGTTCATCATTATTTCACTTCTATTGGCTGCGTTTATTGCTATAGGTACACATTTCTTCATAAGTAAGAGAGTTTCTTCGATGAATTTTGCACAGCATACAAACCATACTTACAGGTGTATGAAACTCTAGAAATTATTTAATTTATGAAAAAATGAATGTGCTGTTACATTTTAAATTTCATGTTTAGAAAAAACTCAAATTGTATAGTTAATTATCTCAATTTTTACCACAGTTTTTAATAGATTTCGAAAATTCTAGAGTTTCATACACCTGTAAGTATGGTATGTATGCTGTGCAAAATTCATTGAAGAATTCCCTTACTTATGAAGAAAAGTGTACCTATAGCAACAAATGCAGCTAATGGTAAGTGAAAAAAAGGTGAAATTCAAATGTAAAAAAATAAATTATTTTCTTATAGTTTTGAACTTCCACCACGATAAGTGTAAATCTTGAATCCTTTCTGGTCATTCTGACAAAGTTTTATGAATTTATTTTTAAAAGTATAAACAGTGGAAATTAAAAATTCCTGTGGTGTCTCTCCTGCTCCAAGTCGTCCCGTTTGGCGTCCTACCCCCTTAAATCAGTTAATAAAGCCAAGGCCTCCGGTCCAGATTGTATACCAGTCTGGCTCCTCTCAGAGAATACTGATACAATAGCTCCATATTTAGCAATTATACACAATCCCTCGCTCACAGAAAGATCCGTACCTAAAGACTGGAAAATTGCTCAAGTCACACCAATACCCAAATAGGGAAATACGAGTAATCCGCTGAATTACAGGCCCATATCACTAACGTCGGTTTGCAGTAGGGTTTTGGAACATATACTGTATTCGAACATTATGAAGTACTTCGAAGAAAACGATTTATTGGCAGATAGTCAGCACGGATTCAGAAAATATCGTTCTTGTGAAACACAACTAGCTTTTTATACTCACGAAGTAATGAGTGTTATCGACAGGGAATGTCAAATTGACTCCATATTTTTAGATTTCCAGAAGGCTTTCGACACCGTTCCTTACAAGTATCTTCTAAACAAACTGCGTGCCTGTGGAATATCGCCTTAGTTGTGCGACTGGATTCGTGATTTCCTGTCAGAAATCTCACAGTTCGTAGTAATAGACGGAAAGTCACCGAGTAAAACAGAAGTAATATCCGCCGTTCCCCAAGGAAGTGTTACAGGCCCTCTGTTATACCTCATCAATATTAACGACATAGGAGACAATTTGAGCAGCCGTCTCAGATTAATTGCAGATGATGCTGTCATCTACCGTCTTGTAAAGTCATCAGATGGCCGAAATGAATTTCAAAATGATTTAGGTAAGATATCTGTATGGTGCTAAAAGTGGCAGTTGACCCTGAATGAAGAAAAGTATGAAGTTATTCACATGAGCACTAAAAGAAATCCGTTAAATTTCAGTTACGCGATAAGTCACACAAATCTGAAGGCTGTAAATTGAGCTAAATACTTAGGGATTACAATTACAAAGAACCTAAATTGGAACGATCACATAGATAATGTTGTGGATAGAGCAAACCATTGGCAGAGCACTTAGAAGGTGCAACAGGTCTACTAAACCGACTGCTTACACGTTTGTCCGCCCTATTCTGGAATATTGCTGTGCGGTGTGTGATCCGAATCAAGTGGGACTGCCGGATAACATCGAAAAAGTACGAAGATGGACAGCTCGTTTTGTATTAGCGTGAAATATAGGAGATAGTGCCACAGCCATGATACGTGAACTGGAGTGGCAATCATTAAAACAAAGGCGTTTTTCTTTGCGACAGGATCTTCTCATGAAATTTCAATTACCAGTTTTCTCCTCTGATTCCGCAAAATTCTGTTGGCACCGACCTACATAGGGAGAAATGATCATCATGATAAAATAAGAGAAATCAGGGCTGGCACGGAAAAAGAAGTGCGGGAGAGACAGCTTGAAGGTGATTCATTGAACCCTCTGCCAGGCACTTTATTGTGAGTAATCACGTACATTTAGATAGATGTAGAAAGGAACTGTTATTTTTTCAAGACCCATAGGGCAAACGAAAGTATTCGACCCAAGCTTTCTAAGGCATTTTTGTTTTAGCTGCAGCATTTTTTTCTGTCCCCTCATGAACGTATCATTATATTCAGACAATATTGTGGGATAACGAATGCAGAGGTAACAATTATACGTTTTCAAGTTATAAGATGACTGTGATGTATGGAAAAGAAAGTTAGCTTGCGCTTTTTGGCAGACGAGCGAAAATGTTTCATTACAAATTTCACTAGCAGCACAGTGGACCGAGAGCAATCCAGAGATAGATGAAGGTAATGAGCACTATTGTAAATGAGATGGGCGAAATATTTGACATCAAAATTAGGGAATAGGTAGTAGACGAAGGAATTCAGCAATCTTGGAAGCAAAATAACACACGACGAACGAAGCATAGATATTAGAAGTAGACTAACATCAGCAAAGAGGGCGTTCCTCGTTTACAGATGTCTACTAGCATCAAACATAGTCATTAATATGAGTACGAAATCCAACGATACAGATAAGTGTGTGTGTGTGTGTGTGTGTGTGTGTGTGTGTGTGTTCCACGTATCCTCCTGAACCACTGGACGGATTTCAACCAAACTTGGTACACATATCCCTTCCTGTCAGGCAACAATCACTTCGGGAGTAAGAACCACATGCCCATCACAGTTCAGGAGACATGAGGTCATAAACAACGAGATGCGTGAAAAACTGCCGCATCATGCATGACTTCTAAATTTATTACTTCTGTGGCACTAACTCTATTGGCAATAAATTTTCGCGATAGTATCCGCATATGCCGCTAATTGCACTTACAAAAATGGCTCTGTGCACTATGGGAGTTAACATCTGAGGTCTTCAGTGCCCTAGAACTTAGAACTACTTAAACCTAACTTACCTAAGGACATCACACACATTCATGCCCGAGGCAGGATTCGAACCTGCGACCGTAGCGGTGGCGCAGTTCCAGACTGATGCGCCTAGAACCGCTCGGCCACACCGGCCAGTAAATGCACTTACAAAATTATATCATGGTACTACACATGCTTCAGAAGATATCACATCATAGACACTGAGATGCGTCAAAAATTTCCGCATTTTCATGACGATTAAATTTGTTACTTCTTTGCTACTAAGTCTGATCGCAACATGTTCGCAGACAGTATCGATATATACCGCTGAATGTATCTACGTGTTTTCACAAATACATGGAAACGAATATTTTCGATATTACAGGACCAACACAGTTCATTTTTTGGTTTCGTTTCTAATAGAAAATTAGAAAAATGAATACCTGGGCAGGGCCAGGTTTGCCAACTAGTATTAATAATTTACATGTGGATCACAGAATTTTATGGAAATGAATCGTGGACTGTGCTCAGAGTGTGAGAATCGAAACGCTTAACATGTGGTGTTACAGATGGATGCTGAAAATCATGTGAACAATATAAGAAATGAGGTGCTCTGCAGAGGCCATGAATAAAATGTGAGGAAAACATTGTGTAAAACAAAGGACAGGATGATGGGACATGTGTTAGGACATCAGGGAATAATTTTCACGGTACTAGAGGGACCCAAAGATGGCAGAATCTATAGGGGAAGAGAGAGATTAGAATATGTCCTTCAAATAAGTAAGTGCTGCTCTGAGAGAAAATAGTTGGCACACGATGAGAAGTCGTTGGTGGACTGCTTCAAACCAGTCAGAAGACTGATGAGCCAAAAATAGCTTCTTTTCTTCGGAGACCTTATTCTACTATGCCTCCCGTTACAGTCAGTAGCAAACGACCTAGCAGAAACTGAGATTGTGGCATCATATTTCGTGTAAGATGGTTGAATAACTAGACAATATAAGCTCTTAGAAGCAAGTACTATGCGAACCTTTCCTGCAGTGGACGTGTATACACATCCTGCTCCACCGTTCTCCAGGTACTGTGGGCGCTTATACGTGCATCGCTTGAATTTTCCTACACTGCTATTGACGTCTGTATACGTCCTGAGCCGCCGATTGGTTGTTTGGGGAAGGAGACCAGACAGCGTGGTCATCGGTCTCATCGGATTAGGGAAGGATGTCGGCCGTGCCCTTTCAGAGGAACCATCCCGGCATTTGCCTGGAGTGATTTAGGGAAATCACGGAAAACCTAAATCAGGATGGCCGGACGCGGGATTGAACCGTCGTCCTCCCGAATGCGAGTCCAGTGTCTAACCACTGCGCCACCTCGCTCGGCGAGCCGCCGACCTCTCACTACTGCGGACGAGCTACTTTCATTTCTCGGTAACAAAAAAATTTCAAGCACTCTTTGCTTGTTATCATTTGCATAAAACCTGGCTACGATATCTCTACCCGTTTATAAATTACGAGGATTGTTACGACCACATAATTTCCGATGTACAGGGACGCAAAAGTGCTTGTCGTGCGCGACCGTCCGTCAGATGTAAAAACCAATAACTCGAAAACGAATTGAGATTTCGTTCTGCTCTCGGTTTGAAATAATATTTCGATCTCACATATATTTCGTATATTGCAATGTACTAGCTAAAATCAACCATAGGCGAAGTTTATACATTGCGTTCTTACTGTGTAAACTCCTTAATATTTCGGGCAGTGTTTTACTTAATTTGATGCAGCGCACTGACGATGACGAATAACGAAAAAAATTCAATCCTTTATCGAGAAAATCTAGGAGACTGTAAAATGTGCAAAAAATCAATTATTTTCAGATAGTAGTTTTCTTAAAATCGGATAACAGGTACTTCATAGCGGCCAGAACGCCATCTCTCTGCACAGGCAAAGCAGTACAGCCCCAACAAAGCTGTACTCAGCTCGGTTTCCTGAATGCACGTCTGTAGCAGCGAGAGGGTTAAAACTGTGAGCTGGACCGGAAGTCTAACTGGCACCTTTGCCTTTCGCCCGCAAATCTGTTATTTCGTCATTTTTCGATAGCAGTTCTGTGCAGATTACGCGTGACATCTCTTTTATTCTATCGATGAAAACTTCTTCCTTTTTTTTATCACATGGAATGACCAGTACCTTCGAAACGTCCCAGAACTTCACTTGCTCACCTTGTGGGACTAGCACTCCGGGAAGAAAGGAGGCAGTGACTAAGCCATACCTCCGTAATGTCCTTTCTTCTAGGGAAGCTAATGCCACAAGTTATGCAGAGAACGAACTTCTGTGAAGTTTGGAAGGTAGGATGTGAAGTACTGGCGGAAGTAAGGCTGTGAGGGCTGGTCGAGAGTCGTGCATGGATAGCTCAGTTGGTAGAGTACATGCCCACGAAAGGCAAAGATATCAGATTCGAGACCCAGTCCAGTACACCGAGTTTTAATCTTCCAGGAAGTTTCAAATTACCACACATTCCGATGCAGAGCGGAAATTCGTTCTGGAAAATACTATGCGGCTGCACTGTTTTGGACATAAAATAAAGGGAGTTTAGTTCGGAGTTGAACGCCCTGTTGATATCGATTGAATCAGCTACGAAGAATTTGTTCAATTTACGTGTACCTCGCAGCGTATGGGACAGCGGACTAGCTTGAGGAATCATATCGACATCCGCCTCAAGTAATTGCCGAGAAGTACAAAAACGCGAAGGCCACTGGCCGGACAGGAATCCGAGCCACCGTTCCCGCGGAACACTGAACTCATAATAGGTGCAATTTCTCTCCCTTTGCTATTCGCAAACTCCCTCGCCTAACATCCTGCATCGCTTTTCTTCCATTTTTGAACGAAGCGTGCAGCTATTACACGGTCATATCCAAGCGAGTGCATTTTTGAAACAGCTGTTATTACAGTCTATTTCGTATGTTTTACAGTTACTCGGTCGAGCGCATGCAGTTTTCTTTCTAGTGACGAGTAGTGCACAGGAGACATTCAGTTTCGAAAAGCGACTTAATATAGCATGTCAACGCAGAGAAAGTTTGGGGCTGCTTAGGGATCTGTAGAGATCCTCTGCAATTCCGTTATGAAGACGCTTTCAGTAGCGAGGTGGCAATACACTCTGGTTTTTTACCGGAAGGTAAAAGACCTTTATCTCTTACACTTACTGAGATCACAAGAAAATGCACCACAGATAACTATAACAAAGCCACATTGTCATTTATATTCTGAGGTTTGAAGTCATTATGAAGGCGCATCAATTCTGTCGCCCCAGAGGTATTCTGAGGCGTCGGCAGAGAGGTATTCTTGGGAGGTCTAAAAGGGACTTTCAGAACCAGATGAGCCTTTTGTAATCATTTTCGTAAACACTCCAGCGGCAATTGTCGTTGGTTACCGGGCTACGTTGTTCTCTGTAACGTGTAGCTGGCGGGAATCAACACTACTCAGCCAAAATATCGTCTCTTAGATGTGTACTAGAAGGTTTAGGATTACAGTGGCGCCAGCTGCAGGGAACATACTGCTGTCTTTAGTACGGTAAAGAGACTTTCTTTACGTACTACACGAATATGTAATAAAAATGGGGGGTTCCTATTTTAAAAAACGCAGTTGATTTCCTTTTTACCTATGTCAGCGCCATCTACATCTACATCTACATACATACTCCGCAAGCCACCTGACGGTGTGTGGCGGAGGGTACCTTGAGTACCTCTATCGGTTCTCCTTTCTATTCCAGTCTCGTATTGTTCGTGGAAAGAAGGATTGTCGGTATGCCTCTGTGTGGGCTCTAATCTCTCTGATTTTATCCTCATGGTCTTTTCGCGAGATATACGTAGGAGGGAGCAATATACTGCTTGACTCCTCGGTGAAGGTATGTTCTCGAAACTTTAACAAAAGCCCGTACCGAGCTACTGAGCGTCTCTCCTGCAGAGTCTTCCACTGGAGTTTATCTATCATCTCTGTAACGCTTTCGCGATTATTAAATGATCCTGTAACGAAGCGTGCTGCTCTCCGTTGGATCTTCTCTCTCTCTCTTCTATCAACCCTATCTGGTACGGATCCCACACTGCTGAGCAGTATTCAAACAGTGGGCGAACAAGTGTACTGTAACCTACTTCCTTTGTTTTCGGATTGCATTTCCGTAGAATTCTTCCAATGAATCTCAGTCTGGCGTCTGCTTTACCGACATTCAACTTTATATGATCATTCCATTTTAAATCACTCCTAATGCGTACTCCCAGATAATTTATGGAATTAACTGCTTCCAGTCGCTGACCTGTTATATTGTAGCTAAATGATAAGGGATCTCTCTTTCTACGTATTCGCAGCACATTGCACTTGTCTACATTGAGATTCAGTTGCCATTCCCTGCACCATGCGTCAATTCGCTGCAGATCCTCCTGCATTTCAGTACAATTTTCAATTGTTACAACCTCTCGATATACCACAGCATCATCCGCAAAGAGCCTCAGTGAACTTCCGATGTTATCCACTAGGTCATTTATGTATATTGTGAATAGCAACGGTCCTACGACACTCCCCTGCGGCACACCTGAAATCACTCTTACTTCGGAAGGCTTCTCTCCATTGAGAATGACATGCTGCGTTCTGTTATCTAGGAACTCTTCGATCCAATCACACAATTGGTCTGATAGTCCATATGCTCTTACTTTGTTCATTATACGACTATGGGGAACTGTATCGAACGCCTTGCGGAAGTCAAGAAACACGGAATCTACCTGGGAACCCGTGTCTATGGCCCTCTGAGTCTCGTGGACGAATAGCACGAGCTGGGTTTCACACGATCGTCTTTTTCGAAACCCATGCTTTTTGTTCAAGTGAAGTATTACACTGCAATGACCCACGAGAGTTCGAGACTTATTGAATTGCACGCATGAGACAATATGTTAGGATTCACGAGAAGTGTGACGGTAGCCCAAAATGTGGGAGCTGATGATGTAGCGGAGGAAACCGAAGAAACTGCCATTGGCTATGAAATTGGAAGTTACAGTGCTAACATATAATGCAGCGTTTGCGATACCGTCGACAAAGTCCTTCGGAGCACCACGAGAGCATCCCTACGACCAGGGTAACACACCTTGTCGGGTCGACTTCATATATAACAAACGACAGACAAAGAGATCATTGTTGTCTTACCACGTCAGACACGGGAGTAGGACCGTCAGAATAAAAGCGTCTGATACGCAGCAGACATGGAGTGTGATGAAAATTTCAATCTTTACGGCTAGAGCTCTGTCACAATTAGCACATAATGCGGAAACAAAGCTAGTGGAGTGTACAGGGAATTCAGAGCGTTTGAACGAATCTGAAAAATGAACATTTGTAGCAGTTTCAGATTTTGTGGTCGAACCCAGTTTCCTACCTTGCGCTGGCAGTGCACGTCTCAGGCTCCTACTCAAATTTTTCAACTTTACATTTATTTCTTGTGTACTTCACAAACTCAAGCAGTTGGTAGGACACTGCATGCTCATAGCAGGATTCCTTATTTGAATCACGGTCATGCTCACGATTTTAACATTTCTCAAATTTTCACCGCAGATAAGCTCCGTTAAAGAGTAGCGAAACGTGCTCTCTATCTCAAGATGAACTGCAGGAAGACAGGTAAAAAAGTAAACTCTTGTAGCCTGATACACATCAACTTTTATGTCCTCTGGTTGTGATGCGTTTGTTTTAAATAATTAGCAGTAAGGCGCCATTATGATGTCAGTAAAAAAATGGTCTTGTTTATAATTTTATGAGCAAAGTGCAGTCTAGATCAGATCTAAAATACGGAGAAGAAAATAGCTGCTACCGGCATCAGCTGATGCGCGTCGCGAGAACTAGATGGCTTGATTTAGACATAACTAGGCATTACAGGGTGATTCAAAAAGAAAGATTAGATCCCAGTTTTTTATTACAGACAAACTATGAAAGATAGAAAGACATTGTGCATGTCACTGCACAGAGGGAGGTTCGAGAAACATCAAAACGGCAGTCCATTCATTCGAGACGAGGCGGAATTAAAGCTGTGAGGAAAGTCGTTAGTAATAATTGGGTAGTTCTGTCGGTAGAGCACTAGGCCGCGTAAAGGCAAAGGTCCCGAATTCGTGTCTCCGTCCGGCACACAGTTTCAATCTGCCAGAAAGTTTCATATCAGCGCACACTCCGCTGCAGAGTGAATATTTCATTCCACTTTTTTTTAATCTCCATGTACAATGAAAAAATATGTATTTAGACTTTGGTGCGCTCTTAAGTAGAATCAGGCTGAAATTACGTATAACAGATAGTAGTGGATCATGTTACCCTCTTTAG
Source organism: Schistocerca piceifrons (assembly GCF_021461385.2). Lineage (NCBI taxonomy): Eukaryota > Metazoa > Arthropoda > Insecta > Orthoptera > Acrididae > Schistocerca > Schistocerca piceifrons. The sequence continues at coordinate 297,322,051 of NC_060138.1, forward strand.
GACCATGAAGAATCACATTATCAGAACTTTGGAGGTAGTTGTGTGTTAGCTTTGCCGGCCGGAGTGGTCGAGCCGTTCTAGGCGCTACAGTCTGGAACCGTGCGTCCGCTGCGGTCGCAGGTTCGAATCCTGCCTCGGGCATGGATATGTGTGATGTCCTTAGGTTAGTTAGGTTTAAGTAGTTCTAAGTTCTAGGGGACTGATGAGCTCAGAAGTTAAGTCGCTTAGTGCTCAGAGCCATTTGAACCATTTTTTGTGTTACCTTTTCAACTTTATCCTATTTTTTTTATCTCCTCTTTCTTCGTCTAAGTATCTATTTATCTATCTGTTAACCCTTTCTGTATATATGTTTTTTTCTGTTGTGAAATTGTTTTACTGTATGAATAAAATTAAATTTAAAAATAAAATGAATTAAGAACTTTTATGGTGGATGCATTAAATACTTGTGACCCTCCATAGTTTGCTAGATAGCAAATCTAATATCAGCGAAAAAGATAACTACCTTAGAGTAACGCTGCGGTAATAGAGAACTCTCATCAAAATGTTAGAGGAATCGGTTTGCACGAGAGTTTTCCTTGGCGAGCACTGCAGCTCTTTAGGTTGCGCCACGATTGCGACCCCGCCTGGGGGAGACGCTGCTTGTCAGCATTGCGAGTCGCGGCGCTGACGCGCGGACGGCTGAGCCGCGCCGGCCAGTTGGCGCGTCATCTCTGCCCGCGACGCCACGCGTCCTCCTTGTTCTCCATTACAGTAATGGGAACTGCCGGCAGCGTGGGCGGACTCCCGCTACTTCCAGAAGGAACCCCGCTTCCCCGCCTGCCCCCGACCTTTGATGTTCTTGCCTTCCCGAACAAAGATTTGCCCGCGTTGTTTACACTAATGGTCGTTCCGGAGTTCAACTCCCTCATCCGGCTGCTCTTAAGCACGGGTGTCTCGGGGTGGCCTCTTCTGGCCACCCGAGGTCAGCCTATCGTGCTGCACCGGACAGCTAACACAGTGGAACCGTGCCATTAGCTAGGTACCATAAGAAGAAACGATGGTGATTGAGGGTCGGTTTATCTGGACCCCATGTCACGTCGAACATACCATAATGTATTTAACATTATGGTGTTCACACCAATCGTTGACAGAAGGGTCCGCCGCGAAATGTCAACGTTATGTGACGCCAAGGATTCTGTACAGTAATCTTTTCATGCGATGCTGGCGTTATATGAGCCTCTAAATCAAATTAATTTTTATATTGGTGTATTTTGTGCTCTTGTAGCTCGCTTTTCTCGCGAAAGGTTCTGATGGTTACATAAGCTGTTCATATTCTTTTTTGGAGAGGTATTCAGTATCGTGAACCAACTTCCATTAGAGGGTACGTTGCCATTCCATGACTTGACATGGCGTAACGTGATGCTCGGTTAGCATCTAGATGCAAATCGACCTTATGTTTGAGCATATCGTGATCGTGTGACTAAAAATGGTTCAAATGGCTCTGAGCACTATGGGACTTAACAGCTGAGGTCATCAGTCCCCTAGAACTAAGAACTACTTAAACCTAACTGACCTAAGGACATCACACACATCCATGGCTCTGAGCACTATGGGACTTAACTTCTAAGGTCATCAGTCCCCTAGAACTTAGAACTACTTAAACCTAACTAACCTGGCAGATTTTAACAAATAGTGTGTTTTAATAGATGAACGTCTGTATATTCTTGTGTAGATTCTGTTAGCAAAACGCTTCTTTTCAACTACGCACAAGCATAAACGCGAACATTTTAGGTTAGGCTTTACCGTGACTGTTAATGATATCCAGTGAACAACAAGTTTACCCTAACCCGTCACTGTCTATTTATATCCACAACACGCTTCGAAGGTTTAAATCTCCTCCATTTGATGGATTTACATGTGCTAGTACTACATGTGTGTGTTGTGTTAGGACTTTTTGGGGTAGCCTGTTTCACTGCTACATGCAATAGTGGTCAAAGGCTCCATTCCCTGTCGAAATACATCACATGTAAACTATTATTCGTTGTAAACAAAGGACCATCTTTGTTTACAAAGTATAACATGTTTTTCCTTACAAAGTATGGCAGTTTACATGTGATGTATTACGACAGAGAAAGGAGCTTCTGACTACTGGAATCATTGCAACAAGTTACCCCAAAAAGTCGTAATGCAGCAAACGCAATAGTACTAACCCACGTAAATCCACCAGATGAAGGAGGTTTAAATCTTCGAAACTCGTTGCGTATATATATAAACAATGACTGGTAACGGTAAACTTGTTGTTTCATTCGATATTCACAGTATTTTGTAGTAGAATGAATTATTTCTAGGATTTTTTAAAGACCTCATCATCTTGCTCTAAAACAAACACCACGCAGCGCTAGCATCTGCATATCAGGCATCAAAATATTATTTCCATTTTCTATTCGTTTATTAATATTGCTACAGCGTTTGCGTTATTGTGACGTCATCGTAGACAGTGTTCAAAACAGTAACATTCCTTCATGTGTAAGCCTATACTCACTGTAGGCCAGAAATGCAAAATTTTTACGGTTTATTTCGCAGCACCGGCCACACTGAGACCCATAATGAGGCCTCTTTCACAATTCATCTACTTCTGGTAACGTTGTCACACACGAACGGATGGATCTTCACAGTGTTCACTAAACGTTTAATTTTATTTTTTTTATAGTTCCCTTTTATCCTCCCAAAAGCTGCTAGCTGACAACATGCTGCACCCATTCAGATTTTTATTATGCAAGATGATGAAAAACAAATTTTACAAGATCAAAATCATGCATGCGATATTATTAAAACAGAGAATGTGATTAATCCCAAAGTGAAGATTGTGGCGTGTTTGATATGCTGGGTAATTCGTTTGGCAACTCTGTAGGTCGTATGGACGACGACATTTGCAGACGTGGGATCCAGCTCAGGGTAACCATATGGATGAAATAGGATTATAACATAATTAGGAGTAGATTGAAAGTGACTGGGGAGCCCAAATCAACCCATCAACCTATAGCTGAGCAGCTCATGCTGAACGGTGTAGGTCTAGGAGAAGGGAATTTGTGAGGTGAGCATTTCGAGGATTGTTATAATACATGATATCAGTGTGGTTCTGGAAGTTATTGGATGCAGTGGGATTTGACATGCTGCACGTAGCTGGATGGATGTGGAGTTAAATTAGGATATACAACCGAATAAAAGTGTAAAGGGAGTGATACTGTGTGTATACGAGAGTGGTATTCATCGGAGATATGGAATGAACAGCATATTTGATACATTGAAGGATGGAGCATTGCTCAAAGGGAAGGATATTTGGGGTACAGTCATAAAAAAAGGAAAACAGATAACAACTTTAGTGTTAGAGATGGGATGTGGATAGTTATTTGCATAGAGTGGTATATCGCTGGTGTCGATGAGAAAAGTCCATACAAGTGTTGTTGGGGTGGTCTTACTTAACACTTGGAGGAGAGCGTCAAGGGGGAAAGATTGCAAGTATTACTTTGGAGTTGCACTTTGAGAAATTGATACATGTGATGTTTAGATTTTAAGTGGGGGCATGCGAATCGTCCTTTGGTTAGGCGGTCCTTTTGTATAAGACACTTTTGGCAATGGTATACTTGGACTTTGGAATGGGTGAGTTCTTTGTGATGAATAAGGGGTACATAAAGGCCCCATTTTTTGTGGAATTTCAGTATTTCACGGGTATTCTGAAAATACACAAATAAAGAAATGTGGGATCAGCGGATGTAGAGCACTTTTAAGATCTAGAATTAAGAATTATAGTTGAATAGCCGCTCAACTTCCTGAATTGTGATCGAAGAGTCTATTCTCTCCACCACATCATTTAAGTGTGGCGGTGAGTTTAAAGGCTGGAGTTGTTTGGAACGTGGTGGATCACGGGTGATCAAGACTGATGGATGTAAAGGGCTATATAGAGAAGTTTGGGTAGTGGAATGGGATAGAAGTCAAGAACTGAAGAATTTATGGTTACAGTAACAGTTTATGGTTTGAGTGTGGTCATGCTGAGGTAAGAGAGACGCTTTTTTATTTTTGACGCTAAGTTTTTATAGTGAAGAGATACTGCGTCAAGAATCGATTGTGTAGAAGTTTGGGGAGGGGAAGGAGGGAGGGAGGGTTGTGGAGTTGTTTCCAGGCTAATGCAAAATATTTTTGAATTTTGGGAATGATGTGGTGTCGGCTCGGCACTATGTCTCTCGGGGGAATTTTTTCAGATTTTCGAATGGGGTGATTGGTCTGTAGATTGCAAGGTGTCTTACATCTTACCCAGTTTGTGGCCTAGTTGTTGAGATAAAGTGTCTGCTGTTGGCGTAACTGCAGAGGAACATACTGACTATGTCAGGTACAGACGACTGTAACTTTTTGCTGGTTGATGAAGTTGTGTATAGCATGCTAGTATAAGAGACAGGTAAAGTAGATGGGATAAGGTACTGGGGGAAGGGGAAGAGGGGGCTAGAGGCAAATGTGGTGTCAGGAGTAAAACTGAGGAGGGCATAAATGCCTGTGGACGTTGTGCTGGTGGGACGATCCATGATTGATTATCTCTGTCACTGGTGATGATTCTTAGATGGTACTTAGATAGCAGAGGGTGACACAAAAGGAAGTCTTGATGGTAGGTATGACAAACAGCGATAGAGTAGAAGGCTCAGATGATGGCGGTAACCGGAAGTCCGTTCCAGAAATGGCAGGCGGCGAGGCGAAGGACGATCCAGGCAGTAACGACGGACCGGCGTTTGACGAAGGCAATGACGAGGACAAATGGTTCAAATGGCTCTGAGCACTATGGGACTTAACATCTGAGGTCATCAGTACCCTAGAACTTAGAACTACTTGAACCTAACTAACCTAAGGACATCACACACATCCATGCCCGAGGCAGGATTCAAACTTGCGACCGTAGCGGTCGCGCTGTTCCAGACTGAAGCGCCTAGAACCGCTGGACCACACCGGCCGGCAACGAGGACAGATGGGGAGACAGAGGATACGTGGATCTTACGAGAACGAGAATACTTCATCTCACCGTGTACACTAAACCAGAGGGGTGCCCTGGTGAGTTACTATATGAGTGGATGGTGAGGGCTTTAACACACGGATGCCATCTCACGTTATTTTTACGTTGGAACATTACTTCCTTGTGCTTCACATTTTTTGTTAATCAGTGTGTATTGTACTTGAAATCGTACCAAAATACACCATTCAGCTTCCTGGTACATATTTCACTGCGTGTATCTATATACGTACGTCAACAGCCATACATAAAGAAGTGTGCGTTGGTTGACTGTAACTGTACTGCCCTTCTTTCATCCACAAATATACATCAATATTTAACACCCGTTCTACCGGGGCTCACCAATTCTGTTTGTAATTACTTATTGCGTTTGCCTTCCACTAATATGAAAATAACGGGTGGGGGCGGAGGCTCAAATGGCTCTGAGCACTATGCGACTTAACTTCTGAGGTCATCAGTCGTCTAGAACTTAGAACTAATTAAACCTAACTAACCTAAGGACATCACACACATCCATGCCCGAGGCAGGATTCGAACCCGCGACCGTAGCGGTCTCTCGGTTGCAGACTGTAGCGCCTAGAACCGCACGGCCACTGCGGCCGGCGGGAGCGGAGGGAGGCTTTCTCTTTGAATCAGTTACAATTATTTCCAGTTATGTCACATCGTCTCAAATACAGTTACGTCACATTGTTATTGTTTTAAACACTTAGGAACAATTCCGTTCCACCTCCGTCCTGAATATGGAGAGGAAGAAAGTGTACTAGTCCGAGCATATAATGTTTGACATTTGAGTAATGTGGGAAAATTATGAAACTCTGGGATTAAAAATGAATATGATGAAATGAGCTGCAGAAGATATCAAGGAATTCCACTGGAGAGAGGAAATAGAGTTTTAGTTGCACGGCTATAAGGTGATACTGCGCTATATGATACCAAACCGTGTTTAACAAGTGAACAGCAAAATATCTCTCATTGCTTTGTAATTGCAATCTAACGTGAAAAAGTAACAGCGGAATATTATGAGATTTGGTGAAAACTGTATTTAATGATGCATAAGATAGAATACAATAAGGGAGCACTAATTTCAGCATATCCCATATCGTTAATAGTATTACAATCTTACAGGACCTTAGGCAGACTTACAGAAAATGGCACATAGGTGGCAAAAAAATCTGTGTGACGAAGAAAAAATCGTTTAAGTTTTGCTGAAGGCTGTGCTACAAAAGATATATACTTCTAAAAAACGGGTATGGGTGACAACAAGAGCTCCAAAAACCAGCAATATGATTAGTATTAATCGTGTTGTTTTGGACTGACATGCAGAAAGATTACAAGTCATCACAGAATTATTAAGTGAGAAAGTAATGCTGAGATTATTAGACGAAATAACTACATTCGAGATAGTTGAGTAGAAGGAAGTGGTGAACAGCATAAAGAAGGAACGAAATTAGCCTGAGGACCCACTATGCGTGTATAAAAGACTAATGTAAATCTAAAAAACAATAGAAATATTCGTAAGAAAACTATCGCTACAGAAACGTTAGAACTAAGACCACAGACCGTTAGAGAGAAAATCTGTATGGCTGAAATTGTAAAACAGATTACTTTAGGAAGATAAAAAAAAATGGTTTAAATGGCTCTGAGCACTATGGGAGTTAACTGCTGAGGTTATCAATCCCCTAGAACTTACAACTACTTAAACCTAACTAACCTAAGCACATCACACACATCCATGCCCGAGGCAGGATTCGAACCTGCGACCGTAGCGGTCGCGCTGTTTCAGACTGTAGCGCCTAGAACCGCTTGGCCACCCCGGCCGGCGATATGTGGTAGTCTACGTGCCGTTTACAGGAAAGAACGACTGGACAAAAGAGAAATCTCTTGCAGTTACATTTAGACTAATCATGCTTCTATAACATTGAATATTCAAAATACAGGGGAGAAAAACGGAAAAATTGAAGATGTACTGTATGATGATCAGTTCAGTCTTGTCCTAGAAAAGAGAAGGTATTCGAGTTGAACTTGTTCAAAAAAAATGTGTGTGAAATCTTATGGGACTTAACTGCTAAGGTCATTAGTCCCTAAGCTTACACACTACTTAACCTAAATTATCCTAAGGACAAACACACACACCCATGCCCTAGGGAGGACTCGAACCTCCGCCGGGACCAGCCGCACAGTCCATGACTGCAGCGCCTAAGACCGCTAGGCAGTTGACCTGGTTCCTTCACATTTATTAATAGAAGGAAGAAACGTGAAATGCTTCGCAACATTTTTGAATGTACACATAGTCTCTGACAGTGAAATCGGAAGATGATGTTCAAAGCGATATTTTCAATATTGGTGTGTCTGTCTACGTGAGTAGTGTGAATATCCTCCAGAAATGGATAACACTGTTATCTCCCTACGAAGGTAATTGACTAAATTGCCTTTTGTGTACAATTCGTGGCTCTGTCGATATCATCTAATTATATCCATCTTCTGCTCAGCTTGTTAGGGTACAAGGGAATTCTGTTGTGTTTGACGGTCCCGTATGAGCCGACTGGTTCGCAGTGGGAGGCCGGTATTGAATTGTCTCGGACTTTGTGCTAACGGGAGGTCTGCCCTTCTCCGCCTCGTCCATTGCGTTATTTCTCCGCGCAGTCCGCAGCCCCCTTCAGCGCTCTCCGTGGCTTCGGCACACACCGCAAAGTAAATAGAAGACAGCGTCACATGAAGTAATAAACCGCATTGATCGCTTAAGCAGCGTATCTCACGAGCCAGTAGAAGTCAGAGACGGAATCCAGCTGCTCCTGACTTTTTAAGTTTGTGTGTTTGCTGCGGAAGATAGAGCTAATAATTTGAGCGACCACTGTCACTTATATTTTATTAATTCTGGTACTGTCTGTGCGACAACTAAAATACTTTATTTTGTTATGTAGGTGTCTCGTTTTACTCGGTCGGAACATCATCAGTGGTCTAAAATCTACATATATTTAACAATTTTCTTTTGTTGACGATTCAAAGTCACTTCGTTTATAGAACTTAAACGAAAGATAGAAGTAAAATACCTGTGAGTTTCAGATTACTGCCGGAGTTTCGCTGAATGAAACTCAACTATCGTAATGTCGAAACATTTTATTAATTACATTAGCTTAATCGGAATTTATAAATTATTAATACAGCACCTATAGATACCGCAATCGTTAAAAAGAATGAACTAATTTATTAGTAACTTATGAGTCCGAAAGTCATGGCGACCCATTTGCGCTCAAAGCTTGTTAAGCAGAAATTTGTTTCATTCTGACAGTAGCATACGGATTCGGATCAATACGTTCATTCCCAATTAAAACGGTAATAGTCGATCGTGATATAATAATCAACCATTAATCACCAGAATCCGAAAAGCTCCACGTCATCAAATTCAAATATTTAGGTAAGACTATTGAACAGGAATGACTGAACCGCCGCGCTAACAGAGAAATAATTACAGAAGTACATGGAGCGAACAACTACCTACGAACAGGTATAATAAAATGTTAATAAGAAATACAATTGTACGATATTATATTACAATAATTTAAAAAGATGGTGCTTTACGAACGACATGTGAATCTATAATAATTATCAGCAGAACTCTAATAAAATAACATCCAAAAACAAAAAAGGAAAAATTATGAGGAAAATCCTGCTAGCAAGATATGAAAACGAAATGAGGATAAAGATAAAAGGAAATGCATATAATACAAAAAAATTCACGTATTCTGTTACGAAACAGCGATTACAATTTTATGGCCACTAGTGTAGAATGAATCACAAGTATACAAAGAACATTTTGAACTTCGTTTCATCTATGAAGAACCTAAACAGTTGGCTAACAGAGATGCATAAAGACGTACAGGAAATTATCACCCATCAAGAAATGTTTAAGGAAAGAACAAAATTTTCAGTCGTGATTCAAAAGCACAAATTTTCCTGGAAGCCTTTTCGAACAAGCAACATGACAGACAGAAGAATAAAAAAAAACGCAGCCAAGGTTGAAGATACTAGTAATAGGGACAAAAAAGGAAAGAAATGCTACATTAGTCCACATGCAATCCTTACTTGGACATAACCAATAAAAAAAATGAAACAGGAGCTGTTGCAAAAGTCGGGCAAAATAACACTTTGGTGTAAGCATTTCTTTATTCTTCGTCACGTACCTGTAACGCACCGACAAAGTCTTTTGTCGCAAAGTGTTGTGTACCGCCAGCACGTCTGTATTATGTTAATCTACGGTCACGTCGCACCTGACAGACAACCAACGAGGGCTAATCGTCGGTTTCTATTTAGGTGGTGCATCCATGGCAGCTGTCCCAAATGCAGTACGACTATGTAGAACAATTAATCTAGTGCTGTACAGAGCAGTGGGTAATATACAATAAACTCGCGCATTGGAAAGAAGCGAAGTTTAAACCCTCGTCCGCCGGCCAAGGTGGCCGAGCGGTTCTAGGCACTTCAGTCCGGAACTGCGCGACTGCTACGGTCGCAGGTTCGAATCCTGCCTCGGGCATGGATGTGTGTGATGTCCTTAGGTTAATTAGGTTTAAGTAGTTCTAAGTTCTAGGGGACTGATGACCTCAGATGTTAAGTCCCATAGTGCTCAGAGCCATTTTCAGACCCTCGTCCTCCCATTAATATTTTGGTTTCCTGTAGTTTCCCTAAACCATCCAGGGTGATTCCTGGGATGACTCCTTCGACAACACCACGACCAATATTCCTTTACCTGTGTTTATCCAGTCACGGATGCAAAATACTAACGCGAATTCTTTACAGACGAATGGAAAAACTGGTAGAAGCCGACCTCGTGAAAGATCAGTTTGGATTCCACAGAAATGTTGGAACACGTGAGGCAATACTGACCCTACGACTTATCTTAGAAGCTAGATTAAGGAAAAGCAAACCTACGTTTCTAGCATTTGTAGACTTAGAGAAAGCTTTTGACAATGTTGACTGGAATACTCTCTTTCAAATTCTGAAGGTGGCACTGGTAAAATATAGGGAGCGAACGGCTATTTACAATTTGTACAAAAACCAGATGGCAGTTATAAGAGTCGAGGGACATGAAAGGGATGCAGTGGTTGGGAAGGGAGCGAGACACGGTTGTAGCCTCTCCCCGATGTTATTCAATCTGTATACTGAGCAAGCAGTGAAGGAACAAAAGAAAAATTCGGAGTAGGTATTAAAATCCATGGAGAAGAAATAAAAACTTTGAGGTTTGCCAATGACATTGTAATTCTGTCAGAGACAGCAAAGGAATTGGAAGAGCAGCTGAACGGAATGTACAGTGTCTTGAAGGAGGGTATAAGATGAACATCAACAAAAGCAAAACGAGGATAATGGAATGTAGTCGAATTAAGTCGGGTGATGCTGAGGGAATTAGATTAGGAAATGAGACACTTAAAGTAGTAAAGGAGTTTTGCTATTTGGGTCGAAGTAGAGAGGATATAAAATGTAGACTGGCAATGGGAAGGAAAGCGTTTCTGAAGAAGAAAAATTTGTTAACATCGAGTATAGATTTAGGTGTCAGGAAGTCGTTTCTGAAAGTATTTGTATGGAGTGTAGCCATGTATGGAAGTGAAACATGGACGATAACTAGTTTGGGCAAGAAGAGAATAGAAGCTTTCGAAATGTGGTGCTACAGAAGAATGCTGAAGATTAGATGGGTAGATCACATAACTAATGAGGAGGTACTGAATAGAATTGGGGAGGAGTTTGTGGCACAACTTGACTAGAGGAAGGGATCGGTTGGTAGGACATGTTCTGGGGCATTAAGGGATCACCAATTTAGTATTGGAGGGCAGAGTGGAGGGTAAAAATCGTAGAGGGAGACCAAGAGATGAATACACTAAGCAGATACAGGAGGATGTAGGTTGCAGTAGGTACTGGGAGATGAAGAAGCTTGCACAGGACAGAGTAGCATGGAGAGCTGCATCAAACCAGTCTCAGGACTGAAGACCACAACAACAACATCCATTCAGAGCTAATTACTTAGTTGTCGGTGGAAGAGTTAATTGTAATGTTTCTTCCATATGTGTCATGGTACCATGGAGAGTTCTCGGGAAAACTGAAACTGGATATGCTAAATTCAGTATTAGAAGCTTCCAGAATGAATTTTCATTCTGCAGCGGACTGTTCGCTGGTTTGAAATTTCCTGGAAGATTAAAACAGTGTATCGGACCCCGAAGCTTTGGCTTTCGCGGGCAAGTAGTGTACCGGCGGGCAAGTAGTGTACCGACTTTTGCGATCCAAGCACGACGCACGCTCACAATTACACTTCCGCATGTACCTCTCGCCTGCATTACAAACTCCACCGGAATTCTCGTGCATAACTTGCGGGACGGGGATTCTGATCGATGTAAGGCTCTAAGGAGTTCCAGAGATTCGGGGTTCGAGAGCCGGTCCGGCACACTGTTTCGGTCTCGCAGTAAATTTCAGATATTGGGGACATCTATGTCAGTACAATCGAATCGATGTTTAGGCGTGCTGTTTTAAGATTCGCGTAATCATTTCCAGTCAGTCTTAATATTTAGCTGCGTTGACTTACCCGCGTCGACTTTACAAATGCTAAACTCAGAGATACCATTTGCCGACCACAGTCTTTGGCGAATGCCGGGTGTTGTAAATTCAGAAACCCGTGTTTACAGGGTCACCACTGCCCTGGGTTAAGTCGCATTGATATTTTCATGTAGCACTTTTTTTTTTTTTTTTTCGAAGTGGAGGCCACGGGCGTGTGAACTAAAAGGCGTAACTAATTTAGAACGTGCGTTCTGCGGGCGGAAGGTATACACGCCGCTATCGATTGCCGGTGATGGAATTCCGACTGCGGCCGGGCGTGAGAGTCCCGCAATCTGTCTGTGGTGACAGTCGGCGCAGTCACAGCCTGAAATAACAGGCAGCCGGTGCGAAGACGCGTCGCTGCGCCTGGCAAACGCCGCCCACGTGGCGCAGTTTCACATAGTTCCTGTTTGTAGCGGGGTTATAGTCTTTTCTCATTGCTGTCCTCTTTCTGGAGGAAACAGGGCACTGCCTAAGAGGCTAGACGCGTATTTGGGCGGGGAGGAGATGTTAAATTCCCATCCACCATTCTGATTTATTTGTCCTCTGATTTCCCTCAAACCTTAGCAGTCCTGTACCCAGGATGTTACTCATCCTTGTCCAACTAAGTGTATTCTTTTTAGTGATCTCGATGTCACAAGGACTGTAACCTAACTATATTCAGAGGTTTCAGTGATTTTTAGTGAGAACGAAAAGATACAAAATAAGGGATTTTCCCAATCTCTGGTTTTTGTTCAAATGGTTCAAATGGCTCTGAGCACTATGGGACTTAACATCTGAGGTCATCAGTCCCCTAGAACTTAGAACTACTTAAACATAACTAACCTAAGGACATCACACACATCCACGCCCGAGGCAGGATTCGAACCTGCGACCGTAGCGGTCGCGCGGTTCCAAACTGAAGCGCCTAGAACCGCTCGGCCACTCCGGCCGGCCTCTCTGGTTTTTGTGAAAGGTTCTCAGCGGATAAACAAATGTTGTTATCCGTCTCTTGAAATACTGGAGAAGACATGGTCGAAGGACGAAAAATTATTTAGTATTCCCTTCACTGGCAGCTCTTCACAAACCGAGCGCCATCTCAGCTACGGGAGAAAAATGAAGAAATTGACTGGGGTCATATTTAAGGAAACATCGTCTCGTTTGCCCCTCGAAACAAAAGGAAATCTAATTGGGATGCAGAAGGAAGGATTTGTTAAGCCAGCTTCTCTTCAACACGAGTCAATTAAATCACTACATTCTATTGTTTCTGGAAATGCATATCGGAAGTTCAGAAAGGCTATCTCTTCGCAATATTCAGAAATGTTGCCGTATGCGGTAAGAATAGCCTGACTGAATGCAAACTCAGTGGATATGTGGCACAGTGTACCAGAAGTCGGTTGCGGAAAGATGGCTTCGACAGGCTGGTGTGGCCAAAATCGTTAATGTTAGCCAAGCTGCGTCAGTAAAGAGCCGAAGAAGTGGAGACGTAGTAATAGCTACCATTGCGCCTTCTTCGGCGGCAAATGGCGCATTTTCATTACGTGAATGGTTCGACTGGGACAGATTATTTGTTTTCTGAGGCATTTATTTGGTACATTTTGACATTAGATGCCGTACGGAGAATAGCGTTACAAAAGCACTGCATATATGGAACCAATGGATGGAAGCGAGTTCGTCCGCAGCGAAGTGTGTTATGCTGAACAACACAGTGGGAGCACAGTGTTCGATGGTGCCTACCCTGCCCTTAAAGGAGCGCTGAAGAAGGCGTGGATCTGCCGGCGTCGACGGTACGGCTCTGTTTACTGCTGGTAGATTTTTGGTAGGTATTCCATTCTGTCGGCTTCCAAAGTGTAGAACCTACATACGTCTAAGACTTCCATGGGCACACGAACACGCTGACTGGCAAAATATTATGAGACGAGTTCCAGTTCAACCATTTCTACAGCGTTGAACGTATGCGGCTTTTGCACGATAATCTGACGACAGCAGTCCAGCGGTGTGTGGCGTTTTTTGGTGGTATCCGCTACAGTATGCATTTAAATACTGGGAACAAGCTGGACACGTCGGCTGCTTTAAGGAAGTCTCAACCTCCGCGACACTGCCCGTCCTTCATAATCTCCGCACACTACATTTCAGCAGGACAATGGCCAGCTCCATTTGACGAAGATCCTGCAAGCTAACTTCAGTCACATGAACCCTTCTTTGAATTGCAAATTTCACAGAAGTTGGTGAAATTTTTTTCGGGAAATCTACATATACACCTACATCATACTCCGCAAGCCACCTAATGGTGTGTGACGGAGGGTACTTTCGGTACCGCTATCTGATCCCTCCAGCCCTGTTCCATTCGCGACTAGTGCGTGGGAAGAATGATTGTCGGTAAGCCTCTGTATTGGCTCTAGTTTCTCGAATTTTCTCCTAGTGGTCAATACGCGAGATGTATGTGGGGGGAAGTAATATGCTGTCCGACTCCTCCTGAAAAGTGCTGTCCCGAAATTTCAATAGTAACTCTCTCTGTGATGCATAACGTCTCTCTTGTAACGTCTGCCAGTGGAGTTTGTTTAGCATCTCCGTAACACTCTTTCGCCAGCTAAACGATCCCGTGACGAAACGCGCCGCTCTTCGCTCGACCTTCTCTATCTCCTCTATCAGTCCTAACTGATAGGGATCGAAGATAGATGAACAGTACTCAAGAATCGGGCAAACAAGCGTCTTATAAGCCACTTCATTCGTGGATGAGTTACATTTCCTTAAAATCTTTCCGTTGAATCTGAGTCTGGTGTCTGCTTTTCCCACTATCTGTGCAAGCAGGCTGTTAAGGTTTTTATGTTGGATTTCCTTAAAATCTTTCCGTTGAATCTGAGTCTGGTGTCTGCTTTTCCCACTATCTGTGTAAGTAGGCTGTTAAGGTTTTTATGTTGGTAACGCCACGTAGCGCTCTGTATGAAAATCACTGTGCTGTGTGCAGTCTGTGGCTGGTTGGCATTGTTGCAATATTCGCTATTGTAGTGTTGGGCAGTTGGATGTGAACAGCGCGTAGCGTTGCACAGTTGGAGGTGAGCCGCCAACAATGGTAGATGTGGGAAGAGAGATGGCAGAGTTTTGAGAGCAGACGATCTGGACGTGCGTCCGTCAGAAAAACGAAATTTGTAAGACTGGATGTCAGGAACTGACATATATGGCTTTTGAACACTATTAAGGTAAATACATTGTTTGTTCTCTATCAAAATCTTTCATTTGCTAAGTTTGTCTATCAGTAGTTAGTGACTTCAGTAGTTAGAATCATTTATTTAGCTGGCAGCATTGGCGCTCGCTGTATTGTAGTAGTTTGAGTAACGAAGATTTTTGTGAGGTAAGTGTTTCATGAAAGGTATAGGTTATTGTTAGTCAGTGCTATTCTTTTGTGGGGATTGTTGAAAGTCAGATTGCGTTGCGCTACAAAAAAATATTGTGTGTCAGTTTAGTGATGATCAGAATAAGTAAAGAGAGAAAGGTCTGAATACGTTCAGTTTTGCTCACCTGTTTGAAAATCAAATAACGTAGAGGTTTACCAGCACAGTAATACATAATTTTCTAAGGGGAAATTTCATCTGTTCTGTATGGTCATTCCACTTAACGTCGCTCTGGATAGTTACGCCTAGATATTTTACGGCAGACGCTGTGTCCAGCTGTTTGTCAACAATAGTGTAGCTGTACAGCAGTGGATTTCTTTTCCTATGTGCAGTTATCTGATTACACTATACTACCACATCTGTATCCATGATTGAAACAGATCATTTAGACGTGTTTTTGGAAGCTATGCATGAAATATATTAACTTTTTTGAGAATGATCCATTTAATTTAACCACTGTCTTCTTCATCCTACAGTGATGTGCCAAAACATTATGGAGACCTGTGTAATTGCGTGTTGGTGTCTCTTTGGAACATGGAGCAGTAGCGATTCTGCATGGCACTTATTCGACAAGTATCTGGCACCTGCTGCCTAATCACAGATCATGCTATTTCCGGAAATTACTGGCTGGTGATTTGTGGACGCGGACATGGCGCCCAATTTTGTTTCTATGTGTTTCGTCGGTTTGGTGACGCAGACATCAACGTGAATTCACTATCATGACTCTCAAACCACAGTAGCCCGATTCTGATCTTGTGACACGCACAGTTATCCTGCTGGAAGATGTAATCTTCGCCGGGGAAGACATCACGAGTGAAGGGACGCAGGTGATCCGCAATAATGTTCACCTAGTCCTTAGATTACGACCATAGGTTCCATAGAAATGCAAGTGAATGCCATAGCATAATACTGGCCCCAAAATCCTGCGTCCGTGTCACAATATATGTTTCGAATAGCTTCTACCCTGAAGTCGCCACATGCCGACACGACCACCGACCTGCCGTGACAAGAAATCTCATTCGTCCGGCCAGACGATACATTTCCATTGATCCGCGGTCCAACCTCCATGATCCCCTGCCCACTACAACCGTAACTGACAATGTCGTTGAGAAAAGAAAGAAGGAAGATTACATTAATGCTCCGTCGCAACTCGATCTTTATTGACGAAGCACAAGTTCGGATTACGAAACGGTGGTGAAGGTAATCACCTTCACAGCGATTTAGGGAATCACAAAAAACCTAAATCTGGATAGCCGGTTGGGGCTTTGAACTGTCGTCCTCCGGAACGCGAGTTCAGCTCGCTCGGTGATGTTAGTGAAGCAGTATGGGAACACACAGGGGTCTCTGTTGCGGAGTCCCATATTCAACAAAGTGCGCTCGGTGGTGTTCTCCTAAACTTTTCTCTCTCCGAGAGCATTGTACTCTGTATTCACATTTGCCTATTATTCTACAAAGCAGGCGAATCTCCGACCTCGACCTTTTGCGGCTTCGTTGTCTACTCGTGGTCTCTGTGTCCTTCAATTACTGTCCATGTATTCTTAACGAGAGCAGCATCACAAAGCGAAAAAAGTGGTCCAACTAAAACATTCATATTTCTTCACGTACTACACGAAGATGTAATATAAAATGAGGGTTCCTATTTAAGAAAAAAACGCAGTTGATATCCGTTTGACCTATGGCAGGGCCATCTAGTGGGCCAACCATAGCGCCATCTGGTTTCCCCCTTCACGCTAGACGAGTTTCGTTCTTTGTAGTTTTTTTGTTTTGTGCTTATTTCGTGAGATATTTGGCCCTGTCACTATCAATGGTCCACCCTGTGTACACTTGTCAGGATATTGTTAGTTGACATGTTAGTGTAGAGAATTCGTGCCAGAAATACGCGCGGACAGCACTTTGACAGTCCACTAACTGACTGCATTAGATTTTTCATTAAGCCCTTCCGTTGTACAGCGCAAGAGTGACGTGATCCTGGACGAGGAGCACAGAACACGCGATGTGCTATTCCGAGGGCAAAGGCTAAAACGTCACCTTTCTCTGCTGTCAAATTTTTGAGTCGGCTAAAGGGAAGTCCTCGAACACGGGCAAAGCATGTCCTCGCCTACAAGTCACAGTTTGAAACACGCAGCGGAAGGGGGCTAGAACAGAAACTCCCCATCCCACAGCACTAATTTCATGGTATTAATCCAAGCAGCCTTACTTCTAGCTAGAATATACTGTCTCATTTATTTTTAGGTTTCCGTACCTCAATTAGTAAAAACGGAACCCTTATAAGAGGGACCCCTATAGGATCCAGACTGTATACCAGTCAGGTTCCTCTCAGAGTATGCTGATAAAAAGCTCCATATTTAGCAGTTATATACAACCACTCGCTCATAGAAAGATCCGTACCTGAAGACTGGAAAATTGCTCAAGTCACACCAATACCCAAAAAGGGAAGTAGGAGTAATCCGCTGAATTACAGGTCTATATCATTAACGTCGATTTGCAGTAGGGTTTTGGAACATATACTGTATTCTAACATTATGAAGTACCTCGAAGAAAACTATTTATTGACACATAGTCAGCAGGGTTTCAGAAATTATCGTTCTTGTGAAACACAACCAGCTCTTATACTATGAAGTAAAAAGTGCTATCGACAGGGCATGTCAAATTGATTTCATATTTTTAGATTTTCAGAAGGCTTTTGACACCGTTCCTCAAAAGCGTCTTCTAACCAAACTTCGTGCCTACGGAGTATCGCCTCAGCTGTGCTACTGGATTCGTGATTTCCTGTCAGAAAGGTCACATTTCGTAGTAATAGACGTAAAGTCATCGAGTAAAACAGAAGTAATATCCGGCGTTCCTCAAGGAAGTGTTATAGGCCCTCTATTGTTCCTGATCTATATTAACGACATAGGAGACAATCTGAGTAGCCGTCTTAAATTGTTTGCAGATGATGCTGTCATTTACTACCTTGTAAAGTCATTACATGATCAAAACGACTTGCAAAATGATTGAGATAAGATATCTGTATGGTGCGAAAAGTGGCAGTTGACCCTGAATAAGGAAAAGTGTGAAGTTATTCACATGAGTTCTAAAAGAAATCCTACGGTCGCAGGTTCGAATCCTGCCTCGGGAATGGATGTGTGTAATGTGCTTAGGTTAATTAGGTTTAAGTAGTTCTAAGTTCTAGGGGTCTGATGGCCTCAGCTGTTAAGCCCCATAGTGCTCAGAGCCATTTGAACCATTTGAACTAAAAGAAATCAGCTAAATTTCGATTACGCGATAAGTCACACAAATCTGAAGGCTGTAACTAAATACTCAGGGATTACAATTACAAATAACCTAAATTGGAACGACCACATAGATAATATTGTGCGTAGAGCAAACAAAAGACTGCGATTCATTAGCAGAACACTTAGAAGGTGCAACAGGTCTACTAAAGAGACTGCTTACACCACGCTTGTCCGCCCTGTTCTGGAGTACTGATGTGCGGTGTGGAATCTGCATCAGGTGGGACTCACGGATGACATCGAAAAAGTACAAAGAAGGGCAGCTCGTTTTGTATTATCGCGAAATAGGGGAGATAGTGTCACAGACATGATACATGAATTGGAGTGGCAATCATTAAAACAAAGGCGTTTTTTGTTGCGACGGGATCTTCTCATGAAATCTCAATCACCAGTTTTCTCCTCCGATTGCTAAAACATTCTGTTAGCACCCACCTACATAGGGAGAAACGATCATGACGATAAAATAAGAGAAATCGCACCGAAAAATTTAAGTGCTCGTTTTTCCTGCGTGCCGTTCGAGAGTGGAACGGTAGAGAGACAGCTTGAAAGTAGTTCATTGAACCCTCTGCCAGGCACTTTATTGTGAATAGCAGAGTAATCACGTAGATGTAGCTGTAGGATCACTTTGTTGTCCGTCTGTCTGTCTCTCTGTCTTTCTGTCTGTCTGGCTGTTCAAAACCCTTTTTCTCAGGAACTGATAGGCAAATCAATTTCAAATCCGTATTACATATTAAGGTCTACGGTCCCTTGGTGATGTAAAAAGAAAATGAAGCTTTCAAGTCAGTGTAGTCAAAAGATACGGGCATTTATGTCATATTTTGATATTCGCTAACTTGTTCATCAAAATCTACAGGGTGCTTCCCGTTTAGAAAGAAGCATGAAGTTTTGCAAGAAGAAAGGTTTGACTGTATAAGTAAAGGGAAAAAAATCCGAAAATCGTTAACTGGTAGTCATATCACACGAAAAAAATTTTGCCGTTTGTTATCAGACTACCCGCCTGAGCGTCTGTCTGTTAAGAAACCTTCTTATAACGAACTGGTAGACGTATCAAGTTCAAATTTAGGTCACATATTAAGGTCTATGGACCACTGGCGATGTAAAAGTGTGAAGCTTGTAATTCAGTGCATTTACTTAATTATGTGTTGACACTCAAGTGGTTCAAATGGCTCTGAGCACAATGAGACTTAACATCTGAGGTCATCAGTCCCCTAGAACTCAGAACTACATAAACCTAACTAACCTAACGACATCACACACATCCGAACCTGCGACCGTAGCGGTCGCGCGGTTCCAGACTGAAGCGCCTAGAACCGCTCGGCCACACCGGCTGGCTGTTTTGATACTCATAAACTCCCTCATTAAAACCTGTAGGGTACTTCCTGTTGACCAAGAAGCATGAAATTTGGCAAGAAGAAGGGGAAAAAATCCGAAAGTCGTTAATTTGTAATTATAACATACGGAAAATATTCTTTTGTCATTTGATATTCGTCTTCAAACTGTAAATTAAAACATTCTTCAAAGTCTCAAATCCCAGGGACCGATATCTTGCCAGTATCAGTGCCGATAACAGGCAAAATCGTCGAGATCCTCGATTCCCAGGGTGGATGAACTGTCCATACAAATGATTTAAGTTTGTACGGAATTCTCAGTGTGAGAGTCCTACCCCAGCGTGGCCAGTTTTTCCCTGTCTTTCTATGTAAATCATTTCTTTCCGTGCACTATATGCAGTGCTAAATTTCCAGATACAAGATTTTATTTCCTTCTGCGAAAACTAGTTTGGTGTGCACATTAGACTGATTTGTGATGCCTTAAGAACTAGACCGTTGTCTGCCACAAGAGCTTCCGCCATATGCACACAGTGCCGGTGGACTCTCTCCTGTTGGGGCGTTCCGTAATTAGAAGGCAGATATTCAGTGGCAGAAATTATCAGCTGTGTTAGAAGCGTCCTAAATAAGACCACGGAGTAAGGCAAAGACGAAAATATACGCGAGATTATAGGGCAAAAGATCTCAAAAGAGAAGGATGAGGGCTTGCAGCTAGGGAATGCGGTCTCAGCATTTTTGAGTTGCAACTCTAGTTGAACGTTGACCCTGAATGTGGTACAGGGTGTTTGCATTTTTATTATCTTACAGAAAGTAAAGTGTAGAGGTTACTTCGCTGGATTGTTTACGAGATGTACTAATTGTGGAAAATATTGTGTTTCTAAGGCTAAAGTTTGGTGATCACTGCGTTACTATTACTGTATGGAGTCAGGCGGTAGATATTAGCAATAGAGGAGGAACATATTGCCCCTGAGTTACTCTGACGACAAGGCGTGATAAGGAAGTCGAATCAAGATGACATACGTATTATCTTTCTGGTTATATACGTCCAGTCTTGTGTTATTGTTTTTCGGTAGTAAAAGATTTCAAAACACATTTAATTTGCGTTCATGGCCGCGGTTTTAACGCTTGTGGACTAACCACCTGGCTATTAGGCCTTGCCAGCAACGAAAAGTTATAGACAAATTATCAGTTTCCTGATGATTAACGTTCTATTCGATGTGACATGCCGGCCGTGGTGGCCGAGCAGCTCTAGGCGCTTTAGTCTGGAGCCGTGTGACCGCTACGGTCGCAGGTTCGAATCCTGCCTCGGCCATGGATGTGTGTGATGTCCTTAGCTTAGTTAGGTTTACGTAGTTCTAAGTTCTAGGGGACTGATGACCACAACTGTTAAGTCCCATTGTGCTCAGAGCCATTTGATTTGAGTCGATGTGACATACTGTTTTTAAAAAAGAGAAATAGATCTAACGGTGGCGAGAGACCGGCGAAGGATAAACTTTATTTTCATTTTGTAATGGAGATCATTAGATTTCAGCACGGTGTCTGCAGTGATGACAGCTGTGGTGGCACTAACTGAACCAAGTGACGCGATAGCTAAAACACTAGTCTCGTATTCTTCATGGCACCCTGATGATCTCTGCAACGACTGTAAGTGAACCCGTGGATGGTTTAAACTGACCACGGTGCTTCCTTTCACCACTGTCCTACGTGTTGATAAAGCGTGAAATCTAACTTTTTTCCTTCAAACGAGCATCTTTAAGAAAAACAATGTATTTGTTCCTGAGCGCTCCTAAATGCGATATCACTACAGATTGTGTTTAAACTCGTATAAGCCGCCAAGTTCATTAGATATGGATCACTGTCGTCGTGACACACAGAAAGTTAAAGCTGTCGTAGGGCAAAGATAAAAAGCCCGACATGAAGAAAAGCATGATACGTAGCAACTTGTAAATAGCGGGGTAACATGTAGCAAAGGCAAAAGATTTTTTCAGTTCTCAAATTAATTCCATTCTGATTTCCAAAAGCGTGTGGTTTTTCCTGCTTGTGAGATATTGTCCTAAACCCCTTCTCTCCTACGATGGCACAAACATTTTATTTTTTTTTTGTGCTCGTGCGTATGTGCACACATGTGCGACACGTTGAAACTGTTGTGCCGGATCCTCGTCTTTTCCGGTCAGAGTTTTTCGAGTGGAGCATCCTCTCACACCTTGCAGACTTACTCACCGCTTCCCTCTGCCACCACCTCTATCTATCTTTTCCGCTCTTTCACGGCGACTCAATCACGATACGGCGTGACCAGCACTCCTGAGAGGAAGCTGGCGACGAAGATAATGGTCTGACCTCAGCCACAGCGATGTTGTAAGACTGAATTTTCTGTTGCTCTAGCGTTCTACTTAGATTTCCTAGGGGGATTGAGGCTTTGAGTTGGAGTCAGTATTCTGTCACTTGGATCATGTGAAAAATGCGGTCTGAGAAATGTGGGCGTCGGTGTTGTAGTGCCTGTCCGGCACGGACTAACAGTTGAATCAGAATTGAGTCATTTATGGTTGGTGAAATGAGCGCGAGCTAAACGCGTTCACACAGCCGATTTCTGAATACCGGCATTTAAATTTTTACCAAAAAAAGTTGAAAGACAAACACTTTTAATCTATTCATTTTTTGGTTTCTCAAAATATTCTTCTCTAAAACTTATATGTTATTGCTTGGAATTAAGGAAATTTTTGCTTGCAATTCTGAAAACATTTTTTTCGACTCTAATGTTGGTACCTCAAAAACTCAAAAGCTGACAAAAATATTTTTCCACCTATTTTTTGTTTGAATGAGGAAACAAAAAGAAATCATTTGGGATATGGCAGGTAAAAACGAGGAATGACACATTAATTCGGCGTTTTTGTGAGTCAAATAGTCAATTGTTTGACTGCTACGTGACTGGTGCCATTGTCATGATGAAGAATAGTGACATGTACTCGGCTATTTTTCCTGATTTTATCGATGCATTATGGCAAGTTTACAGTTGTGATGTTGTATATGAATTTTTCATTTCGTTGGTCGAATGTTCTGAGGATTTCCTTGTAACAATTTACACAAGGCTTCTTTTTGCGCTGCTGTCAAACTGTACGGATTACATCGAGAACAGATAAATGTTGATGCAAAATCAAATGTATTGCAGTTTTCAGCATACGTAGGGATACTTCAGTTTCACGCCAAGTCGCCTACTGACCCTCTTCAATCATGTTGCCCCCAGCATCGCTGTGTTTTGTTCGACCTTCACGAAATTCATCGTATATGGAAACATGACCACAACAAAATTTTGCAGATCAATGGTCAACAGTCTTCTCTCATGGTGATTGCTCACCAACAGTTGAACGAAGCTACCCATGCATCATTCTTTATTTAGGCCTTTAGGAAAATCGCAAAAAGTTATCAAATGAAAACACTCACGTAAAATTTTAATTATTTGTGTGTTCTATGTAAACAAACTACTTTGACAGTTCCATTGTCTTGACATTAACTAGTGGCTAATTGTAAAACAATACTATTGTCAGTAGCAACATCTAGTGTTTGCTTGTATAACGATGGTTAAACGGTATTGGCGTAACATTTACTGATCCGTGTGAGATATCTCAGACGCTGAGCAAGACGTGTTTCAGAATTATTATGGTGTAGGGTCTACAGCCATGCAATTGAAGATATTCATGTTTTGTACGAATCGCTAATGTGAGGCCAGTAAACATCTGCTATTACTCTAATCCCTTTAGACTGACGCACTGCATGACTTATCCTGTTAGGCCAAAGACTGGTCGTACAGACTACTGTGTGTAAACAATTTCCTTCTCAAATTATTGTCATTGTACCTTGCTTATATTTCTTTCCCAGTTCTGATCAATGCTTGCATTCAAGGATGTGCTTTCTACAATAGGCGCATAACTAGCAAATATTTTGTTAGCGTCAAAATGGAGATCTCTTACTTTTTAAGAGGTCGGCAAAGTGCTTGTCGTGGGCAAATTGCCTGGTAAACTTTCAGATAAGGCGCTTAATGTGGTTTCGCAAGAAAATGTATTCTTGCTACCCCGGGCATCTTAAAAGTACTTGGTGCTTTTACCAGCAATTTCCTTATTGTCGTATTTATTGCCCTACGCTATCTTCTGCCTGTAGATTAAATTTAAGGAAAAGGTAACTAACAGACAGCGCTGAAAAACATCAAGTCGACCCGGAGTTAGAGCTGACGGTATTAATAGAGAATAGGCTATTTTTCGTCCATGTCCTGTCTACGTTATAACTTAATTCCCATCACTGTTAGAGGTGAAAATTACTGTGCCGGTCTCGAATGATATTAATTGTTGGTTGACATAGCGCATTGTTGTTCTGCAAATGTAGTTTATGGTAGGGTACCTAAAGTTCATGTTGAGGTACGTATAGTCATATAGCGGCAAATACAACTGGACGTAAACGAATTTTGGGTCAGTTTCACCGAAGAACCGTCTCATCACGCCGTACAAGTGGGAGTTTATAGACTGTTTTGGTGACAGGAGTGGTCCATATTTTCATAGTATCGACACGGCCTCTGCCAGAAGCCAGGTCATGGTTGAGTCATGATCCAGTTAATGCGTGGCTGTTCACATAAGTTACTTTTTTCCAGTGACATGCTATTATGAAAAACATATTCGGTACCCCAAGTGTTTCTACATTGATTTCACGAACACATTCACTGTGAGGCTCTCATTTAATTAGGATGTAATGCGTATTTCCTTCAACACGTTTGTTGGTAAGTATCATCACTAAATTAACATCACTTGCAACAGTATGCCTACAAAGAGATACTCTTCGGTATAAATTTGAGACTGTGAAGTCACAAAAGGAGAAATAACGAATTTTTTATGACGATATAAGTTCCATGCTGCTTTGACGGTGTAACACGTACTAAATGCATAGAATCTAAAGGCTTCTACATATTTTTACTGGAGCGCAGAACTTGTCCGACTGAATCCGTCTACACATTGCAAAAAAGAAATTTCACCTGCTGAAACACCAAAGAAAATGGGTGTGACGGCTCTTAGGAGAGAGAACTGATGTACTTTCCATGCAATGCTAGCTTCACTTGCGTCGTAAATGAAAGGACTTTAAGTTAAGCGGAGTCCTACCATGACTCCTCGTCAATGAGAGAATGCATCTGAAGGCAAGCCACCTAGATAACGATCGGACGCTAAAGTACCTGGCGTCGATCAATGGGTGGCCAGGTCAGAGTTTCAGTTCTTTTACTAAATTCTCAGAAAAGTTCATCCTCGAGGCCGAGCATTTGTGGCATTTATAAGGGACTGTCTGAAGCCAGCAAGTGAGTGCATTCAATCCTGTTGAGATGTATTTCAGTTTTAGAAATGTATTGGCTTTTACGAACTTGGGTATTAGAATAAAAATGTGCACCGCACATGAATTCGAACTCTGAATGTCTACTTTGGCGAACAAAAACCTAGTACGTGGTTTCCTCGCTCTCGCATTCCAACCTGACTCAAAATTTTAAAATTATACCAGTACAGTTTCATACTATTCTGTACATATACTTTTCTGAATATTATACAAGCTATACAGAAAAGACTCGGGCAAACTGTGAAGCTGGGCTCTCACCAAAACATGTTTAAAAAATGGTTCAAATGGCTCTCAGCACTATGGGACTTAACATCTGAGGTCATCAGTCCCCTAGAACTTAGAACTACGTAAAACTGACTAACCGATGGACATCACACACATCCATGCCTGAGGCAGGATTCGAACCTGCGACCGTAGCGATCTCGCGGGTGCAGACTGAAGCGCCTAGAACCGCTCGGCCACAATGACTGGCAAAACATGTTAAAATCGTCCATGTAATCCAATGATATGTTTGGGAATGCTTCGTTTTCAAGTTATTGCAGAAAGAACATTTTCTTTGGCGTTGTCTCAACAATCGTTCCGAGTCGGATACACCGGTTCCCATCAGTTCACTGAAGTGAAGCACCGTCGAGCGTGGCCAGTACTTGGATGTGTGATCGGTCAAGTACGCCGCGTGCGTCGGCCGCGGTGGCCGTGCTGTTCTAGGCGCTCCAGTCCGGAGCCGCGCTGCTGCTACGGTCGCAGGTTCGAATCCTGCCTCTGGCATGGGTGTGTTTGATGTCCTTAGGTTAGTTAGGTTTAAGTAGTTCTAAGTTCTAGGGGACTGATGACCACAGCAGTTGAGTCCCATAGTGCTCAGAGCCATTTGAACCAGCCAACGCCGCGTGCTGTTGACGCTTTCTCCTTTGCCTTTACGGAAGAGGGCACATAAGGGGTGCTGGCGTGGAGTCCCTGATCTCTAGTCTTTGCGCAACATGTGCTGGCACCAGGTTTGACCCCCTCCTTTCTTTCATCATCTCCAATACGAACGTGGCACTACACACACACACACACACACACACACACACACACACACACTAAAGGAATCTACATTTAACAAATACACCTATGCACACAGCCCTCATACTTCGCGAAGGAAAGGTGCCTGCGGGCGATTAGCATAGGCAAAACCTTTCCAAATTTGGCGGCTGAACCTGCCTTTCGTGCTCTCCCAGCTATTCGCACCATACAACTTTACTTTTATGTGATGTTGTCCGTTCATGTAAACATACTATTGAACACTATGAATGGTAGATGGGGATGTGTTGTCGTGATGGAACAAATAACATTCTTATAGAAAAAATGAGTTTTTTATATGATAATTAAAGCTGCGGAAGTGTAAATGTCTCTTCTGGGATGTAGAACGTCAAAAAAGGATTGAAAGTTGGTGCTATATTTTTTGGAACCATCTTTGCCTTAACATATCTTTGAAACTAAGTTATTATAATGCCTTGGACATAGTGACTTTGGTAATTATACTTTACGTTCTTACAAATGGAGGCCTTCCTAAAGTCTGGTTCAGGAAAAATGAATAGCCAAACTTTTGAAAATATTTGACCTGACGACTTTTTTTCTTACCTTTAGACTGGGCGTGGTAAACATATTACTCACCTGGCAACCAGCAAATTTTAAATTGCTTACTACACTTACCAGTACGTTGATCCAGCAAGTGTTACACTGAGACCACAAGTAACTACTATGTAATCTTTTGTCAAAAAGTACAAAAAAATTGTAATGTTGCGCACGGCGTTTGTACCACGCTCAATTGAATAAGTGCGACAGCTCAAGTAATGAATATCAGGTGCTAATACTTTGTAGAATTACATTTTGAATTGCTGGAATCTGTATACTAGATTTCAACATATTTTGAGGTGTGCATGTGGAAGGCTAGACCAGCTGGCACGGAATGACCATACAGATACGTTTGAATCCTTCCCCTGTTTAATAGTGATTGGGATAACTGAACAACATCGTGTAATCAGTTGATGAGTAAATGTATTTCTAGACATGTTCTCTCTCTCTCTCTCTCTCTGTGTGTGTGTGTGTGTGTGTGTGTGTGTGTGTGTGTGTGTGTGTCAGAGCAATCGGCTCCCAAAGTTGTTCCAAATAACTTTGATACACGCCTTATTCGTTTGTGGTTCTACACGACGAAAAGCTACACACTATTTGTTCGCGGTATACCTAGAAGGTTCGTCGACAAGGGCAGGGACGCAAACTGCCCTTTTGAGGGATCATGCATCCTGATGAACAAGTGACAGTATTCCATTAAAACAAAGTTCGACACGTGTGGACAGCGAAGAGCAGCGCGCTATTAACAGCCAAGCACCCTGTTAGACCAGTGGCTCAGAAAAGCATTACATTTTGTAATGGGCGCCGTCGACTCTTCTGCAAACGAACGGCTCAGGAACACTGAACGACGAATTACCGTCCGTTAAAAATATCACCCGTTGCTTTACACGCAGACTTTTAATGTGAGCACGGGTCATATGTGAGAATGCAAATCGTGTGACGAGCGCATTTGCAAGTGTTATTCCGGACGAATAGCTGTGGGCCCTTTTTCCCCGGCTGCTCCAACGACCTGCCCCGGTGGTCGATGTACCGTACATGGGACAATGCGTATTTTTACGGCCTACAACCACTTATAAATAATTTATGGCTTGATTTTTGTAGACCTCCCAACTGTCGCGTCATGCGCTCTTCAGGCGTGTACGAATTACGTTATTGTGTCACAGTGTTGAAAGTGACGTCGCAGAATTTACTTTGCGGCACGGAACAGTTTTTGATATTAAAACATAGTATAAAAGATCACAGTGTAACTGGTGCCTCTGACGTATGATGCTGCTGTTTCCAACCACATTATAATTTATTACCTTCGGAACACCGATTCCAGAACACAGGTAAGATACGTGCAATGAGTTCCTTCTTATTAATTTTGTAAATAGACATGAAGGAATTACAAACATTGGCTGCGAGTGGGCATTGATTTAAATCAACGGGGAAAGTTGAAAATTTGTGCCGGACCGTCTCCTGCTTACTAAGCAGATGCTCTGACCACTATGCTATCCAGACACAGTGGTCGTCGCAGTTGTATGCACTGTCCTAGTACGCCTCCCATCGGACCCAAATTCTCTTCTTATTCGCACACTACTAACGTAATGTGCCTTGCCCATTATCCACATTACTCGCTCGCGGCATTTCGCCGATTTCCCTAAGAGTTCGAGCCTGGTTTGCATCCGCACTGAAGAGGTCGCTGGCCGTCCACGCCATATATACAGGGTGGTCCATTGATCGTGGCCGGGCCAAATATCTCAGGAAGTAAGCGTCAAACGAAAAAACTACAAAGAACGAAACTTGTCTAACTTGAAGGGGGACACTAGATGGCGCTATGGTTGGCCCGCTAGATGACGCTGCCATAGGTCAAACGGTATTCATCTGCGTTTTTTAAATAGGAATCCCCATTTTTTAATTACATATTCATATAGTACGTAAAGAAATATGAATGTTTTAGTTGGACCACTTTTTTCGCTTTGTGACAGATGGCGCTGTAATAGTCACAAACATATGGCTCACAATTTTAGACGAACAGTTGGTAACAGGTAGGTTTTTTAAATTAAAGTACAGAACGTAGGTACGTTTGAACATTTTATTTCGGTTGTTCCAATGTGATACATGTACCTTTGTGATCTTATCATTTCTGAGAAGGCATGCTGATACGGCGTGATTACCTGTAAATACCACATTAATGCAATAAATGCTCAAAATGATGTCCGTCAACCTCAATGCATTTGACAATACGTGTAACGACATTCCTCTCAACAGCGAGTAGTTCGCCTTCCGTAATGTTCGCACATGCATTGACGAAGCGCCGACGCATGTTGTCAGGCGTTGTCGGTGGATCACGATAGCAAATATCCTTCAACTTTCCCCACAGAAATAAATACGGGGACGTCAGATCCGGTGAACGTGCGGGCCATGGTATGGTGCTTCGACGACCAATCCATCTCTCATGAAATATGCTATTCAATACCGCTTCAACCGCACGCGAGCTATGTGCCGGACATCCATCATGTTGGAAGTACATCGCCATTCTGTCATGCAGTGAAATATCTTGTAGTAACATCGGTAGAACATTACGTAGGAAATCAGCATACACTGCACCATTTGGATTGCCATTGATAAATTGGGGACAAATTATCCTTCCTCCCATAATGCCGCACCATACATTAACCCGCCAAGGTCGCCGATGTTCCACTTGTCCCAGCCATCGCGGATTTTCCGTTGCCCAATAGTGCATATTATGCCGGTTTATGTTACCGCTGTTGGTGAATGACGCTTCGTCGGTAAATAGAATGTGTGCAAAAAATGGTTCAAATGGCTCTGAGCACTATGGGACTCAACTGCTGAGGTCATTAGTCCCCTAGAACTTAGAACTAGTTAAACCTAACTAACCTAAGGACATCACACACATCCATGCCCGAGGCAGGATTCGAACCTGCGACCGTAGCGGTCTCGCGCTTCCAGACGGCAGCGCCAGAACCGCGCGGCCACTTCGGCCGGCAACGTGTGCAAAAAATCTGTCATCGTCTCGTAATTTCTCTTGTGCCCAGTGGCAGAACTGTACACGACGTTCAGAGTCGTCGCCATGCAATTCCTGGTGCATAGAAATATGGTACGGGTGCAGTCGATGTTGAAGTAGCATTCTCAACACCGACGTTTTAGAGATTCCCGATTCTCGCGCAGTTTTTCTGCTACTGATGTGCGGATTAGCCGCGACAGCAGCTAAAGCACCTACTTGGGAACCATTATTTGTTGCAGGTCGTGGTTGACGTTTCTCGTGTGGCTGGGCACTTCCTGTTTCCTTGAATAACGTAATTATCCGGCGAACGGTCCGGACACTTGGATGATGCCGTCCAGGATACCAAGCAGCATACATAGCACACACCCGTTGGGCATTTTGATCACAATAGCAATACATCAACATGATATCGACCTTTTCCGCAATTGGTAAACGGTCCACTTTAACACGGGTAATGTATCATGAAGCACTGGCGGAATGTTCCGTGATACCACGTACTTATACGTTTGTGACTATTACAGCGCCATCTGTCACTAAGCGAAAAAAGTGGTCCAACTAAAACATTCATATTTCTTTACATACTACACGAATATGTAATAAAAATGGGGGTTCCTATTTTTAAAAAAAGACGCAGTTAATATCCGTTTGACCAATGGCAGCGCTATGTAGCGAGCCAACCATAGCGCCATCTGGTTTCCCCCTTCAAGCTAGACAAGTTTCGTTCTTTGTAGTTTTTTCGTTTGTTGCTTATTTCGTGAGATATTTGGCCCAGTCACTATGAATGGACCATCCCGTATATATATGCTGGGTGGAGAAAAATTGTGTCGCGAAATTTTTCCCTAGGTATCTGATGCCAATAGGAACCAAAATTACTAATGTTGTGTAGGTCGACAACGCACCATTTTTAAACTACGGAAACTTGTAGCCATGCGCTGCGATTGGCCGTGGGATTGCCCTGTTTCCGTTCGTCGGTTGACCGGCAGCGCTATGGTTGCCGGTCCACACATGCAAACTACCCTCGCCCCGTCACTGCCACAATGTGATACGCCTATTCGCTCACGTGTCGATGGGCAAAGGGCATTACAGTAGTAGCGTGTGGATAAGCTGATAATTCGAGTCTGACGGGAGGCGCGCTAGGGTAGTCCGTGCTGTTGCGGCGACCACTGTGGCTGGATGGCTTAGTGGTCAGAGCGTCTGCCTAGTAAGCAGGAGACCCGAGTTCGCATCCCGGTCCGACACAAATTCACAACTTCCTCCCTTGATTTAAATCAATGCCCACTCGCAGTCAATGCCTATAATTCGTTTGTGCCTTAATTCGTAGTGGCTGCTGGATCAAAATGGTGTTTGTTCTTTCGGCAATGTGCAGACACCACACACAATATATATATATATATATATATATATATATATATATATATATATATATATATATATATATATAGAGAGAGAGAGAGAGAGAGAGAGAGAGAGAGAGAGAGAGAGAGAGAGTGTTTACACCAATAAAATAACATCGTCTTATGAGTGAGGCATTTGTCATTCGTGTATTCTGTATTGAAACTAAACTACTACATAGTCTGTCCTAGATTTTTTTTTTTTTTGGCATCACTAGATTCCCAACTCACCCCCAATGTTGTGGTTGCTAAAGACACTACTCAACTCCTGGTGATGAAAGAGATTTTATGATAAATAGATAAACTGATTTAAAAGTAAAGCCTTCAGAAGGGGTGGAGGAAACTAAATGAAATTTCACGGACTGAGAGGATATGTGATGTTATTTCAGTGAGTTCAAAATCGCGCCAAACTTACAAAGAACTTTGCAGTAGAGCCATATTTCATTATGACGTTTCACCCCCCACTGACCTGGACGCACGCACTGATTCGGCTGGGAAGGGTGTCATAAGGCCGTTGTATCCTCCTCTGAAGCAAGCTGGCTCATAACTACTGTAGCTGGTCCTCGATATGCTACAGTTGACATTTGCGCTGGCCCCACACATGTTCTATCGGAGACAGATCTTGCAGGTCACAGGACTTCTCAGCATCACAGAGACAGTCGTAGACACGGCTGCCATGTGAAGACGAATGTTGTCGTGTTGAAAGGTAGCAATTGAGATGTAGCAATTGATGATGCATGATGTCCATGACATACCGTTATGGCGTCAGAGTGCCCCAATCACTGCGAGCCGTCACCTCAAGACATGCTCAATGACTCCACAATCATGACGTCAGGACTAACATCGCTGTGCTTCGGAAGAACGTGATCTCTTCCTTGGTCGCCACCTTAATGTGAAGCCATTCATCTCCACTCCATACTTAACCGCCACGACTGCACTCCAAATATCGTATCCGACCGTACCAAGCTGTCAATAGTGCGAGTTCCAACGTCCGAAGCGCTTAACAATTGAAGCCGAACACAAAGCAGAACGTCAACAGTACACATAAGAGGGCAAACTGAGAAAGAGAATACCCCTAAACGTCTAAGTATGGCAGAATATCCGCAGGTCAAGCTTCTAGGCTAGCAAAAACACAACTGACACGTGTCGGCAGCGGTCTTAACCCCTCGCCTCGGAAACCGGAGGCACTCTCCAGTAGACTATAGAGAGCCTGTATAGGGAGAGAGTGGCCAACCGGACGATACGGCGGCAATTTTCCTGCCAAACTGCGGGCGGGACTTTTGAATGGCCAGTAGTGGAGTACACACTCACCGAATCAAAAGCACAAGACAATATGGCGAAATCATTCGTTAAATGCCTTTCTTTACAGGTATAATATACTCATAGTAGTCTACTACCTACAGCACAGGAAAATTTGATACAGTGGCTGTAAAAATTATTCGTTACTTGCATTTATCTCCTTTAAAGTTCGTTTACTAGATGTATTGCAATGAAAGTAACGTAGATAAAAAAATATATAGTGTATAGCATCTGTTTTGTATCGGAAATGCATGACGCTAAAGATTTAACGTACCTATATTACGTCAGATGAATGAAAGTCGTAAGCAGTTGTTTACTTGTGACACGCAAAAAGTGAATACCTCTCGTAGATAACAAACGAAAAAAATTACAAAAATCAGGTAATGTTTAATGTAGGCTACTGTAATAACTTCGCATAGATAAGAGTACTTGGTTTCCACAAGGCTCCTGTTTGGTTTATGTCAGCCCTGTTGACTGCGACTGCCCACTGCTTTCGTCTTTCTTCATTGCGTGGAAACG
Organism: Schistocerca piceifrons; assembly: GCF_021461385.2. Taxonomy (NCBI): domain Eukaryota; kingdom Metazoa; phylum Arthropoda; class Insecta; order Orthoptera; family Acrididae; genus Schistocerca; species Schistocerca piceifrons. The sequence continues at coordinate 297,354,812 of NC_060138.1, forward strand.
CTAACATGCGAAATCCACCTTCGCCTCTATTGGAACAACCAAATGCAGCACAACCTGACATCGTTTACGAACGTCTGCAGAACGAATTACAGATGTCAAAAGCAATACTGTACAATTACTAACGTGTTTACTTCAAACATGTAGGCCTACCGACTTCATCACAAAACTCTTCATTATTTCAACTCGTATTTGAGATTGCAAACGCTAATTACGTACTAGAAACGATATACAACTAAATCGAACATGCATTCACAACGTATAACAAGTCTCTCAATAATTCAAATACCTTTTAATCGTTTCCAAAAGTCCTCTGAACTTCAATTCAACCAGCACGCGAACATAGAAAGCGCGAGAGACGTTTGGCAGAAAAATGGCGCCAAAGCTAATCAACCAATCACGGGCAACTTCACCTATGGCCACTCTCTCTGTATACAGGCTCTCTACAGTAGACATGGTGCAGGCGCGCCCTTTCGGCGGCTGCCGTAACCAATTCACTGTCTGCCAGCACGTTTGATTCCGCGTTACGGTGTCATGGCATTGTCGGCAGGCGCGGACGCCGCCAAACCAGTTAGTGTTACAGTGTTAACGGCAGCTTACGCATGGGTCAGTAATTCTCTAGTCCGGCAGCTGCTACTCTCCATCCATCGGTGCAGGATGCTACAAGACATTGCAGCGTGTCGGTTACTTGTTGTGGGATGGCAGGCGCACATGCGAAGAGGTTACGATGTGTTCGGTGCAGCGTACGGCGATCCCCATTTGTGACTGTGAGATGTGATCGACTGGAACCTTCACTACGAGTATGCACGTTGTCACGTTCCTATGTAGTCCAATATCGGGCCACTGTCACGTCCGAATGCCCCACGATTGAACCAGTCGGCCAAATGGAGACTCACAATGATAAAAAAAGCAAAGCTCCGCGTTCTGGCCGTGTCTGGCCAATCGGGACCGACCGACCGCCCTGTCATCCTCTGTCATCGCCGGAAAATCTACGATTGCTACGAATCGGTTCCTCGATTGCGTGTACATTGTCGTCTGTGGTCGATCTCGATGTTCTTCTTTTCTGATCAGCATCACCCACGCTTGTGCGGCTAGGCGAAATTGTTGGCACCATTTCACTAAGGCTGGACTCGACACTGAATTTTATTCTTATACCGCTATAATTTCACCATCAGTCTGCGTTCCATCTAGACCAGTTCCCACAAGAATCGTACTATCGTGATACTTCAGCTTTGGAGTACGTTTTCAGTTCCCGGGCTATTTCACATCCACACCGTGATACACACATCATCCATACCGCAGCAGAACTCTGCCCGCAGAAAATCCGGGACATGTTCTCTCTTCTAAGAATGCATCCACTGTTGTTACACAATGGTCTTAGCGTGGGACAAGTGCGTCTTACTTTTTGTATTCCCCTCCTAGTAAATGCGTTATATGATGTTTCCGCATATGTGACTATATTACAGTGTTTTAGTTAGTATCTTATTGTTGAGTAAGAAATAACTTTTTGGAGTGCAAGTGAGGTTAAATTATACGGGAAATCGAGAAAATTGTCTGATATTGAACAAAGTCAACAATCGGATCAAAGGTATCTGCAGAATCGTTTGGTGATCATACTGGCACCAAGACTGATACAAAGACGAAAATACTGAACTTTGTCATCTGAGGTTCTTTCATTGCGGATGACTATAGTACTGTTTCTCCTTTCAATAGTCGAACGAATGCCGAGCTAATGAGAGAAGTGGCAGCGGAATATAAAATCAACTAAAATCGCCCAACCCAGGAAATGCAACAAAACGTACTCGGATAACCACACGATTTTGTGCAGATTACGCGAGAGAATTTGTTGTCCTTCAAGCAGCAGTTCATTGTAGGTGGCTGGAGCAACTCGGCGATTGGAAAAAAATGGAAGCTATTTTTATTCGAAAGAAGGACATTGACTGATGCGCTTAACGCTAGGCCTCTATCGCTGAGGTTCATCTGCTAAAGACCCATAGAACGCGTTTTATCATCGCGTTTTATGAGCATTTTGGAGACCGAATGTCTACTTCGGAAGAATCAACATGGATTCCACATACAGTAATGTTTTAAAACTTAGCTCGTTCGGTCTGTTCATGAGATACTTTTAGCAAAACATAACGACGCGCAGGTAGGTGTCCTATTTCTTGATTTACGGTTGGTATGCGATACGGTTCCCTGCAGCCTAGTGAACGTATACGAACGTACGGAATCTGAGACCAACTTCGTGTCGGCCTGAGGAATTCATAGCAGATAAAACTCCGCACACAACCGGCTTAAATGGGGAGAAATCGTTACATGGCGACGTAACTTCGTGCGCACCCGAAGGGAGTAATACAAGACAGTTACTTTTCTCGATTTACAGTGTGTAACAACAATATACCGACAAACTTCGAGGTGTTTGGGAGGATGTCTCGAGAGACAAATGCAGGGTAGGAACCCGTGGTCAGAAAGGTCAAAAATGGTTCAAATGGCTCTGAGCACTGTGGGACTTAACATCTGTGGTCATCAGTCCCCTAGAGCTTAGAACTACTTAAACCTAACTAACCTAAGGACATCACACACATCCATGCCCGATGCAGGATTCGAACCTGCGACCGTAGCAGTCGCGCGGCTCCGGACTGAGCGCCTAGAACCTCAGAAAGTTCATCCAACGGCGCTAAATAGAGACGAAGTTAACAGCGAACAACGCCTGCCTCTAGGTACCCCTTCCTGCAGCAACCGTGAGCCTACACGGCGAAGGCCCACAAGCTGACCGCCGAACAATGGACAGTCAGCAATCAGGACGTTAAATGGGAACGAACGCCTCCGCACCTGTCACCACCGTGCACACGTTACGCACATTAGCGTCGGAGGTGTCAGCGTACGTGTTCACGTTTGCTGTCGAAGGGGTGATATAGCATAACGCGTTGGCCTCCATAACTTCAACGCTCAGTAGCGTCGCTGGATGAAGTTTTGAGACATGAATTCCTTGCCTCCACTTGCTCCTCAACACACATTTGTGTCTGCCATCATAGTTCTGTTGTAGCCTTTCCTGTAATGATTTGCTGGATAATTCTGGAAACTAGAGATATACTTCTTCTCCAAAACGATTCTCGCGCCGCCCATGCGGCATTGATATAGCCCCCATACATCTTCATGCGCTTTGGCCGCAACTAACTGTTTTATAGCTGAACGACAACCAATTGTCATCACTGGGTCAACTGAACCATTCATTTTTTTAAAAGCATTTTTAAAAAATAAGGTTTGTAATTCCTCTCACTCATGCTTCCTCGTCACTTCTGAATTGTGGTCTCGGGTTTATGGTACGTAGGCCTATAGCGGAGTTGATGTTTAATAAATTCGTAAATGTTAGCTTGAGCATGATTTCTTGTTTTATTGTTACTTGCTAGTCGGACTGTTTCATTTTAAAGATAAATCAATATATTACACAGAAAACATTGCTTCGATTATTCTTCAAAAATTTTTGTCGGACAAGGGCTTTAAAACCAGACCACTGCATTTCATTAACAGTGCACTTATCAATGCCTACAGGAAAGTTAAACATACCTTTCGAGAAAAGATAACCACTTGTATGAATATCAAGAGCTCAGATGGAAACCCAGTTCTAAGCAAAGAAGGGAAAGCAGAAAGGTGGAAGGAGTATATAGAGGGTCTATACAAGGGCGATGTACTTGAGGACAATATTATGGAAATGGAAGAGGATGTAGATGAAGATGAAATGGGAGATACGATACTGCAAAATGTTCAAATGTGTGTGAAATCTTATGGGACTTAACTGCTATGGTCATCAGTCCCTAAGCTTACACACTACTTAACCTAAATTATCCTAAGGACAAACACGCACACCCATGCCCGAGGGAGGACTCGAACCTCCGCCAGGACCAGCCGCACAGTCCATGACTGCAGCGCCTTAGACCGCTCGGCTAATCCTGCGCGGCTACGATACTGCGTGACGAGTTTGACAGAGCACTGAAAGACCCCGGCAGTAGACAACATTCCATTAGAACTACTGACGGCCTTGGGAGAGCCAGTCCTGACGAAATTCCACCATCTGGTGAGCAAGATGTATGAGACAGGCGAAATACCCTCAGATTTCAAGAAGAGTATAATAATTCCAATCCCGAAGAAAACAGGTGTTGACAGATGTGAAAATTACCGAACTATCAGTGTAGTAAGTCACAGCTGCAAAGTACTAACATCGAATTCTTTACAGACGAATGGAAAAACTAGTAGAAGCCGACCTCGGGGAAGATCAGTTTGGATTCCGTAGAAATATTGGAACACGTGAGGCAATACTGACCCTACGACTTATCTTAGAAGAAAGATTAAGGAAAGGCAAACCTACGTTTCTAGCATTTGTAGACTTAGAGAAAGCTTTTGACAATGTTGATTGGAATACTCTCTTTCAAATTCTGAAGGTGGTAGGGGTATAATACAGAGAGCGAAAGGCTATTTACAATTTGTACAGAAACCAGATGGCAATTATAAGAATCGAGGGACATGGAGGCAGTGGTTGGGAAGGGAGTGAGACAGGGTTGTAGCCTCTCCCCGATGTTATTAAGTCTGTATATTGAGCAAACAGTAAAGGAAAAAGTTCGGAGTAGGTATTAAAATCCACGGAGAAGAAGTAAAAACTATGAGGTTCGCCGATGACATTTTAATTCTATCAGAGACAGCAAAGGACTTGGAAGAGCAGTTGAACGGAATGGACAGTGTCTTGAAAGGAGGATATAAGATGAACATCAACAAAAGCAAAACGAGGATAGTGGAATGTAGTCGAATTAAGTCGGGCGATGCTGAGGGAATTAGATTAGGAAATGAGACACTTAAAGTAGTAAAGGAGTTTTGCTATTTGGGGAGCAAAATAACTGATGATGGTCGAAGTAGAGAGGATATAAAATGTAGACTGGCAATGGCAAGGAAATCGTTTCTGAAGAAGAAGAATTTGTTAACATCAAGTATTGATTTAAGTGTCAGGAAGTCGTTTCTGAAAGTATTTGTATGGTGTGTAGCCATGTATGGAAGTGAAACATGGACAATAAATAGTTTGGACAAGAAGAGAATAGAAGCTTTCGAAATGTGGTGCTACAGAAGAATGCTGAAGGTTAGATGGGCAGATCACATAACTAATGATGAAGTGTTGAATAGAATTGGGGAGAAGAGGACTAGAAGAAGGGACTGGTTAGTAGGACATGTTCTGAGGCATCAAGCGATCACAAATTAAGCATTGCAGGGCCGCGTGGAGGGTAAAAATCGTAGAGGAAGACCAAGAGGTGAGCAAGATTTTTTCTTTGGTCCCTTTCTTTGAGAAGCTGTCCTGTGTTTTCGTAATTGTTAAAAAAAAATCCAGCAAATAACAGATCGTTTGAGGAGATTGGTCTGGAAACGGTTGACATCAGATTCGACACTTTTCAGAAAAGAAGGCAATATGAGACACGTGTCATGCATTAATCTGACGAGAAATAGTTTTGTGATTCCAATTTTTAATTATTTTGACGGATAATAACTGTAGCAACCTCCAGTCGCCGTTTGCTGTTTTAACTAGGTGTTAATTAGCAAACATCCGTCGATGCAGAAAAAAGCGTAAACAAAAGAGAACGAATTACGCCGGTATCTGTCATCCTTCCATTCTCATTGTATTCCCAATTGACTATTCTCAGTTGACCGGATCTGTTGTACTGATGCGTAGCCCACCTCCTTTTTTATAAACAAAATGTCGTACGAAAATAATCTCATGCCACTGAAATGACCTAATGGCAACAGTTTGCCGGCCGGGTTGGCCGAGCGGTTCTAGGCACTACAGTCTGGAACCGCGCGACCACTACGGTCGCAGGTTCGAATCCTGCCTCGGGCATGAATGTGTGTGATGTCCTTAGGTTAGTTAGGTTTAAGTAGTTCTAAGTTCTAGGGGACATCACCCGTGCCCGAGGCAGGATTCGAACCTGCGACCGCAGGGTCGTACGGTTCCAGACTGTAGCGCCTAGAACCGCTCGGCCACTCCGGCCGGCTCAGCGGTTTCATTGCATGCTTCTGCGTTACCTCTTCTGTTATGACACTGGCTTTTTCAACCAGGGCGACTTATTTAAAACCCGCGGTAAAAATGCTCTATCTTATCATAAATATCCGGACAGCCTTTGTAATGCGGAACTGACCGCAAGATGTCTCGAGAGGCGAAACCGCCCGTATAAAAGAAGGTGGGGAATAGTGTGTTGTCAGCAAAGAAGCAGTGCCAGCAGGATGGGCCAGTCAGAACAGCTCAGGGAATTCGAACGTGGACTGGTCATTGGACGTGACCTGAGTAAAAATCCATCAGGGACATTTCAGCCCTTCTAAAGCTGTTCGTCGGCAGTTGGTGATGTGATTGTGAAGTGGAAACACTAAGGAACAACCACAGCTAAACCGAGACCTGGCAGACCTCACGTACTGATGGACGTGGATCATCGAGCATTGGGGAGGGTAGTTATAAAAAATGGCATGAAATCAGCAGAAGGGTCTACTCGTAGGCTCAACTGTGCTACCAGCAGTCCAGCTAATGACTGTGCGTAGGGAGTTCACTCCAGACCCCAGCATCCAACGTCTCCTGAAGTTTCCTTTAATTTACGTCTCTGGCACAATCTTTTTGTTAACAGATTACCTGTTTCGGTCTATAATGATCATCATCAGATCTGCAGCAAAAAAATGGGAAAAAAGCATAAATACACTCGAAAATTGGTTCAAATGGCTCTGAACACTATGGGACTTAACTGCTGAGGTCATCAGTCCCCTAGAACTTAGAACTACTTAAACCTAACTAACCTAAGGACATCACACACATCCATGCCGGAGGCAGGATTCGAACCTGCGACCGTAGCGGTCGCGCGGTTCCAGACTGTAGCGCCTAGAACCCTCGGCCACCCCGGCCGGCTACTCGAAGATTCTCTACAGCTTAAAAACAATTAATAGACCGTAATGAAAAGTTCCACTGACGTATTGTTTATAAGCTGTAGCCAGTCTGTGAGTGTATTTATGATTTTTTCCCATTTTTTGCTGCAGGTCTGATGATGTCCATTATAGACCGAAATCGGTAATCTGTTAACAAAACGATTGTTGGGGGTTGTTTGGGGGAAGAGACCAAACAGCGAGGTCATCAGTCTCATCGGATTAGGGAAGGATGGGGAAGGAAATCGGCGTTGCCCTTTCAAAGGAACCATCCAGGATTTTGCGTGGAGCGATTTAGGGAAATCATGGAAACCATAAATCAGGATGGCCGGACGCGGACAAAACGATTGTGGCCATAGACGTAAATTAAAGGAAACTTATTGTACATACAGGTCACTGTTTAATTCGCGACAATGTCGCAGCTTGTGCAACGTCTCCTTTTCTGATTTCGGCTGTTGGGGGAGAATGGGGTTCCATTCCTCCAGACATTCAGACGCCTTATTGAAAGTGTCCCCAGAAGAGTAAAAGCCGCATAAAAGCAAAGGGTGGACGCACTAGTAAGTGTCTGGATACTTTTGATCACGAATGCTTTCCATGACGGATGATTTTGATCTGATGGTGTAAGCTGATATAAATGAAATTGCACGTGTCTGTCGATCCGGCATTTTAATAATTATACTTGTGCACCAAATATGATGGCTATTCGGAAAGTAAAAAAAATGGTTCAAATGGCTCTGAGCACTATGGGACTTAACAGCTGTGGTCACCAGTCCCCTAGAACTTAGAACTACTTAAACCTAACTAACCTAAGGACATCACACACATCCATGCCTGAGGCAGGATTCGAACCTGCGACCGTAGCAGCCGCGCGGTTCCGGACTGCGCGCCTAGAACCGCGAGACCACTGCGGCCGGCTATTCGGAAAGTAAGTCCCAATCGGTCACGAAATGGAAGTCACTGTGAAAATACGATGAAGCTTTGCACAGATGTGTAAGGTAGTGTCGCTAGTATGCCCGTCGATCGCGACACGTCGCAGTTTACAACTCTGAGCGCACAGTGATGTCTAGAAGATAGTGTCTCCTGTCAAGTATGAGGGCCTGGTTAGAGATTCGCCTGATGTTATGCAGCCCACATTACATAACTGTCATGCGTTTTGTTCTTCACTACAATCGTCGCCAGCACTCTGCAGACGCAACGAAGATGCTTCTGCAGCGTTTTTGGTGGGAAGTGTTTGATGACCCACAACACAGTCTTAATTGATTCGCCTCGAGTTTCATCTTTGCCCACATGAACCGCTGGCTATAAAGACAGCATTTTGGCTCAGACAACGAGCTGTAGACGAGCGTAGAGAATTGGCAGAAAGCACAGGCAGCTGTCTTTTATGACAAGGGTATTGGAGATTTATTACAACGCTATGACAAACGCTTAAGTCGAAGCGGCGACTATGTAGAGGAGTAGCTGTAAGGTGTAGCTAACTACTACAAATAAAATATTTTTGATTTTCATAGTGGTTTCCATTTCGTTACCGATCGAAAGTTACTTTACAAATTGCCCGTGTATTTGGCAATTTTAATGTATGAATAAGCAACCGGAGTGGACAGCAAAACTGACTCATTGTATCTGACTAAGTATCCACGTGGAAGATATCCAGTGGACATCATTTTACAAGACTAATGTTTAATGAAAACAGTGTAAGTAATACCAGAGTGTAATGACTGTGTTGGAGGAGAAACTGTACGGATACTCTACTTGGAAGAAGTAGTACTTTTCTCGCTTGGATGAGGAGCCTTCAGTCAGCACTCGACCGGTTGTACGCAAAGTGGGTGTCGCGCATTGTGCTGTGGTTAACATGGCAACTGCAGTTTCACCCCTAACGTTCGAAGGAAGTGCAAGCCTTAAATTCTTCGGACTTGTTCTGACGTCGAACCTTTCGTCAAGAGGCAGTGGATGTTGTAACGCTGTATATTCGACCCACACTTTCCTCCATATCAAGACTGTTATTGGTGAACCCTTTTTCACCAGAGACGCAATGCTCAGCAGTTGCAGTAATCAATGGACCTGCCGTTAGAATTCCCATGTTACAGTTCTGAAAAACGCTGAACGCAAATTTGCAGTGATTGTAAGGGATGGAATTGGTTACTAGACCGCATTCCTTTTCTGTCTACTTAATTGCACAAGTGTAAACCTTGTTTTTGAGACATGTAATTCGCTTCTCTTGGAAGATACTCCAACTTGATCTTCGTGCATCTTGATGAACACTTTGCACAAGTGGCTTGTGTACACCTACATCAGAGGTTTACTGAAAGGTCTCTAAGAAGGAGACGTCCAGATTGGTGACCGTCTCGTTCAACTAATGTGACAATCAGGCTGAAGATGATATCCTAGAAAGAATTAGCGTTGCGTTGTTCTCAGATCTTCGTGGCGTCTCAAATTAGAACTGACGATTGTTGTTTCCATTATCTTCGTGACGTGATTGTTGCTATAGTGACCATTTATAAGCAACAAGTGGCCAGTGGTTGGTCATCATAAGTCACCATGACACTACCTGCCAAAAATCGTGTCAATGTATGCTATACAAACTGTAGGCGTTGGTTGGTGTGTGAGCAATATTATACTCTCAGGAAGAGAGTTGTGTGCCAACCACTTCAACGTATATTTCACAGAGAATTTTGTAAATAATATCGTTTGAATCATCTCATATAATTACCTATGGAGTAACCGAGGAAAATGTCGTGGGTTCTACATTACCTCCAACAGTGGCAAAGTTATTTAAGGAGCATTTGCTGAGGAACTAGCCCTAAATTTGATTCTGCCGTTTTACCGATAGCTCGTTAATGACATAGCCTCAGGACTTCGAAGTTCTTCAGCAGCCTCTCCACCATATGAATAGTATGAACACAAACTTCCAGTTCGCTGTCGAGATAGAGAGATATTTAAATTGAACGTAGATTAGATGGATTTCCCGGCCACTCAGTACACTGAAAGCTAACACACAATGACAATATCGGTGCGTAGACGTTTCATCACCAAACACAGAAGAAGGCGGTTTTAGAATCATTAATACACGGTGCTACAACAGTTTCTTGAATTTCGAAACGAAACATCTGTACCATGTGTTCTGAAGAAACGGCTGCAGGGATTGAGACACCAGCTTTCTGCTTTCCAAGAAAAAGTAACGCTAAATCGACTGAAATAATCAGGATGATAAGCTGACAAGGCATAAAACCCATTTTCTTATCACTCAAGAAGTTAGGTGCCACGCCTGCGTAAGGACAGTCTTAGAGCTCCTAACATTCGTAACTGAGTGTGGAAGCAAGTATATTAGTATCTCAATCTGTGCCATTTCCGAACATCAACGCCAAATTAAAAATCAATAAGTGCATAAGTGAATGGTGTCAAAGAATGTCTCACTAATAAACATAAAATTATGTTTTATGAAACAAAAATCTTGACCCATACATCTAACTACTGTCCTTAGACATCAGAATATGCAATAATAGCTTTAACTGAGACAGTGGCCATGTTATTAGCGATGGATGGAAATGAGCTCATAACATCAAGAGGCTATATGGAAATTCGATTGTTTACATTTCAATACGGTCAATGGCATTGCAAGCATTCTTCAACACAATCTTTGGGAGAGTGATGTCATGATAACATAGGACGACCAGTCACTTGCCATTTATTGATTGTAATAGGTCACCACAGCAACTGTCACAGCAGTCAGTTCCTCATGACAAATACCATATCAAAAGTTTGAAATTTAACCAATATTTGACATGGCAAGGAAACTCATAAAGTTTGTACAAGGACGTCATCAAGGAAATCTTCATCCCCATAACTCTAAAGTTTTTTGAATGTGTGCAGTAGAAATTTATGGGACATTTTAATTCAGGTCACTATATCTGCTGTTTTATCTGATTTGGTACTATTTTGAAAGAAAACTGAGAGAGAAATAATAAGTTTATTTCATGCCCTTCAGAGTTTTACCTCCTGTAATAATTAAAAATATTACAACAAAATCCTAAATATTTTTATCAAGTCGGAAAATTTTGAAAGAAAGACTGATCTTCTTATGTTTCCATATTTTAACAAAATACAGTAACAAAATTGTAAAATAATTGTAATTAATTTAAGCATCTACAGTTGTTATTTGACATCAGTATGACAATATATGTGCCTAGCAAAGAAAAAATAATCAATATTATGATTTATAAATCAAATCTGCCCTGTTTCACTCAAAGTGAGTCAGTTTCTTTTCTTGGTGTGTATGTGTCCTGCTTTTGAAAAGGTATGCTCACAGGACATTTACATAACTGAGGTGCATAATATTTTCAGGGCGAAATATAGCGTTGGGTATAGCAATTTTCTGGTTTCCCACCAACTTAGTGGATCACTATTTCTAAACAAATATGCTTCAGATAAAAATTTGTCCAGTTCAGCAGTCACCGCACATCCCAGGTTGTGAGTTCCTTGGAGCTGACAACACACTCCAAACAGCTGTTCATATTTTTTCCACAAAAGCTAAGATATATAATATGTTTGTGTCTTAAAAAAACAGATTATCAGAGGCCAGGGGCCAAATCCCAGAAAAAAATAGGACATGATCAGAAATGGGAATGTAAAAGAAAGAAAGATAATTATATAGACAGAACAAACTATAGAGCCCGCAGAATTAAAGAAAAAAAGTAAGCCCTACCTAAGTTCTCGAAAATGATATAATACCAGCTTTGACGTCTAGAACTGGGTCATGGATGTTAACAAAAAGAAGTGAACAAAGATTACAAGCACTGGAGATGGGATTCCTAAGAAGAGTAGGTGGATCCAACAGGAAGATGCATACTGATATCAGAGAAGAACTGGGAGTGAAATATTTAAATGGGCAGTTAAGGAATACAGGAACAACTGAAAGGACTCTACCACAAGAATGAAAGACAACAGGATACCATAATTAATGATGAATTATTACTCAGTGTGCAGAATATCTGTAGGAAGACCGATGAAGATGTGGAAAGATCAATAATTTCAAATGAGAGGGCATAACAGGCAAGTGCCTAATACTGGCAGTAAGAAGATGAATACATCTCATATTAAAAATATTATAATTTTGAAGTAACTGTGATGTAATTAAATAACTGTGATGTATTAAGTTCTGAAATTACTATTACATATAAAACACTGGCTCAATGTAAGAGAAATCCTGACAACATTAATCTGATCACGTAAAGTAAATAAATAATTATATGCTCCATCATACATACAAAAGTAAGTATGTAAATATGTAGTATTATTATTATAGGGAACAGAATCCAGTGTAGCCAGGCTCAGATGGAGTGATGCTGAGCCAAGAAAGTGAGCTGTGAGCTGAGTCAGTAAGTGAGCCAAGAGCAGACACCTGAGTCACTTCATGATCTGCTCTGTTTGAGCCAGTGAGCTGTTGGGTACGGAGTAATCCTGACTCACTTCGTGATCCACACCATGCGAGCGGTGGAAGAAGACTGCTGCTCATGCGATTCACTTGATGACCGACAACATATCCCAATTTCAACACTGTGTGAAAAGATAAGGAATAACACTCACTTAAAAGGCATTAAACATTTATTGGTATTCTGAAATTTGAGACTTTCTTTTCAAATAAAAAGTAGTGCAGAGGAAGTTGAGACAAACAATTTAATGGCTCGAATGGCTCTGAGCACTATGGGACTTCACATCTGAGGTCATCAGTCCCCTAGAACTTAGAACTACTTAAACCTAACTAACCTAAGGACATCACACACATCCATGCCCGAGGCATGATTCGAACCTTCGACCGTAGCGGTCGTGCGGTTCCTGGCCACAGCGACCGGCAAACAATTTAATATAGGCCACTTGTGGTCTATCACATTGGGGAAACTACCTCAAACTGGCCTACAAAAATTAATTAAGCTACAGCACTTGTGTGTCGCGTGAGGTCTACAGTGTTCCCTCTCTCACTTTGTGCAAAGTATTAGTTCTGGAGAACAAAAGAATAGAACCTTTTTTGTAGTGTATTTAATGTAGTTTAATTTCGCACTGGGATAAGCTTTCGTTAGAGGCCGCATTTTTCGATTTATTAAAGAAAAACATAAAAAATTGATACTCAAATCACCGACACCTCCACACTTATCCCCAATCAGTCACGAATTCTAATATGTTGTTCATGGCACTCCCTCCTCTCACCAAACACTCCCTACTCCGTATTCAACGTTTTTTTGTCTTCATTGACCGGCCTAAAACGCAATGGGCTTAGTCGACTGTTCTGTTAACATTATTAATTTAAATTTTCCTGTGAGGGTAATGAAAGAAAACATGCCTGTTAACATTATGCATAAACTAAGAAAGTTTACAGTTCAATCTGAACTTAAGTTTCAGAAGCGCAGTAGTTTTGTAGTAAGGGGCTAGACGAACAAAGCGATTTAAATGTTAGTTTCATGTTGTTAAAATTCACGAAACTGTGAGGTAAAATTTACACAAACGTCAATTTTACAATCTGAAAGCGCACGACTAACCAGTGGCGTAATAGTCCAGTCAATAAATTCTGAAAATGGTCGAATATGGGAAATAATTCGTATAAGCGCATATTTTTGTACAGTGGTTGGAGAAGGTGCCGTGAACTTTCTCCTCCGAATGCGAAAATATTTTGTTGACGTCGACCTACGTAGGGAGAAAGGATCACCAAGAAAAAATACGGGAAATCAGAGCCCGTAGGGAAAGATATATGTGTTCGTTCTTTCCGCGCACTATACGAGACTGGAATAATAGAGGATTGTTAAGGTGGTTCGATGAACCCTCTGCCAGGCACTTAAATGTGGTTTTCAGAGTATCCATGTAGATGTAAATGCAGAACAACGTAACAGATATCTCACTGGTGAGGAATGAGTGTGGGCGCGAGGGTGCATTTGAAGGTCGCTTTTGTACGTATTTCTTGAATAACCTGAAAATGCGACCTCTAGCAAAAACGTAGCCTAGAACAGAACTAAACTACAATAAATTTCCTACAAAAAAGGTCTATTCATTGCTCTACGTTAACAGTTCCTGCGAGGAGACTGGGAGAATACCGAAAATCTGGCGCGACGCGCATGCGCTGTACTTTTTGTGGGCTAATTTGAGATACACTCCTGGAAATTGAAATAAGAACACCGTGAATTCATTGTCCCAGGAAGGGGAAACTTTATTGACACATTCCTGCGGTCAGATACATCACATGATCACACTGACAGAACCACAGGCACATAGACACAGGCAACAGAGCATGCACAATGTCGGCACTAGTACAGTGTATATCCACCTTTCGCAGCAATGCAGGCTGCTATTCTCCCATGGAGACGATCGTAGAGATGCTGGATGTAGTCCTGTGGAACAGCTTGCCATGCCATTTCCACCTGGCGCCTCAGTTGGACCAGCGTTCGTGCTGGACGTGCAGACCGCGTGAGACGACGCTTCATCCAGTCCCAAACATGCTCAATGGGGGACAGATCCGGAGATCTTGCTGGCCAGGGTAGTTGACTTATACCTTCTAGAGCACGTTGGGTGGCACGGGATACATGCGGACGTGCATAGTCCTGTTGGAACAGCAAGTTCCCTTGCCAGTCTAGGAATGGTAGAACGATGGGTTCGATGACGGTTTGGATGTACCGTGCACTATTCAGTGTCCCCTCGACGATCACCAGTGGTGTACGGCCAGTGTAGGAGATCGCTCCCCACACCATGATGCCGGGTGTTGGCCCTGTGTGCCTCGGTCGTATGCAGTCCTGATTGTGGCGCTCACCTGCACGGCGCCAAACACGCATACGACCATCATTGGCACCAAGGCAAAAGCGACTCTCATCGCTGAAGACGACACGTCTCCATTCGTCCCTCCATTCACGCCTGTCGCGACACCACTGGAGGCGGGCTGCACGATGTTGGGGCGTGAGCGGAAGACGGCCTAACGGTGTGCGGGACCGTAGCCCAGCTTCATGGAGACGGTTGCGAATGGTCCTCGCCGATACCCCAGGAGCAACAGTGTCCCAAATTTGCTGGGAAGTGGCGGTGCGGTCCCCTACGGCACTGCGTAGGATCCTACGGTCTTGGCGTGCATCCGTGCGTCGCTGCGGTCCGGTCCCAGGTCGACGGGCACGTGCACCTTCCGCCGACCACTGGCGACAACATCGATGTACTGTGGAGACCTCACGCCCCACGTGTTGAGCAATTCGGCGGCACGTCCACCCGGCCTCCCGCATGCCCACTATACGCCCTCGCTCAAAGTCCGTCAACTGCACATACGGTTCACGTCCACGCTGTCGCGGCATGCTACCAGTGTTAAAGACTGCGATGGAGCTCCGTATGCCACGGCAAACTGGCTGACACTGACGGCGGCGGTGCACAAATGGTGCGCAGCTAGCGCCATTCGACGGCCAACACCGCGGTTCCTGGTGTGTCCGCTGTGCCGTGCGTGTGATCATTGCTTGTACAGCCCTCTCGCAGTGTCCGGAGCAAGTATGGTGGGTCTGACACACCGGTGTCAATGTGTTCTTTTTTCTATTTCCAGGAGTGTAGTTTCCCGTCTTGATAGACCATAAATGTCTTACGGCAAGTTGTTCGACTCGACTTCTTCTACATCACTGTGGCACGTTGTGAAGAGTTATCGTTTACATCATGTACAAGGCGGCGAAGTGTTTTCTGCGTTAATGCAGTGTTCTGAGGAACTGTTCTCTCTTCATTTTGTATTCTTTTCATGGGCGAGAAAAGCTGCAGACATCTATACACATCTACACATCTTTACACGCCCATAATCTGTATCACATTTTTTTAGAGCTTAGGAAAAGTTTCCTTTGGCAAGAGACATGGGGCGCAGTTGCGGTTGCGTGCCGCAGAATCTTCGTGCCACTCACGAATGTCACCAGAGAGACTGCCCACACTTAATCAACAGAGAACCGAAATGACAGCCATACCAAATTGTCCCAAGAAACCAAGCCGAAGACTGCAGGAACAATCAGACAGTATAGCCTCTGCCGAAACTCCGGGCAAATGAATCCGTGCACGATCTCTCAACAGCAGCCGCGCATCCTCAGTCGCAGCTGGTAGTGGCAACGCTTTCGCAGTAGAATCGATGGGTTTGTGTTCCGCTGTAGGCAGCGCCTGAGATACATTCTGAGCGGTGTGTCTGCCACGCTAAATATGAAGACTTTTAAATTATTCCCGATTTATGGAACTCTGTTTCATTTCGTCATTCACAGGCGATAGCCGTTCGCAGACCGCGAGAACTTTCGATGGACGTAGATTCTGAAGCTAGCTGAAATGTTACTATTTCAGAGTGCCACGTGGAGCAGCAGTGAATTAAATACTGTTTAAGTTATTTCCTTACAATCTCTTGGCGGTACTGAGAAACAAAGTGTATGTTATCAAACAGTTTTATTGGTGTTTTCAGGGCTTTAATATCATATAAAGAACTTTAATTTTCAATTTTCTTGAAGTTAAGGAACGTGCCCACATGGTGATGTGAATTTGGTATGGGAGTTCAACGTGGTCAGAGCTAATATACTGTTAGCTTTACTGGAGGCATTTATGACGTTTGCTTCCGAGTTGTTGATGTCAAAAACGCTTTTATTTTATTTTTCTGTTGAAAGATCGTCATTCGCAAGTGGTTTTAATTTTATTTTATCAAATTAAATTTGTTATTAAGTCTACAACCTCGCTTCCGCCGATTTTTTCGACGTTCGAGACTTTATTGCGAAAAAAATTAACAAAACGTTTTTGATTCAGTGTGTTGGTCATCGCTGGCCACTATTTTCTTCCATCTTTGGGACAGCATACGAATCCCGCGGCGGAAGAACTAGGCGCCTGTTGAGGAGATCCATGAATCGATCCTATCGTTCATATGTCAGGAAGTGGTTATTAGCCAATCCCCGTACCACTGATAGAAGAACGTGGTAGTCAGCGGGAACAATGTTGGAGAATACGGGGTGTGGGGTGGGATGTTCCATTTCAACGTTTCTAACTATGTTTTGACGGGTTTTGCGACATGAGGTCGAGCACTGTCATGCAAAATCACCTGTTCGCATCCACCGCTGTATTGTGGTCGTTTGTTTCCATTGCCCGGCACGAACACATCAGTTGCTTACGATACGATCTCCCGTGATTGTTTCCGTTGGTTTCAGTAGCTTCGAAAACTTCTCTTCCACCACCGTGCTGGTCTTCGACGTCAAAAATACCATTCTTGAATTGTTGAAATGATTCTCTGTGCTTTCTTTCACTAATAGGTACCTCACCATAGGTCTTACTCTGCATTTTATGACCCTGAGTCGCATATTTCTTCATGTTACAGCAAATGACGAGTACTGGACTCATAAGTTGACACATCCAATCCAGTATAACTTTATGATGCTATCACAAATCGACTTGTATTTTAATAGCATTTAGTTTTCAAATGCCTAAACTTATTGTATACTATGACACCACCAATTGCCGCTCCTGCCATCTGTTGCAAAACGGCGACAGCCAATTTGTGTATCTAAAAAATTTTCGATCATAAATAGTCGTTTCCGTCATTTTTTGAGTTAACCACTCTATTTTTTAATTTATTTAGAAAACTAGGTCACGCTCTTTGGGTTTACTATCGGTGCAGTCTACCATATCTAACACCAATAGATAGGAGCGTAAGTGGATAAGAAACATTCCGTAGGAGTAATAATCTGCGTCAGAGGAATTACGTGTACATTATCTGTACGAATAAGGAGAAAGCTAAAGGTCAGGAAATAAAATAATTAATACACAGATAACAGCATCTTTTTCATGCTTACAGTTTTGACACACTGTACTAACACCAGTGCCCATACCTTCTACAATCACAACAATATATCTAAGTACGTGGTCTAGGGGTAGCGTCTTTGATTCATAATCAAAACGTCTTCGGTCCCGGGTTCGATCCCCGCAACTGCCTAAATTTTGATAAATAATCAGACTTCCGGCATAAGAAGTCAGCCTCATTCTGCCAACGGCCTTGTCAAAGAGGGCGGAGGAGCGGATAGAGGTTCAGGGCACTCTCTTGTCCTAGGGGTTGGAAATTGCCCCTAAAGGCGGAAGAATCAGCAATGATCATCCTGCAGAAGGCAATGGAAACCACTGCATTAAAGACACGTAACGTGTATCCACAGGACATGCGGCCTGTAATTGAAGAAGTGTCATGATGATCTCTCCATTGGCAAAATATTCCGGAATAGTCCACCATTCGGATCTCCGGGAGGGGACTGCCAAGGGGGAGGTTACCATGAGAAAAAGATTGAATAATCAACGAAAGGATAACGCTCTACGAGTCGGGGCGTGGAATGTCAGAAGCTTGAACGTGGTAGGGAAACTAGAAAATCTGAAAAGGGAAATGCAAAGGCTCAATCTAGATATAGTAGGGGTCAGTGAAGTGAAGTGGAAGGAAGACAAGGATTTCTGGTCAGATGAGTATCGGGTAATATCAACGGCAGTAGAAAATGGTATAACAGGTGGCGGATTCGTTATGAGTAGGAAGGTAGGGCAGAGGGTGTGTTACTGTGAACAGTTCAGTGACCGGGTTGTTCTAATCAGAATCGACAGCAGACCAACACCGACAACGATAGTTCAGATATACATGCCGACGTCGCAAGCTGAAGATGAACAGATAGAGAAAGTGTATGAGGATATTGAAAGGGTAATGCAGTATGTAAAGGGGGACGAAAATCTAATAGTCATGGGCGACTGGAATGCAGTTGTAGGGGAAGGAGTAGAAGAAAAGGTTACAGGAGAATATGGGCTTGGGACAAGGAATGAAAGAGGACAAAGACTAATTGAGTTCTGTAACAAGTTTCAGCTGGTAATAACGAATACCCTGTTCAAGAATCACAAGAGGAGGAGGTATACGTGGAAAAGGCCGGGAGATACGGGAAGATTTCAAATAGATTACATCATGGTCAGACATAGATTCCGAAATCAGATACTGGATTGTAAGGCATACCCAGGAGCTGATATAGACTCAGATCACAATATAGTAGTGATGAAGAGTAGGCTGAAGTTCAAGACATTAGTCAGGAAGAATCAATACGCAAAGAAGTGGGACACGGAAGAACTAAGTAATGACGAGATACGTTTGAAGTTCTCTAACGCTATAGATACAGCAATAAGGAATAGCGCAGTAGGCAGTACAGTTGAAGAGGAATGGACATCTCTAAAAAGGGCCATCACAGAAATTGGGAAGGAAAACATAGGTACAAAGAAAGTAGCTGCGAAGAAACCATGGGTAACAGAAGAAATACTTCAGTTGATTAATGAAAGGAGGAAGTACAAACACGTTCCGGGAAAGTCAGGAATACAGAAATACAAGTCGCTGAGGAATGAAATAAATAGGAAGTGCAGGGAAGCTAAGACGAAATGGCTGCAGGAAAAATATGAAGACATCGAAAAAGATATGATTGTCGGAAGGACAGACTCAGCATGCAGGAAAGTCAAAACAACCTTTGGTGACATTAAGAGTGCAACGGGAATTCCATTGTTAAATGCAGAGGAGAAAGCAGATAGGTGGAAAGAATACATTGAAAGCCTCTATGAGGGTGAAGATTTGTCTGATGTGATGGAAGAAGAAACAGGAGTCGATTTAGAAGAGATAGGGGATCCAGTATTAGAATCGGAATTTAAAAGAGCTTTGGAGGACTTACGGTCAAATAAGGCAGAAGGGATAGATAATATTCCATCAGAATTTCTAAAATCATTGGGGGAAGTGGCCACAAAGCGACTATTCACGTTGGTGTGTAGATTATATGAGTCTGGCGACATACCATCTGACTTTCGGAAAAGCGTCATCCACACAATACCGAAGACGGCAAGAGCTGACAAGTGCGAGAATTATCGCACAATCAGCTTAACAGCTTATGCATCGAAGCTGCTTACAAGAATAATATACAGAAGAATGGAAAAGAAAATTGAGAACGCGCTAGGTGACGATCAGTTTGGCCTTAGGGAAAATAAAGGGACGAGAGAGGCAATTCTGACGTTACGGCTAGTAATGGAAGCAAGGCTGAAGAAGGATTTGTCGACCTGGAAAAAGCGTTCGACAATATAAAATGGTGCAAGCTGTTCGAGATTCTGAAAAAAGTAGGGGTAAGCTATAGGGAGAGACGGGTCATATACAATATGTACAACAACCAAGAGGGAATAATAAGAGTGGACGATCAAGAACGAAGTGCTCGTATTAAGAAGGGTGTAAGACAAGGCTGTAGCCTTTCGCCCCTACTCTTCAATCTGTACATCGAGGAAGTAATGATGGAAATAAAAGAAAGGTTCAGGAGTGGAATTAAAATACAAGGTGAAAGGATATCAATGATACGATTCGCTGATGACATTGCTATCCTGAGTGAAAGTGAAGAAGAATTAAATGATCTGCTGAACGGAATGAACAGTCTAATGAGTACACAGTATGGTTTGAGAGTAAATCGGAGAAAGACGAAGGTAATGAGAAGTAGTAGAAATGGGAACAGCGAGAAACTTAACATCAGGATTGATGGTCACGAAGTCAGTGAAGTTAAGGAATTCTGCTACCTAGGCAGTAAAATAACCAATTACGGACGGAGCAAGGAGGACATCAAAAGCAGACTCGCTATGGCAAAAAAGGCATTTCTGGCCAAGAGAAGTCTACTAATATCAAATACCGGCCTTAATTTGAGGAAGAAATTTCTGAGGATTTACGTCTGGAGTACAGCATTATATGGTAGTGAAACATGGACTGTGGGAAAACCGGAACAGAAGAGAATCGAAGCATTTGAGATGTGGTGCTATAGACGAATGTTGAAAATTAGGTGGACTGATAAGGTAAGGAATGAGGAGGTTCAACGCAGAATCGGAGAGGAAAGGAATATGTGGAAAACACTGATAAGGAGAAGGGACAGGATGATAGGACATCTGCTAAGACATGAGGGAATGACTTCCATGGTACTAGAGGGAGCTGTAGAGGGCAAAAACTGTAGAGGAAGACAGAGACTGGAATACGTCAACCAAATAATTGAGAACGTAGGTTGCAAGTGCTACTCTGAGATGAAGAGGTTAGCACAGGAAAGGAATTCGTGGCGGGCCGCATCAAACCAGTAGTAGACTGATGAAAAAAAAAAAAAAAAGAAAGTAGACTGACTTGCAACGTAGCTGTACCGTTCACAACCGATATATCTGTGACAGGAGTCATCCACAATCCGGAAATTTTCTGAAATTTCGTTGATGCCCCGGTTCGGGTGGAGAAAGAATTTAACTATGTACAACTAATGCTTTTCGCTTTTCAGCTAGTCTATAAAAAGAAAGCTATTAGAGAACTGTAACATGATCGGGAAGTATTCGGTCATTCTGCAAAAGGACTTCTAATGTAGTTCTCATGCTCTGGACAAAAAGATCATCTATGGAAATTTGATAGTCGTTGACGAGAGGACTAGCCATGTGATGAATGAATTCTAAAAATAGATGAACAGACAGGGTTAGGACCGCTCTCCTTGTGAGTGATAGTGAAGTGTCAGAGGATGATATGGGATTGAATATTTACGAAAGTCGCGACTCATTCTTCAATTTGGAATAACAGTTTCTGCACTAGAGAGTAAGCGCCATACCTGAATCTCCTCGCATTTTACGTCTTTAACTACTAGTGTTTTAAACTTTCCTGTAATTTCCTGACACGTAGGTTAACTGTGTCTTTGTTTCGTAAAAAAGGAATCTCTACACACGACTGCTATTTCGGGTGACACTAAACTCAAGCACTACGTGAAGACTGACGTGTTGATCAGACGATATATCAAGTTGCAAACGAAATAAAACGAGGACCGAGGGTGCTGAAACATTCATCACTTTGATCGATATGTTACCGGCGTGCCGACGTGTAATTGCTCTGGAGAATATATGAGTGACAGCTGTCTTTATGTAGAAGTGATAAAATTGGTGCAGGAACATGAATGGTAATAGAACAGATGTCGTGCGGCAGCCGGTAGAGAGAATCTGTTTGACTTCATAAACCGAGGGACAAACATAAAAGAAGATAACACTGATACCCAATTTGTTTGAGACATTTAGCGTTCTCCTCTGATCTGACGAAATACTAGAACTTTTCCGTCGCCCTGTCCAAACTACGTATATACCACTGAACATATGTTTGTTTAGCGCGAAGTAAATTGCTTGACATACAAATTACTGCCTCGTGAACAATAATAGTGGCGTTTGTACCATGCGTGGCTAATAGAGTGATACTACTAAACGATTTATAATTCATACCAATATGATCAAAACACAACTGCAGAATGAATATTTTTTAAAGTTAACGTGTGCCGAATCTCGAGCTTAATTGCGACACTGAGGAACTAACATTTTCGATTCTTGTGGCATATAGATTACTTTACGACACGATATTACCAAATATACTTTCAATCTTCACAATGGAATGTTGTTGTTGTTGTGGTCTTCAGTCCTGAGACTGGTTTGATGCAGCTCTCCATGCTACCCTATCCTGTGCAAGCTTCTTCATCTCCCAGTACGTACTGCAACCCACATCCTTCTGAATCTGCTTAGTGTATTCATCTATTGGTCTCCCTCTACGATTTTTACCCTCCACTCTGCCCTCCAATGCTAAATTTGTGATCCCTTGATGCCTCAGGACATGTCCTACTAACCGGTCCCTTCTATGTGTCAAGTTGTGCCACCTACTACTCTTCTCCCCAATTCTATTCAATACTTCATCATTAGTTATGTGATCTACCCATCTAATCTTCAGCATTCTTCTGTAGCACCACATTTCGAAAGCTTCTATTCTCTTCTTGTCCAAACTATTTATCGTCCATGTTTCACTTCCATACATGGCTACACACCATACAAATACTTTCAGAAACGACTTCCTGACGCTTAAATGTTAACAAATTTCTCTTCTTCAGAAACGCTTTCCTTACCATTGCCAGTCTACATTTTATATCCTCTCTACTTCGACCATCATCAGTTATTTTGCCCCCCCAAATAGCAAAACTCCTTTACTACTGTAAGTGCCTCATTTCCTAATCTAATTCCCTCAGCATCACCCGACTTAATCCTCGTTTTGCTTTCGTTGATGTTCATTTTATATCCTCCTTTCAAGACACTGTCCATTCCGTTCAACTGCTCTTCCAAGTCCTTTGCTGTCTCTGATAGAATTACAATGTCATCGGCGAACCTCAAAGTTTTTATTTCTTCTCCATGGATTTTAATACCTACTCCGAATTTTTCTTTTGTTTCCTTTACTGCTTGCTCAATATGCAGATTGAATAACATCGGGGAGAGGCTGCAACCCTGTCTCACTCCCTTCCCAACCACTGCTTCCCTTTCATGCCCCTCGACTCTTATAACTGCCATCTGCTATCTGTACAAATTGTAAATAGCCTTTCGCTCCCTGTATTTTACCCCTGCCACCTTCAGAATTTGAAAGAGAGTATTCCTGTCAACATTGTCAAAAGCTTTCTCTAAGTCTACAAATGCTAGAAACGTAGGTTTGCCTTTCCTTAATCTTTCTTCTAAGATAAGTCGTAACGTCAGTATTGCTCAAGTGTTCCAATATTTCTACGGAATCCAAACTGATCTTCCCCCAGGTCGGCTTCTACTAGTTTTTCCATTCGTCTGTAAAGAATTCGCGTTAATATTTTGCAGCTGTGACTTATTAAACTGATAGTTCGGTAATTTTCACATCTGTCAACACCTGCTTTCTTTGGGATTGGAATTATTATATTCTTCTTGAAGTCTGAGGGTATTTCGCCTGTCTCATGCATCTTGCTCACCAGATGGTAGAGTTTTGTCAGGACTGGCTCTCCCAAGGCCGTCAGTAGTTCTAATGGAATGTTGTCTACTCCCGGGGCCTTGTTTCGACTGAGGTCTTTCAGTGCTCTGTCAAACTCTTCACACAGTATCGTATCTCCCATTTCATCTTCATCTACATCCTCTTCCATTTCCATAACATTGTCCTCAAGTACATCGCCCTTGTATAGACCCTCTATATACTCCTTCCACCTTTCTGCTTTCCCTTCTTTGCTTAGAACTGGGTTCCCATCTGAGCTCTTGATATTCATACAAGTGGCTCTCTTTTCTCCAAAGGTCTCTTTAATTTTCCTGTAGGCAGTATCCGTCTTACCCCTAGTGAGATAAGCCTCTACATCCTTACATTTGTCCTCTAGCCATCCCTGCTTAGCCATTTTGCATTTCCTGTCGATCTCATTTTTGAGACGTCTTTATTCCTTTTTGCCTGCTTCATTTACTGCATTTTTATATTTTCTCCTTTCGCCAATGGAATAGCAACCGGGTTACTGACTGATCTGTCTTCAACTGTAGAAGTTTCCATTTTTAGCTGGATGTGACGCGTATGCGAATGTGGGATGTGCTTTAAGAATCTGTGTCAGTCTGACATAGATCAAAAGTAGTTGGGTACGACATTTTCATTTTTCCACATAGCTGGCTGCTGCTTGTAATCAGGTCTCATCAGTTTTTTTTTTTTTTTTTTTTTTTTAGAAAAGGGGAGTCAACGGAAGATTCAGTACACGAAAGAATAACGGTAACAAGAAACGCTCCATACAAATACGTGGCGGCCATGACGACAGACAGTACTGTGGCGTTTGACGACCACTGGTGGACAGTGGATTGCCGTCAAACACTATACAACTGCTGGAAAGCTATTATCAGAAGAGAGAACGAGGAGTCGCATGTACTGCACAACACTTTACCAGAGCCTGCTTCAAAGGCGGTTCACAAGAAACTATCAGTGATCATGGAATTTTATATTGTCTATCCTAGGAAATTTGCGAGACACTCTATCTATCACAAGCCTGTGACGCACGATGTGTGTTCAAAAAATAATGGGAATTTTGTATTTTCCAAAGAATTTTATTTCTTCCTCTTATGTCAATGTTACCCCTTTCAAAATTAGATATTAATCACTTACGCCAGCCCTTAATCCAATTCCCGCTATACTTCTGAAGCTGACTTTGGGATTTTCAGCTCCATTAGTGACGCGTTTTTAATCTCGTGTATTCTTGTAAAATGACGATCTGTTAAGATTTTCTTTGTTTTCGGAAACAGAAAAATCACATGGGACCATGTCTGGCGAATATGCAGCTTGGACACAAATTCACAAACAGGCAAGGAAGTGTAAGCACGTGTGTCATCGTGGTGCAGAAGCCATCAATTGTTTTGCTACAAAATATGGCCATTTTTTAGATTGCTCAACTGAAACGGCGTTGTATGTGTAAGTAACACTTAATTTTATTGGATGTAAGATCCACCTTTTATCCAAAACAATGTTTCTTCGTGTAATCCAGACATGTTTTAACACCACTGTGCCACCATCTGTTGGTTTATTGCACGTTACTCGTTTGACCTTCTGGCAAATTCTCATGGTGCACTATGCCATTAAAATTGAACACAGTGAGCATTTGACCGCACCCGTCGAAATTTTTCGGTGTTGTCGATTCAGAATGCTTCCGCTGGTACGTCTAAACCTTAGTTTCGACAAGTTCCTGCGTACTCAAGGCCCAACATTCCAACAAAACATCACGTTGTCACAGGGCGGCTGAAATGTCGACGCTTCTTTGTTCCTGAATGTTTGCATGACCTACATCCAACATCAAATGTTCGGTGTAACCGGTTGCAGCACGTGGGCCGTCAGTAGGCAGCCAAAATCTGTTAAGTGCAAATTTGAGTAGAAACAGCATAGAAGCCGAAATTGTCACAAATGAGTTAAAAAGCTCTCTGGTTTGACTGCAAAGTGTAAAGAGTTATCTATTGCGACTCACGATGATATAATGCTATATATTTATTGGTGCTGTGGGATTAGTTTACATTTTTGTTAATTTTTTGTATCGCTGTTATTATATAGGCAACGGCCTTGCCGCAGTGGATACACCGGTTCCCGTGAGATCACCGAAGTTAATCACTGTCGGGCGTGGCCGGCGATTGGATGGGTGACCATCCAGCCGCCATGCGCTGTTGCCATTTTTCGGGGTGCACTCAGCCTCGTGATGCCAATTGAGGAGCTATTCGACCGAATAGTAGCGTCTCCGGTCACAGAAAACCATCATAACGACCGGGAGAGCGGTGTGCTGACCACACGCCCCTCCTATCCGCATCCTCACCTGAGGATGACACGGCGGTCGGATGGTCCCGATGGGCCACTTGTGGCCTGAAGAGGGAGTGCTGTTATTATATATGTTACATATTTATTTTTATTTTTAATGCTTTTACAGTTGTGTTGTATACTTTGACATTTCCTATCAACAAGCATTTCGCCTGGAAAATCTTCGTTATTGAGTCTCAATCATTGAAGATGTTGTCATTAGAGAGAAACACTTTTTCCTCGCGGGATTTTATTATTTTCTATTTGTAATCGACTATTCCAATTCTGGTTCTCGAAGACCGTACTGGTACCAACTAGTTAAAATATCAGAAATGGGAAACAACTTATTGAAAAGGATACTACTCAGAGAATATGAAACAAAGCGATACTGTTCGCCGGCCATGGTGGCCGAGCGGTTATAGGCGCTACAGTCTGGAATCGCGCGACTGCTACAGTCGCAGGTTCGAATCCTGCCTAAGGCATGGGTGTGTGTGATGTCCTTAGGTTTAAGTAAGTTCTAAGTTCTAGGGGACTGATGACCTCAGAAGTTAAGTCCCATAGTGCTCAGAGCCATTTGAACCATTTGAAATCGATACTGTTCAGAAATTATGGAACTAGGTATCCTCCAGGACTGTTTTGGGGAGGAAAGCTACATCAAAGACCAATATTTTAATCAGCATACACAATACATCGCAGCGGGCTATTGCGCGTGTCGATGGCCGATTTTTGCTGTTGTACCCTGATACACCCATTAAAGAACATGATATGGGATGTTGATGTGTCCCTAATAATAGATGGCAATGAAGACAATCAGAGATCTACAAAATGATAATACATTAACAAGTTGATTTATATTACGTATACTTAATAACAGAGATAGACATAACTTCGAAGTGTTGTAGATTCTTCTGAGCCGCAGAGTGATATACAATGAGAGTAAAGTTATTGATTACAACAAATGGTCTTGAATGCTAATACACTTATATAGTCGCTAAATATTAGTAATTTTATAATAAATGAAAAGCACCAGTTTGCTTTTGTTCTACAATATTACTTTTATTGTTAACCGGTTTTCATCTTACTAGGCCATCTTCAGATATTTACTATTATCACCAAAGAAGTTAAAATATTTGCAAACTACATTGGTAGAGAAGTAACACGTCTAGACTGAAGTAGAAACATACCGTAAGTAACATCTTTGACAGTGTGGTGGTAATGCAATGAAAAAGTAAAAATTGATCAGTACGTAAATAACAATGGAGTACACAGGAAAACCTTTAACACAAAATAGGAATAGCATGCCTACATAACAGTTTCTATTAATAAACAAAACAGAAAAAATAAAATAAAATTAGTATTAGACAAGGCTACATCAGGAGGTATGAAACATGGAGAGTGATACACAAACCAATTAAAAGAACAGACAATTATCAACGTAACTACAGAATACATAAGGAACGTAAGCAATATCTCAAAGATTGCATTTACTGTAGGTTCCCTCAAACGCCTCAATTTTTCTGCATTTATTTATTTCTGTTTATGTTATTGATATTGCTTAAGCTCCTTATGTATTCTGTAGTTACATTGATAATTGTCTCTTCTTTTAATTGGTTTGTGTATCACTCTCCATGTTTCATGCCTCCTGATGTAGCCTTGTCTATTTCTAATTTTATTTTATTTTATTAGTTTTGTTTATTAATAGAAACTGTTATGTAGGCATGCTATTCCTATTTTGTGTTAAAGGTTTTCCTGTCTACTCCATTGTTATTTATGTACTGTTTAGTTTTTTTTTTCATTGCATTACCATCACACTGTCAAAGATGTTACTTACTGTATGTTTCTACTTTAGTCTAGACGTGTTACTTCTCTTCCAATGTTGTTTCCAAACATTGTAACTTCTTTGGTGATAATACTCAGTAAATGTCTGAAGAAGGCCTTGTAAGCCGAAAACCGGTTAACAATAAAAGTAATATTGTAGAACAAAAGGAAACTGGTGCTTTTCATTTATTATAATGTTTACCAAGAACGGACGGAAGATTATGTTAACATTAGTAATTTTCAGTAGCATCGTGCTGCGTTGATGTAATGTCCTCAAACAGTCTTCAGTACTGTGTTAAGTCTATAAAGCACTGAACCTGGGCGCGAAGCTCGGAGTATGGCTGCTTAAAAAGGCTCGCCAACCAATCAGATTCGCGCACTGTGTGGCCATGTCCTCTGGTGGCGACCTCGATTGGAGACTGCGAGCGATGGAGGAACGAGATCGCCCAGTGACACGCTGGTGGCAGTTTAACAGTGCCGTCTCTCGCATAGCTGTGAATGGCGCCCCGTGTGCGGTCGGCAACGATGCCGTCGGTACCACAGGCCCACCAATCGACTTTATGACTGCTTGAACTCTACTGATGTGCTGAATGTCTGTGAAGGAATGGCAGCATGTTCTTCCTAAGAGCCGAAAACGAAATCGGAGAAGGTCGTGAACTTGGACGCTGGGGTCTGGAATGAAGCTGGCGATGTAGCTCATGTCAAACGTGTTCCACTGGGTTTAGGTCGGGGCTCTGAGCGGATCAGTCCATTTCAGGAATGCTATTGTCCACAGACCATTGCCTCACGGACGCTGCTTCATGGCGGGATTCATTGTTATACTGATACAAACAATTAGCATCTCCGAACTGTTTCTCTGTTGTATCCAGTGCACAATGCTGTAAAACGTGTTCATATCCTTCCGCATTTAGCATATTCTTAACCGTAACTGGGGGACCACAGCTTAACTAGCACCGCGGAGTGGCCGCGCGGTTAGAAGCGTCATGTCACGGACTGCGCAGTCCCTCCCGCCGGGGAGGGAGTCCTCCTTCGGGCATGGGTGTGTGTGTTGTTCTTATCATAAGTTGGTTTAAGTAGTGTGTAAGTGTAGGAACCAATGACCTGAGCAGTTTGGTCCCATAGGAATTCACACATATTTGAAAGCTCACACTGTTTCCAATTTTTGGCTGAATTTATGTCCCAAGAGTGAAACATGTTGTGGTATTCCTTGGCCCCGTGCTTCCTCTCCAATATCGCATTAGTGCCAAGCATTAAGTGGCCTATTTGGCTGATCAGGTCCATCCCAT
Organism: Schistocerca piceifrons; assembly: GCF_021461385.2. NCBI lineage: Eukaryota > Metazoa > Arthropoda > Insecta > Orthoptera > Acrididae > Schistocerca > Schistocerca piceifrons. The sequence continues at coordinate 297,383,960 of NC_060138.1, forward strand.
GAACATTTGTTCCCCAATTCTGATGCTTTGTTCCAAGGCGACTAAGGTCCCTGTTCACACAGTTGACACAATATTCTACGCCTCGATATGTTGCCCCTCATGGAAAGCCATTCTGGACGTACATTTAAGCAAGATAACACCCGTTCTCACACGGCGAGAGTTTCTACTGTTTGTCTTCATGCTTGCCAGCAAGGTCGCCAGATCTCTCCCCAGATGATAACGTTTGGAGCATTATGGCCAGGGAACTCCAACATTTAGACACCTTAACCACGAAAAAAAAAACCTATACCGTAACAATACCTTTCCTGTGTTTCACTAGCCGGCCGGAGTGGCCGTGCGGTTCTAGGCGCTACAGTCTGGAACCGAGCGACCGCTACGGTCGCAGGTTCGAATCCTGCCTCGGGCATGGATGTGTGTGATGTCCTTAGGTTAGTTAGGTTTAATTAGTTCTTAGTTCTAGGCGACTGATAACCTGAGACGTTAAGTCGCATAGTGCTCAGAGCTATTTTTTTGTGTTTCACTTTTGGCACCACACATAATGGCAGGTAACATATGCCAGGCGTTTGCCAAACCGAAACCTTTCCAACGGATTGTCACAGGTTACTCATCACTCCAAATCACTCGTTACCAATCAGCCGCTGTACACTCTACTCCAAGGATCGCTTAGCATGAACAATATGTCGCTTATGAGGAGTTGGTTGACCATTGTTTTTTAACTCTCTATGCACAATCATTGAAATAGATGGACCCCTATTAACACTTTGGAGCTCATGAGTGATTCCTTCCGGCAATGCCACGCGTTTTTTTTTAACCGTTACACTCCGCAACACTCGGCAGTTCCTGTCCACCAGTACTTGAGGTCTGCCTGGTCTTCGTTTAGCTGTGGCTGTTCCTTTGCATTTCCACTTCACAATCACATCACCATCGATCGACTTGGACGGATTTAGAAAGGTTGAAATGTTCCTGATGGGTTTGTTACTCTCGATGGTATCCAAAGACTAGTCCACATTCGAAGTCACTGAGCTGCCCTGACTGACCAGTTCTGCTGTTACTGCTTCCCTACTGAGAACACAGTGTAGCTCGCCTCGTTTTGTATTGTCGGGTCCGCCTCGCGTGACGTGTAGTGGTCGACTTCGCATTATATAGGACTATCCGGATACCTTAGATCAGATAGTGTACACTTTAGGGATTAGTATCGTGACCCTGCCCTACTTACAGCGTGCCATAACTGTTTCTGTTGAACGTATGAATTTACTGAACTCTATGCGAAAATGCTTTAGTGAAGGTGGTAACTATGTGTACCTGCCAGCCACATCGGTACCCCTCCCGTTAAAGGAGGAAGAGTTTGCGTCAGAAGCATCAACTTGTACGGTGCATAACGAGTCGGTGCAAGTGACAACAGACACATTTTGACAAGGACAGAGGTCATGACCGTTGTTGATAAAGTTGTTATGGTCTTCAGTCAGAAGACAGCTTTGTGTGATAAAGCAAGCTGGGATATTTTTACTTCCCCTCTTGTTTTGCCATCTGCCTCCTTAAATTCGTTTTTTTCACTTTTAACAAATTACCGTTAACAGACGTGAATATAATTTGCGTTTTCATAAAAGAGAAAAGTTGACCCTCAGTTTTAAAGAATATAGCACCAGATCTAATTTTGTGCTTAGTTTTATGTGTGTAATTGATTTTCTAATTTATTTTGACTATTCCTAGTTAGTATCTTTTGTTATAAGGTGAAATCAGTAATTGTTTCGTAACTTAAATTCTGTTGTTCACGTATAAACAAATATAAATTCTGTACTCATTTTAAACATTAGGGGAACAACTAATAGTAATCTTTAAGTATTTGTTTAGCTCTATTCGAAAACATGTTAGCAAATCCAGCTCCTAATTAATTCCAAAGTAATTAACAGTTTTGTCAAAAGTATTGTTTGCGTAATTATATATGTTAATTTCATGATTTAAACAAATAGCTCGGCTTAACCTAGTAGTAGAGGGAACTGTTAAAAAGAACCAATTTTTCGATGTATTCAGTTAATTTAATGAGTTAAATTTTAATTGTAATTTCTGTAAATTTAACTTCGAACAATGTGTAGTTTCAGTACCTATTATTGTGAGAATATATAAGGGCCCGATTTTTGGTCCCGAGACAGTCAGTCCACAGCCGAGTTTCAGACGAGAAACCTGTGTTGGTTAGAACAACAACAATGCTTCACCTTAACTGTGGAATAAGTGCTACACAATTAGACCGTATTCCAGGCGGGGTCAGGGATTTTCTCTGCCTCGTGATGGCTGGGTGTTGTGTGATGTCCTTAGGTTAGTTAGGTTTAAGTAGTTCTAAGTTCTAGGGGACTGATGACCATAGATGTTAAGTCCCATAGTGCTCAGAGGCATTTGAACCAATTAGACCGTATGTTAAAACAATGACAGTGTCTGCTCCATACGTACCTTTCTATCCATTAAGAATTGTGAACTTTGTGGTTAGGTTTTCACTGCTCGTAGATGTTCAATAGTAAACTATTGCAGCAGTATGTGGATGTTTACCTGCAACCTATTAATGAGGCTTATCAGAAGGTAAACAATAGTGCACTGGCCATGTAACTGTGTATTATTCAGGGGTTGTGAACAGTGAAAGTAAAGTACTGTGAAACACAAATGTGCACCTGCCGGCTACATCATTTAAACTAGTCAGTGTTGTATTTACACACCCCATTTTTCAGCCAGTGTAGCAACGCCGTACGTGGACACTAAGGACAATCAACGAAGAAATAATGTATGCGAACTGCCACACACGCTAATTTGTTTTTTATAAGCCTCCTCATTTCTGCTTAACTATTGCAACCGTCTTCTGTTTGAAACTGATTATAAGTTATGATCTCCCTTTAAAATTTTATCCCCCACATTTCTTTCCATTGTCAAATTAACTATCCCTTAAAGTCTCGGGATGTGTCCTATCAATCTGCCAAGTTGTGCTATAAATTTATTTTCCCCAAATCGATTCAGTACCTCCTCACTGTTATTCTGTTTACCCATCTAATCCTCAGCGTTATTGGGTAGCACTACAATTCAAAAGTATCTATTATCTTTTTTTTTCTGAGCTGTTTCTCGTTTACGTTCCACTTATACACAAGGCCACAGTTCGGAGAAATGCCTTAACAGACGACTTACTACAACTTAAATTTCCATCCAGTGTTAAAAGTGTTCTTTTCTTCAGAAATGCTATATAGCAGAAAGCAGTGCGTCATTTCTCTGACGTTTTCTAGGCCAGAGACGTTTAAAAGGAGGTAACGTTCTCTATCTACATCCACACTCCGCAAGCCATCTTACGGTGTGTCGCGGAGGGTACTGTGTGTACCACTGTCTGTTCCCCTTTTCCTGATCCAGTAGCGGATGGTCCACGGGAGATACGATTTTTAGTAGCAAGCCTCTATGTGTACTCGAATCTCTCTAATTTTATCTTTTGGTCTTTCCGCGAGATATACTTAGAAGAGAGCATTAAATTTGTTGACTATTGCAAGAACGTACGCTCTCGGAACTTCAATAGTAAACCGCACCCTGATGCAGAACACATCTCTTGCAGCGTCTGCCACTGGAGTTGGCTGAGCATTTCCGTGGCGCGTTCGTGATTACTAAACGAAACGTGCTGCTATTCTTTGTATCTCATTTATTTCCTCTATCAATCTGCCAACGCATGCAGCCAAGTCAAACGGGAGTTTTTCCGTAACTAAATTACGGAATTTTTTTTCTCAGCAGTTCTACGGGCTTTTTTTAGGTTGCTTATTCAGAATTTAATGTTTGCTGCGTTGTAGAAGGTCAACTTCACAACGAAAAACGCAAAAAACTCAAAATTTTCACATTTTTTCAACATGTAACACGTCAGCCTCAGTTGCAAATAGAAACAAATCTTTACCCAGGTTTCAGCCAAAATAATTTGGCCTTCTTCAGAAGCCAGTGGCACTAAACTATTGCATGCCAAAGTTTGGCCATGTCAAGTATAAAACTGTAGCACCGTGGTAACCAGTCATGAATCTACGTTACTTGGGCTGGAGAGAAACAACAGGCCCCACTGCGGGGCCCCACTCGTCCGCCAAATTATGTTGGCTGAATCCTGGGTAAAGATTGGTTTCTATTTGCAACTGAGGCTGGCCTGTTAAATGTTCAGTTATCACAGTTGCTGACAGGGCTGCACAATGTTAAAAATTCTTACACTTCTTTTTAGTTTTGTCGCGTATGTGGCCAACATATGCATTTTGCGAAAACACCCATTTAATACAAAATTAAGGTAGACCAAAGTTCGTACAAAATTCACAAGTCGCGTTAGATTTTCTGAAGAGCGGCATTTGCGCTAGAGCGCGTTGAAGAGCAGCGATTTTGTACATGTATCAATAAAAAACCCCACAACGCGTAAAATTGCATTAATTTTCTTACGAGAGACACCTGTAGCATTCGGTTTTCTCCTGAGAGAGGAGGAAGAAAACTGAAAATTACGAAAAGTAGCGTCTGCCACCTATCGTTTGCTAAATATCAACGTAGCCTGCACCTGCCATCCGATGTGACAATCGGTCCCTTAACTGCTACCTCCCAGCCAAATTTACGGTAATGCCACAAATTCAAGCCTATACTTATTCGTCGTGTAGCATACCTACTGTACTCTCTTCCGTAAAGATTCCTCCCGAATCTTTAACATAGTGCTCCCACTCTACTACCTTAACTTTAATAATTTACATATCGAGGGAAATATCCGAGTTCACCATACAGAACTTCTTCTCACACTTCACTACTACCTTGTATCTCTTATTGTACCCCTATACACTAACTGAGACCTTAAAACTAATTGCTTCCTTGGACAATGCTGGCCAATCATTCAGTTGGTAAGTGGTGTGTTTGTACGTCCACAGCCTGTGCCCTTTTGCGTCTTACCAAGAAATACAGTACGCAAAAGCCTGCTAGAAACGCGCCACAACTGGTGGCTGATCCGCTCACCACCAGTACTTCGTGCTCCTGTTCTTCCCGGAAATGGTGTACCTGATGCCACATTTCTTCCATCGAAATTCCCCTTGCTGCAACTCTATTGATCACTCCAAGGACTCCAAAATCTCTGGATTGAATTTTTCATTTAAATACGTTAAATTTTGGACGGGCAATACCATCAGAGATCCTTCTGGCCAATACAACGTATTCTACGACAACGTCGTAACAGTTGAGCCTGCAAGCGTAGCCTGAAGATGAAACTCTGTCCCGTCTACCTCACAAGTCGTGCCATTAACGATGACTCTGCTTTCCTTAAGCTCACGCTCTTTCAGCCCTAACGCTCTGTCTCCTTCGTAGCAGTTCAGGCATACAGTTTCCGGCGTGAATACGGAATATGTGCACACATCCTCTGGAAGTACGTTCAGGCTGGCAGAAGATCCTTGCCACAACTCGTCCCATTTATTTCCCCCAGAAACAAATTCGCTTCACATGTCCGCATATCAGTCCGTGCTTGGCCACACAGACGGATCACAACCTTCCCTTGTACGCACCTTTCCATGTTTACCTGTGACATTACCAAGTGAGCCTGCCTGCCTGTCCTTTGAGACTAGCAATACTTCCCGTATTCTCACCTGCCCCCACTTCCCCAATATCCCCCGTTTCACTGAATACGGGTGAATACTGTAGCAGCGAAACTCAAAAGTTTGTCCCCACAACAGGTACATGGATCGCTATATTCACTCTGGGTCAATCTGTTTCCACCTCCGCTCTAGCGATATGGAAGAACAGTGCCAGATTCTCCTGTGACACTTTGGCTGTGTGTTGTAACTCCAAGGGAAACTGCCTTTCTGTCGGCCATAATCCCATCATGAATTATCTCATTACCACTAATGCGGGACGAAGTTGCCCATTCACCGCATGAAACATCGCCTCCTGTAATATCACCACTTCACTCGTAGAATCCTCTAGTTGATCCACTTGTCCACGTTGCAGCCTCACTACATTCAATTCGTTGTCCAATGCACTCGGTTTCTACCGTATTTTCTCCAAATCTGTGTTCAGCACCTCCCTTATTTTACAGCACACCTGGTTAGCTCTGCTGCTAATTCCCGTACTAGTCTTGTGTTATTCAACACCCCTTGTTCTAGGTTCGTTAACTGCGCTGTGTGCCGCTCCAGGGCACCCTTCATAGAACTTAGCATCTGCTGAACCTGAACAACTGCCCTTCCTCTTCGTCTACTGTTCCCAATATTGTCTTTAACAATTTTCCTAGAGCATCTACCCAGCTGCTCTTCCACTAACTCCTAGCTTGAGGAACCACATCCACCAACTGTGACAACTGTGCCCTTAATTTATGTAAGTGAACTGCAAGTCCTGGTACTCTCCCTTTATCTCCCTAAATAAATTATTTCCCTATGCCTCCTTGTATACAGTAACTCTGAAAAGTCATCCTCCAACCCGTAAACCTCATTCCATTTCTTCCAGATCTCCACTGTTGTTTTAGAGTCTATTTATAAGTAGTAAGCCATACATCTGGTTGTGTCGAGAACATCACACCTGATTCTAGAGGCTGAATAACCGTTACCTGCCCTGCCTCGCCCTTGCAGACGCACAGCAACGGCAGGATCATCTTTGTTCCCAAGTATGTCCTTACGTATTCGCCACCTGTAGAATAAAATTACTCTGTCATCCTCTCCCTCCTTCCGAAAATGTACAATTCACAAAAAATATCACTAATAACGATATGAAAAACTAACAACTCCGAAAAAAGACAGCAAATATCCCTATGTCAATAAAAGTACATACTCCCTGATATACTAAACAAAAAAACAACAAATTGCAAGTGTCCCACTTACTTACGTGCCCTTAATTGATACTGCACATCATGCGCCTTACATTGCTCACCAATTTCAGGTTCCTTCTTTCTACGGCTTGTAACTTTCACCTCCTGGTTGGTTGCACATAACTGTGATATCCCCTCTACCATTCCTTTGAACGGTTTTATGCGACTGACGTGTATAACAGACGTTTTTGTGGGAAACTGTATCTTAACGTGCTAAAAATTTCTTTATTTTCTCCTTTGATGTATGGGGACTACTAACCATTACCCATTGCCCGCGCGGTGTTGCGGCAATTTGCACATGCATTTATTCAGTTATTCCTGACGTTCCAGCGCCTTCATGTTTGCCTTTTGTGCCTGCCTCCAACTTCCCTAATTCTTCTGGCAGCTTTCCTCACTGATTCACAATCCGGTTCTAGTTTGATAATCAAAACGTTAAAGGGAGATGGCATTTTCCTGCTGTACATCACCTCAAATGGCGACAAGTCCGTTGCAGTATGAACCTTAGAATTATAGGCACACTGTACGTAAAATAAATAGGCGTCTCAGTCGTTGTGCCTGGAACCAATCTGATAGCTCAGTATCTTTGCAATTGTCTTGTGAATGTTTTCGGTTCTCTCATTGGTCTGCAAATGAACTGGACTAGTTAGTAACTTCTGCATACACAACACATGGCTTAGTTGTTTCATCACATCCGAGACAAAATTCGTACCCTGATCCGTAATTTGATGCCAGGCACCCCAGACTTTAATATTCAGTTGTTTACTAATGCCTGTGCTACAGTACTAGCCCACTGATCTGGCATCGGTACCATTGCCAGAAATCGAGAAAAATTATCGATGATCGTGAGAACGTACCTATTTCCTGTTGGTGTTTTATTAAATGGCCTAAGAACATCTAACTTTAACATATAAAATGGACTGGACGTCTCTGGTATCCTTCTCAACGGCATTCTTTGATGCGAAATTTCGACCCTCTGTGCACATGGCATACAGTCCTTAACATACTGCTGCATGTCACACTTCCTGTTCCTCCACCAAAATTTCTCTGCTACACTATGTCCATCGCACGTCGCCCACCGTGACATGACAGCATCTGTATTTTTGTCAAACGGAAAATTAGTAATTATTTCTTACCGTTTACAAAAAATGGTTCAAATGGCTCTAGGCACTAAGGGACTTAACATCAGAGGTCATCAGTCCCCTAGACTTAGAACTACTTAAACCTAACTAATCTAAGGACATCACACACATCCATGCCCGAAGCAGGATTCGAACCTGCGACCATAGGAGCAGCGCGGTTCCGGACTGAAGCGCCTAGAACCGCACGAGCACTACGGCCGGCTTGCCGTTTACAAACCCCGTCAAGAGAATCAGAAGGTTTTTCATTTTATTTATGTGTGCAATTATTTTACATAGAAGTTCAGACGTCCTCCTATATCTAACCAAACGCGCTGAGAAATTCTATTTATAGTTAACATTACGATGTGCAATGCTTCATTTTCAAAAGTAAACTTTTGGAATTAACGGTATCAAATACCTTGTTCAGATCAAGCATCCCTAAAATGGTCACTCTGAGTCTGCCCGTTGTTTCTCTGAGATTTTTAATCAGTTTAGTTTATGCTGTTACCATGACTCTCATTTGTATTTGTTGCATTGTTAAAAGTGATACGATAAGCCTTCTGCTGTTCATAGACAACGTAGTCCGAGACCCATACTGCTTTGTTTAATACGCTGAAGGACAGGTAATATTGTGGTTTTGGATCATCTTTATGGTCGAATGCTTAATACTTTGTTTTCTCTCAGTACGGTATGTGACGCTAATGAGAGAGAACTCAAGGGCGTTTTTAAAGACCGGAGCAACACTTTCTACGAAAAAAAACAATATCCGAATGCCACGGAAATCGGTAGATTTGATGCACACGTACGGACAAACAAATAATTACGAATTCAGAAAAAAATTTGATGATTTATTCAAGAGAAAGAGCTTCACCAACGGAGCAAGTCAATGACTCGTTGGTCCACCTCTAGCCCTTATGCAAGCAGTTTTTCGGCTTGGCAGTGATCGACTGAGTTGCTGGATGTGCTCATAAAGGATATCGTGCCAAATTCTGTCCCACTGGCACGTTATTTCGTCAAAATCCCGTGCTGATTGGAGGACCTGCCCAAATGGCTCTGAGCTGAAAGAACTAATGGATCTGTAGTGTTATGTGTCTTCTGCGTTACCTCAGTCTTCGTTTAGATGTCTTCCTCTTTTAGCAGATCGTCACCTTTAATAGTCCAAATCCCTTCACGAGTCCACCTACATTCTGGTTGACGTCTCTCTCTCTCACTCTCTCTCTCTCTCTCTCTCTCTCTCTCTCTCTCTTTCTATGTTTGTGCCGTCAATGGGATGAGCCGTTTTTCACGATTTAGAAAATTTATTTTGTTTTATCTTCGTGACCGGGTGCCTTTCTTGTCGCCACAGCCATCAGGGAGCGAATGCGTCATCTGTATGTCAATAGTGTGAACGTTGTTCGGTGACTTGTAATTTTTTGACTGCCTGTGTATCATATTTTCTGAAGTGGAGATTGATGACCGACTCACTATTTGCCGAAAGTAGCGTCGAAAACCACCTAAAAATCACATTCGCAGTTGAACCAGACCAGTGGTCGGTAATCCGTCGCACGAATTCGCCGCGAGTCCGGTTCATTTCCTCGTCTGGCAGGCTAGCGCGCTGAACATTAAACTATATGTTTTTATTATTATCAAAGATCCTACCCCTAGGCCATTTTTTCATTTTTCTAGAATCCAAATGAACTGGAGTGTCCAGGTCATCTTACTGACAAGTAAATAAGGAAGATGCCACGCAGAGATGTTTTCATTAATGAATAAACGAATGCAGTCGAGCGTTGACGCAAATAGGTCGTAGTTTGAAGGCGATTACAACTAACTCACCACATTTATGTACAGTTTTCCTCAATGTTTACAACTTAAGAATAGTTCATTTCATAACTGGAAAGTAGAAAGTAAAAGCATGGTTCAGATGGCTCTGAGCACTATGGGACTCAACATCTGAGGTCATCAGTCCCCTAGAACTTAAAACTATTTGAACCTAACTGACCTAAGGACATCACACACATCCATGCCAGAGGCAGGATTCGAACCTGCGACCGTAGCGGTCGCGTGGCTCCAGACTGAACCGCTCGGCCACTACGGCCGGCTAAGTAAAAGCTTGTCCTCGCTCCTCTGTCAACGAACAAGGAAGAAACATGAGAGTAACCGGGATAATGTAAAGTGGAGGGGGCGATGGGAGGTGCAACAAGTATCTGTTTTCGGTCCGTCACTTTTCTTTATGTATGTCAATGATCTTCCACCAGCCGGCCGCTGTGGGCGAGCGGTTCTAGGCGCTTCAGTCCGGAACCGCGCTGCTGCTACGATCGCAGGTTCGAATCCTGCCTCGAGCATGGCTGTGTGTGATGTCCTTAGGTTAGTTAGGCTTAAGTAGTTCTAAGTCTAGGGGACTGATGACATCAGATGTTAAGTCCCATAGTGCGTAGAGCCATTTGAACCATTTTTGATCTTCCACGAAAAACAACAGACGACTCAAGAAGTTCCTCTTTGCAGATTACACAGCTGTAATTATGAGTAACTTGAAATGTAACGTAAATGATGTAGTTTACAAAATAGTCGATAACATCACTAACATAGAACAGATTAACGCTTTGACTGAAAAAAAGAACGCAATACATACAATTTTTGACATTGAACTCTTGTAAAAGCAAAACGTTACTGGGCCATCTTGTGGAGAAACTGAATACTGCTATCTTCAGTATGAGAATATTCTCCATTATTTCTTACTGTGAAAAACGGAGGCTTATTTACTTTGCTTACTTTCACTCTTTTATTTCGAATGGTGTTCTTTATTGCGATAATCGGACTTCTAACGGTGTCATTCTTGTACATCGTGGAATTTGTTGTTGGAAATATTGTTTGATTTGGAAGGAAATTCAACATTTATTCAGTGAACACTAGACTTAAAAGCGATATGTCCTTGGATAACACTTCCTTAAGCGTTTAAAGAAAGTTGTGCACTATTCAGCATGTTTCATGTCCGGTAGGACACAGCTGAATAAAATATATGGTAAACTCGAAGTATTCAATTCCAAACTGAAAGATCTCATTAAGGCACATTCCTATTTTATACAGGATTTCCTCGCAGCAATTCAGAACTTTTCTTTGTAATATGTTATTTATTCGTACACTCTCTCACAATCTTTCCGTGTTTTGTTAGTTATTCAATTCTTTTGTTTACAAGTTTATAAACTTTCTAATCGATATTTTTGTACACTATGTACTGACTAGTTCTGTGACAAGGATGCTTTGGCTGACATAGTCTCACAGATTGTGATAAATAAATTAGAATGGTAGACACTGTTATTGCATATAGATTTTCGCCTATCAGTTTGACGATCGTGATAATGTAGCGTGTTAGTTCCAGGTAGATGGGGCAGTTTACCGCAAATTCAAAATGTTCCAATGCGTGTGAATTCGTAAGGGACCAAACTGCTGAGGTCATCGGTCCCTAGACTTACACACTACTTAAACTAACTTATGTTAAGAATAACACACACACGCTCATGCCTGATGGAGGACTCGAACCTCCGGCAGGAGGAGCTGTGCAATCCGCGACATGGCGCCTCAAACCACGCGGTCACTCCAAGTCAGCCTGTCGCAATGCAAGGTGGGGCGGGCGGCGTTTTTTTAATCCTTTTTTTCCCTTGCAACAACACGGCATAATATCCGTGAAACTATGACCACCTCGCTCCAGCTCCTTCCCTTACAGAAGTTTACTATGAGATGTGTCCGAGAAAATTGTCCCTCGAAGCAGCTATCACTTTGGAACGCCCCGTCGCACTGTCTCTTGCAGAAGTAGGACCTGCCTTGATTAGTCAGCTACGTCCTAATACTTAGTGGAAAAAAGGGTTGCCCTCGAATGGCAGGTTACTGGGGTCAAGTCCACAGTTTTAATCTGCCCAGAAATTTGAAACAAGCTCACATTCCACTGCAGGCTTAAAGATTCATTCTGAAACTAAACTAAGCTGTCACTAGGGCTCCTCTCAGATTGGTGATCAATGCTCACTCCGATATTAGTGAAAATCCAGCATCCATGACCACAGTCTGGGCTACGTGCTTTGGAAAAAATTTCACTTTCCTGCTCTTGAATGCCTGCTTACCTGCAGAAGAAGAGAAAAGACATGATTCCGCGCAGTCTGGTGAAACCAAATTGCTCAAATCCTGTGGTGATGGTCGTAACCACGGCTCTCCTCAAGGGTAACACAACATTTAATGGGGAAGGCTTGGTCATCCTTTCCTTTGAACTGATAATAAATTACTTTTTCGCAATTATCTCTGCGGTGGCAGTGGTGACGGCCCCGCGAAAGTAGGTAACGTCTGCGTCCATCGTTGAACAAGGCAGTGGTTTCTCAAAGAAAAGGGTCAGTCATGCTTCGCTCGAGGTAATAGCTGGAGTTTGTGTACTGGACAGTATCATGATATTAACTTAGCCCTGGAAAATGTTAACGCAACAATCCTCTGTTGATAAATTTTAGTAGAAAGAAGAAGTGTTTTTGGCGACAGTGATATATAGGGCGAATTTCCATGTGTATGAATCCTTCTTTAGGAGTCTGTAGGTGTGGTGAGTTACACTTTTAGGCAAAGAACTAATAGAGAGAGAACACACCGTGGGGAGCAGAGAAACCCTCAAGCAGATCAGGCGCCATGCCCCAGAAGTACTGCAGGTCGACCTCCAAAATCGAGAAGCAATTGACCTTCTGAGATTTTCAGTTGCGCAGTTTAGTTCTGTCAACCCAATTATATGCGCCCGTACTTATTGGAAGGACTTCTTAATCTACTATTGATTTTATAAAGTATCTAGTATTATAATCTTCCAGTGGCTGCCAACAACTACTTCGGTTTAGATGTTTCTCCAGTGATACTCTTGCCTATGTCGTATACTTCTGTTTGAACTTCTCCATCACTTCTGCAGATACACTGCCTGAAGATAAAGTGAAGCACCCAGAGGGGGAGGAGGAAACGAAATGAGAATTAACGGTTTGAGAGGGTGTGTGATGTTCTTCCTGTGATTACAAAATAGAGTCAACTTTAGAAAGGACTTGGCGCTATGAGCCCCTACATCAATATGATTGGCCGAGCGGTTCTAGGCACTGCAGTCTGGAACCGCGCTGCTGCTACGGTCGCAGGTTCGAATCTTGCCTCGGGCATGGATGTGTGTGATGTCCTTAGGTTAGTTAGGTTTAAGTAGTTCTAAGATCTAGGGGACTGATGACCGGATATGTTAAGTCCCATAGTGCTCAGAGCCATTTGAACCATCAATGTGACGTTGCATCTCCTCTGGCCAGAGTGAATGCGTTGATTGGGATGGGCGTCAGAAGACTATTTGGACACAACTATTGTTACTGGTCCTCAGCATACTGAATTCTGGACCTGAGACGGAGTTGACGTCCAAGATGGTCCCACACATATTCTATCGGAGAGAGATCTGTGTATGTCGCTGGCCACGAGAGCGCCCGAACATCACGCAGAGATTTCATAGAGAGACGTGTCGTATGAGGACAAACACTGTCCTCTTGGAAAACGGCACCACAATACGACCGCGTAGCAAGTAACACATGAGAGCGCAGGGTGTCCGCGATGTAACGGTGTGTGTCGTTGGAGTTCCCTTCATCACTACCAGGGGCGACTTGTTGTCTTACCTGGTAGGTTTCCATACCATGACCTCAGAAGTAACACCGCTGTGCTTCAACAGAACATTGGAAGAATGGGACTGCTCCCCAGGTGGCCGCCACGCACGCCGCCGATTGTCATTCGGGGAAGTGCAGAACCGCATTTCATCGCTAAACACCATGTGACTCCATTTAATGTTGATCTGTGTGAAATCTTATGGGACTTACCTGCTAAGGTCATCAGTCCCTAAGCTTACACACTACTTAACCTAAATTATCCTAAGGACAAACACACACATCCATGCCCGAGGGAGGACTCGAACCTCCGCCGGGACCAGCCGCACCGTCCACGACTGTAGCGCCTTAGGTCGCTCGGTGTGACGCCATTCACCAGCAGTCCATGCGTTCTGGTGACGGCACTACTCAACATGCAGCCGTTTATGTAGTGGTGTTAACAGCAGCCTATGCATTGGACGGTAACTGCCTGGTTCAGCTGTTGCTAAGATGACATAGGATGTAGCAGAGTGTCTGTTACTTGTTCCCGGATGGCAGCGCAGATGTAAAGAGATTACAGTATAGTGGATGCATAATACGCGCTTTTGATTCAGTTCAGTCCAACATTGGGTCACTGTCACACCCGAACTCCAAACATATGCGGATATTGCACGATTCGACCAGCCTGCCAAATAAGAGAGCCACAATGAGGCCTCTCTCAAGTCCTGTGAGGTGCTGGTAATGGATTACGGGGCATCTCTTTGTCCTTCAAAGGATTACTGAACGCCTGACGCTGATTCGCTCCTCATATACTCTACCAAGCATGGTAACAACACTGATGCACTCTTTTGGCCGTCCTTCCTGTCACAGAGGATTGCAACTGTAATCTTTCACGTTTCCACAGAGGGTGTGTACGTCTACGAACTTACACTGACACCCGACCCTGTCTTCTGGGTGCTTCACTTTTTTTTGTCAGTCAGTGTATTTTTTGGATCGTCGAGAAAACATCCTGAATGTGAATGTCGTGGAATGAGGCAGCAGAGTGTTACCGATGAACATTTCATTTTGTTCTACATATGGCGAATACGGAAGCTTCTACGTTGACGTAACAGCTTACTATAGAAGATAAACAGCTATATGAAGTGTATCTGGAAAACTGGTTTAATTTTAGCAACAAAGATCTGCTGTCTCCAGAATTTCTCTCTTTCCTAACGTTTGTCCTGTCGTACACGGTATACTGTTTTCATAATTTGGCAAATCTGTTTATTTGAAATTGGGGCAGGATGCCCTTCCAGTCACTATAGTCGTCCTGCCATCACGGGGGGGGGGGGGAGGGGGGTTGTGTTCATCATCGGTCGTGAGTCGTCTAAACTTTGTTCTGTTTCTATACAGTATTTTCTGAGGTGGAGGTACGGGGTCAGCCCACTGTTATGTCTAAGCGAGGATCTGAAACCGCGTAAAAACCACGCTCATACTTTCTAGTGAACCAGAGCAAAGCTCGTTAATCCAACGCTCGGATTCTATCCGGGTTTGGCTCACCTCCCTATCCCGTAAGCTTATTCGCTGCACATTAAGTTGTGCAGCAACTCTTGCTGCCTGCGGAATAACATAATAATTTACTACCACGCTGCAGCATAATATTCTAGTGGCTTAAGACATATTAGAAATATTAATAAGTTTTTGTTAGTGCGACCGGTGCAGTGTTGCACACAGATAGTAAAAGCTTTCGTGCACATGTACATTGTGTTCGTTGTGTCCACTTACAAATCCCTAGTCTTACAACATTTCGTTAAACCCTAATTGAGATAAAATGCGATACATATAACTGATACATCTGAAGTATTCAGCACATGAGGACGAAAAGGTTTCTCTTTCAAAAATGTTCAAATGAGTGTGAAATCTTATGGGACTTAACTGCTAAGGTCACCAGTCCCTAAGCGTACACACTACTTAACCTAAATTATCCTAAGGACAAACACACACACACCCATGCCCGAGGGAGGACTCGAACCTCCGCCGGGACCAGCCGCACAGTCCATGACTGCAGCGCCTTAGACCTTCGGCTAATCCCACCCGGCGTATTTCTTTCCACTAAGAAACTGATGCATAAGGATGCTGGTGGAAAGAGAATAATAAATTAACATTTCAATTATTGTGTTTTGTTATGAAGCGGCGTAAAGGTGAAAAATGATGTACAAAGAAAGCATCGTTGTTTGCATGATTATGCTTGTAGATTAATATTTGAATGCATGTAATGATTAATACTTAGAGTTACGTAGGTGTTATAAATTCTCTATATTTCATGTGAGTGACTTAATGCTTTTTGTCGTTGTACAAAGTACGTATCAAATAGTGCTTGTGTTGTGAGGATGGTAGCATAATTTCTTCAGAAAAATAATCAGAAAATTTTTATTAAAACTCTGTGTCATGCTGCAGATTTAATTCTTTATTTGTCCATAAAACGCCTAAGGCCTTTGCTGATAATGATATGGGTTGTTCCTGCCGACGACTGCCTATTGGTGGGTTCTCGCCTGGTCCTTCTCGTGCAGCTTCTCCCAGAAGCTCCTGTCTTCCGCGTTGTCTGAGTCTTCTCCTTCTGCCTCCGTATCTCCACGATCCTGTTAGAAAATAGAGAACAATGATCGTCATGTGGAACTTCGCATCTCTGGCAGCATATTAGTATACACAAAACTCATACTAGACAGTAAATGCTTATAATCGGGGTAGTGTACTCTTATTTGTCTCCCATCCTTCTTATAATCCTATCTAGATGCGTCACTGCCGGCATAGCCTGCTCCGATCTAGCGCATTATTTTTGCTTAGGTGGCGGGACAAGACTCTGGCAATTTCTGTTTCCACTCTTTGTCTTTATTGAAATGAACATCTAATTTTTATTGCGTTATAATATCAGCATGAAAGCAGGATTTTCCTTTTCTTTATTTCCGTATTTTTGTTTTCTGCCAGACTGTATGGAATTGTTACTGGTTAATTATATCACAGAGAATAAAAGTACGGTACTTGCATTATCACTGAGGAAAACCTATCGTTAAGGGGATCTAAAATCGTGTTAATTACTGCGAAAGGTTGCCTTGGAAAGAGGCTGTAAGAACATTCTATGTGTATGTGTTCATTAATATGAAACAGAGCGTGATATACTGGCTTCGGCGACGTGTTTTATTATGTGCGTACTGGTTCTGTGTCGAACGACTTGCTGGTGTTTATCGACTCTTAAGACGAGGTGTGAGTATTCGATTGGTGAGGTGCAATGGTCGTGGCGTTTAGTAGGTTAAACGCGATTCTGGCATGATGTCTTGTTGTTACTGGAACGATTATTACAGGTAAACAGTGCCGTCTCATCGCTCACCATTAGCTGTAACTGTCACAGGTAAATATTGTGAGTTGGCGAAGCTAACGATTTCCTCACAAAAGAAAGCTATTTTTGGAAGTGAAGATAGACCATATGACTCGATAATCGCCTTACAGACTGATAATTTCACTGATCAAAGCTGACGTACTGCAAGTATGCTTCACTACTTCCTGTTACTGATATCAGCTTTAGTCATCCTCAGAAGCTATGTCTTCTTTTTAAAACAAGTCACTCTTTCTTCTTTGTGTTAATTTACATAATTTTTCACTGGTAAATGTATGGTGTATCTAAGACGACAACGTGGCATTTACTCAAAAATTATCATGAATGTATTTTAAACTTAACACTTCGTTTTATGTATGTGTCTAACGTGGACATTTAAAATATCCTGCTTAGCCCGAATTCGCGCTGTTGTATTATTCTGCTCATTTACATGTAGTACCCTAATTCAAATGAGGATTTTTTTCAAACTGCTTTCGTCATGTTGCATTTTTTACAAATAGTTATGTAAATTGTAGTATCTGTAGGTCGTCGGGGTATATATAATGCTTTTATTTCACTTGGGTTCCACGGGATGTTAGCTGAATGACGTCAGTTAAATTATATAAAATCTCTTCCCGCGCACTAAAATGCGCCCTGTTATTCATACTGAGAGGCCTTTTGCGGCTCTGTTTTCTAACACTTAATATTCATTTGTGACGCTTGCTTGTAACATCTGCTGGAAAGTAAAATATCGCATCTGCCTTCATTTGTATTCCAAACATTGAAAGTTTCTGTTGGGTAAACTTTGAGTAAAAAGGACGCTCGCATTTGAGAACAAACAGAGGAGGCAAACCGCGCAATGAAATTCATCGATCGCGTGAAACATTTCCACCTTAAAACTAGAAATTCCATTTTGCTCGTTAGCTCAGCAGGCTGCAGCTGTTCGATCCTGCAACTTCTGTCGGTGCCGGATTATTCAGACTGTTGCCTTCGGGTTCGCAACTACCGCCAAGTTCGACGTAAGTGCTCTCATTCATCGCCATATCTGATGTGTGAGGATGGCTCGCCGTGTCCACAAGAAGCAGCAGTTAATACTAGCCGTGGAACTGCGGTGGTCCTCTGAGCAAATGCAGCTGTTATAGTGGCTAGGAAATCAGACACAGTTCTGTCGTTTTCCAGGCTGCATAGTGAAATGTGCTTAGGAGAGGACAAAATTTGTTCCTCCACTACGCGAGAAAAAGCTGCTTTAGTCGTACCAGATGGCGCGTGTTGCCCGTGACTAAAGGGTCGCTGTTTCGAACACCTCCGTCAGCATAGGTGTGGCTTCTAATATGTACGTCCTTCGTCCGTGTGATGTTCAGCGTTGTCTCCTGGCAGTAGCTCTGTAATCATACGAGGGCAAGATTAAATTTTCTGGGATACGGCGTTAATATCCCCGAAATTTCACTTTTATTATATCTGCACACGTTGCGCAATAGCACAAGTGAATCTGCGGAATGGTTTTATTTATAAGACTTTTCAGAGTACAGCAAGCTTCCGATTTCAAAGTTAATGCGGACGTTCGATTCCACCAGTATCCGAAAAACACGGATAATCTATACAAATAAAAACGTAAATTTTCGTTTGTTCAGAATCACTGATTGCTTCGAATATCAGCTTGCTACTATTTTTTAAATATAAATAATAAATATGTAAAGCATAAAGGGCAAACATTATTACTAAAAATTTCAAAAAGTTCTTGACCGATTTACTTTAAACTTTTAGACACACCTGTAATGATATGCATCCTATCTTGTCCGAGTAAGTCCTGACTGACTCGTCGATGCCGAGCCCAAAGCACTAAGGATAGAAACTTTAAATTTGGAGAGGCTGTTGATCTTGTACTGTAGGTATTGTCTAAGAAGGGGTTTTCGGAAATTCCAATCCGAAGAGAGCGAAATAGGGGATGAAAGGTTTTTTGAAAATGTCTCCGTTAAGGCAGTTTTTGAAGTTACAAGTACGAATATTGGTATTTGGTTTACACTGTTGGCACCGTTTGTTGATTTGCCCAGAGTACGGGCTGTAAAAATATAAAAATTCGATTAAATGAAAACAGAAAAATTGCGCTGACCATACGGTCCCCAAGTGTGTGTGTGTGTGTGTGTGTGTGTGTGTGTGTGTGTGTGTGTGTGTGTGTGCGTGTGCGTTTGCGTGTATGTGTGTGTTAAACTGCACGTGTGGAATTACATGTTGTCATAAAGTTCTCGGTTCCGGAAAGTTTATAAACAGCAGAACACATCCAACATTGATGAAACTTTCAAGGAGTCTACTCTTTTTCCAAAGTCGGTTACAGGAGAAACTGCGTAAAAATGAACAATGGCATTTAACGATTGGTGATTAAATGTGAATGAAATATCCGACGCCGTTGTCGTATAAGAAGAAATATTGCGATACATTCTGCGTGGGGTATTAACGACGAAAACGATTCCTAGCAAGAGGATTGCCGCCTTTTTTTAAATGTTGACCAAAGTCAGTGGTGCAGGCGAAATTCTCAGCAACATCTGTACAGTTTCAGGCAGAACACATCGGATTTCGTTCGCCGATTTGTTAATGTGGATGAGATGTATGTCTAGCACTTTACACCAGAATCGAAGCAGGTACCGAAATGGATGTGTGTGATGTCCTTAGGTTAGGTAGGTTTAAGTAGCTCTAAGTCTAGGGGACTGATGACGTCAGATGTTAAGTCACATAGTGGTTAGAGCCATTTGAACAATTTGATATGAGCCTTTAATTATGTGCAGCTGTTAGACATTCTTCTTGAAAACCGGAAAGAGCACTTTTTTTTCAATCGCTTGGTATCCTTCTGTGCTTTGGCGACGTTTGATAAACTGCTGCTGGAAGAGGAGCAAATTCTCTGGCATAATCTTTGTAGAATCTCACAGGAATCTAATCCGGTCCACATACCTTTCCACTGTTCAGCGACTGTAGCAGATTTTCTTTTCTTTGGTCTCTTATCTCAGGAATGCCATTTCGGCCTTCTTCCGATGACTGAAAGGATGATTTGTATCACGGTATTGTGCAATAAAATGATTTCGGAAGATCGAATTAAGTATTTCGGTCTTCTCTCTGTCATCTCCCGTTTACTGCCAGTATGGTCTCTGAGCGACTGAGCAACTGATTTAGCTTCGTTTACGGACTTCACGAAAGACCATAACTCCTTAGGATATTTGGTCAGGTCGATTGACAAAATCATTCGAATATTGAAGATTCTAGCACTACTCCTCTTACGGCCATTTTAGCTTCTGGCTGTCACAAGGCTTCGACTGCGCTTAAACCTATGAAGCAGCTCTCTTTGCTTCCGTGGAGACTTTCTACATGGTTTTTTAACCATGGTGGATGAGTATGAGAACTTTCCAATTTCTTATTTGTGTCTAATGGAACGAATTTGATGCTTTGCAACTCATTATTGTTAATCACGAATTTAATCGTTTTATTTGACAGTGTACATTTTAACTCACTAGCAACGTACAGAATCTGAAATTACCACTTTTATCTGCAGTTGTTTACTAGTTCTATTAATCGCTGCCATATTACCTTATAAATACACACATCAAAAAAAGTTTTGCATCACCTCGGTTCCGAGAGTTCCTGAACCTGCAGAGAAAATTGGAATAGAGATCAACATGACATCATTTCCGCCCTTTTTATTGCTCATGAAAATCACACATTGCATGTTGCACCACCATACAGCGAGACTTCAGAGGTGGTGGCCCAGATTGTTGTACACGCCGGTAGCTCTAATATCCAGCATGCCTGTATTCATCGTGGCATACTATCCACAAGTTTATCAAGGCACTGTTGGTCCCCTCAACGGCGATTCGGATACATAATGCCACCCGAAACCATCTGGGAACCTCCACCATGCTGCACTTCCTGGACAGTGTGTCTAAGGCGTTCAGCCTGACCGGGTTGCCTCCAAGCACGTCTCCGACGATTGTATGGTTGAAGGCATATGCGACACTCATCGATGAAGAGAACATGACAGTCCTGAGCGGTCCATCTGTACCGCACTGCATGGTGTTGTGGTTGTAAAGATGATCGTCGGGAGTGAAGTTGCGCATCATGGCGCCTATTGCGCACAGTTTAAGTCGTAACACGATGTCCTGTGGTTACGCGAACAGCATTATTCAACATGGTGGCGTTGCTGTCAGGGTTCCTCCGCGCCATAATGCTTAGGTAGCGGTCATCCACTGCAGTAGCAGCCCTTGGGCTGTCTGAGCGAGGCACGTCATCGACAGTTCCTGTCTCTCTGTATCTCCTCCACGTCCGAACAGCATCGCTTTGATTCTCTTAGAGATGCCTGAACACTTCCCACAAAGTAACCATGCGGACGCGATCGAACCGCGATATTGACCTTCTAGGCATGGTTGTACTACAGACAACACGGGCAGTGTACCTCCTTCCTGGTGGAATCACTATAACTGATCGGCTGTCTGACCCCTTCCGTCTAATTTGTAGGCGCTGCTCATGCATGGTTGTTTACATCTTTGGGCGGGGTTTGTGACATCTCTGAACTGTCACAGGACCGTGTTTGTGACACAATATCCACAGTCAACGTCTGTCTTCAGAAGTTCTGGGAACCGGGGTGATGCAAAACATTTTTTGTTGTGTGTATGTGGATATATTTTTGTTCATGTTGATTCCCAAGGCACTTCAAATAGCCAAAATGAATAAACAAATGACACCCACGTCCGAAATTGTTTCTCTGTCTTAATACATTTCGAAAACTGTAAGAGTGTTGTTAAAATTTTGTCTCCTATTACGCACTGTAGGTTGTGTGTCTCTCATAGAGACCGCGAAGACAAGTTTAGAATAATTACAGCGCAAACATAGGCGTTTAAGCAGTTACTTTTCTCGCACTCCGTACGTGACTGGAACTCGTGAACATGTGATACGACGCTAAGTGTCCTCCGATTTATGATTCACAGTGGTCTGCAGTGTTTGTAGGTGTAGAGAGGTGCTTCGTACTTCTCATATGGAGGAAAAATTGCATTGCTTACAGTCATAAATTTGTTGCGCACAGTATAAAGATTTCTGTGGATAAGTCACCGAGGTATAATACCGGAACTGTCTATATTTTATATACATCTTCTTTCAGTTTCTTCTCAAGTTTCTATTTGTCATATCTATGTTGCATTGGTTGCCGCTTGTCTCTGAATGTGTGATGTGCTAGTCTTCTGTACGTAGATGGCGAAAAGACGCAGGTGAACTATAAGCCATTTGTTCTGTATCCTTGCTTTCCACGTTATGAGTTTAGCACAGCACTGTGTAATCGTTACATGTCGAAACAATCTTTCTGAAGTCTAGTTCTGTTTATCGGAATCAGTTTTCTGCGTTATATTCTTCTATTGTGGCTTCCCTGAATCACCACATATGGTGATTATTTTAGTAAGGTGCTGGTTTTCTTCTTGCTAGTTCTCCATGCCTAATAGGCTACCACTGACCAGAGATTCATTTTAACGGCAAACAAACTGATTCACATTTTTAATCAAACTGCGATGTCAGCGTAAATTCAATAAAAGTTTTATTTGTATTAGCATCCGGTGACAAGTAAAGAAGTGCACTACAGAATCTGATACCGTTGCTGTTTCCATAGCAGCAGCCGCTTCTATCATAGCGCGAAAGAAGTCTGAAGTGGCTCTGAGCACCATGGGACTTAACATCTGAGGTCATCAGTCCCCTAGAACTTAGAACTACTTAAACCTAACTAACCTAAGGACAACACACACATCGATGCCCGAGGCAGGATTCGAACCTGCGACCGTAGCGGTCGCACGGTTCCAGTCTGAAGCGCCTAGAACCACTTGGCCACAACGGAAGTCTGAAGTGCTCAGGATTTGTTTTATCGAAGTGCCCTATTGTAAAGTATCAGTTCGAGCTTGTGATTCCATCTTGACCTCGCTGTCTACGGGGCATTAAATCCTAATCTTCCTTCCTTCCTCAACCTCTTCATTTGCCTCAATAATTTGTCCACGTGTTCCTCGGTCTGCTAGGTTATTTGTCCAGAATGTAGCACATATAAATTGGCAAAGAAAAAAAAGGGAAGATTATAGTTTCCCATCGACATCGAGAAATTGAGCACAAACTCAGATTTGGGAAGGAAATCGGTCGTATCCTTTTCAGAGGACCCATCTCGACATTATCCATAGGCGATTTAGAGAAACCACGGGAAACCTGAATCGGAACGGTCTAACGACGATTTGAACCTCTGTCCTCCCGAAGTATGGTAGAACTAATCCTAAGCACTATTCCAGCAAGACAAGGACTGGTGTCCGATTCGAGGCAGTGTCACGGTTCGTTTGTGTGAGAGAACCGAACTGGATGGAAGCGTTTTGAGGACAGCTGAGGAGCTCAGTTCCAAAAATTTTACATTAGCGGTCAACGATTGTTAGAGGTGTATGTTAACCATATGGCCTTCCGTACTGACTTTCAGCGTCGCCACAGAAAAGTTCGACACGGTGGTTGGTCGGCAGTGTTTGATCCCCCTGACCTGTTCGTTGATTTATTATTATTCGTGCAGTGGTAAGATGATTAATTATGGGTGTTACTGATTTCTATACATAAATTCGCTCGTGCGGCCCCTTCTGCCGGAGGTTCGAGTTCTCCCTCTGGCATGGGTGTGAGTGTTTCCTTAGCGTTAAGTTAGTTTAAGTAGTGTGTAAGTCTAGGGACGGATGACCTCAGCAGTTTGGTCCCTTAGGAATTCACACAACCCCATTACTTCGCTGAACATTATTGTCGTTTGTTTCTGTCCAGGTTACCTTAAACGAAATACTGTGGTCATAATACTGTAAGGCACAGGTCAATTAGCATTCTTTGGTTGCG
Source organism: Schistocerca piceifrons (assembly GCF_021461385.2). Taxonomy (NCBI): domain Eukaryota; kingdom Metazoa; phylum Arthropoda; class Insecta; order Orthoptera; family Acrididae; genus Schistocerca; species Schistocerca piceifrons. The sequence continues at coordinate 297,407,699 of NC_060138.1, forward strand.
GAATAGCGATCAGAACCCACGGTCATAATTATTTTGTCTTATATGTTAGATTCAGGGAAACAGATAATAGCATTTTTTTCAGCTTCTACAGTATTATTCCGTTAACTAGAGTGACAACACTATCCATTCTGATAATCCTATTTGTGTTACAGGATACAGTAAACCACTGGCCTTCGTCTTCGCGGAAGGAATCCTGGTATCCAGATATTAGAAGAGCGAGCGCCTCTTTCTTCCAAACGTAACACGTCAAATACAGGTAGGTTTCTTGGTGTTCGTAAGGATATGCACCTGTTGGCATACATAGAGAATGTGCTCTCTTCACCCTCATGTTACCTAACTTGTCACGCTTTACATCGCCATTTGTGACGGTATTAGACTTTTGACTTGGCGGCTCATTAAAGAAGCCTTCGTAAAATAACAGGGACCCTATTTGGTCATTAAACAAACATATGTTAGTAAGCAGAACGAATGCTTCACACTATTTCAATATTTTTCACACTATTTCAATATTTGATGTATAGTGTATAGCTAAAAATAATCCAGTTACGATTTGAATTACTAAACACAGCCTGCAACTGAGTTTGTGCTCTTCAGAACTATCGTGACAGGTGAAATCAGCGTGCTGGACGGGAAGTCGAACCCACAACCTTTTCTGTCCAGGTGAGTGGTCCTACCAACTGAGTATACAGGCACCACTGACGACCCATCCTCGCAGCTTTACTGCGCGATTCATTACACCAACGCGCGACTGCTTGTCGGTCTCCCGTTTTCACGAACATAGATTCCGCCACATTCATATAGAAGTTCGTAAATGACTGTTGAGGAAAGTTTCTGGAGATGCTGTCCACAGTACAGTCATTTGCGAATTTCCGTGTGAATATGTCAACATCCTTGTCGCCGAAATTACGAAACGGATTAGTATTACGTTTTGTGCGACTTGGGTTACACATCCCATCTGCAGTTGCCAAGAACCACGAAAGCCGTGGCAGATATTCCAGTTGTCAAGAAACTCAGAAGCGGCAGGTAAAAGCTGCCCTAGATACAAGCTAGACGTCAGAGCACTGCGTCCGCGTAGCGAAACCGAGTGAGCGTCGGTTGTTCGCCGAGTATCGAGCACGCGCACGCTGCAACTTCGAGGTCTATACGCATCTGCGTGATTTCCGTATTGCTATTCAAGACGCGCTAGCGGCTTTATCTTCGGGATGGCGGTTATCGCTGATACAGCTGGTTTTCGGTTACATCGGTTTTCAATGCAAGTTTAAGCTGACTGTGAAAACCTCTCAAAATAACCGATGTCTGAAATAACCGATTTTCGGATTTTTATTCCTTTTATTTCCTGCAATAAACGTAGAAACCGACCAAAGATTGAAAAATTATAACTCTCTCAGTTTCAAGATACGTAGAATCAAAATATTAAACTATAAAGACAAATAAAAGAAAAGTTAGTCCGTACCACCATTCGCAACTTTTCTTGTAAACTGACACGTGGTTGAATACTACAAAAAAATCAGCAGTATTTTCCTATTGGTGCTAATTTTTTGATTCTCTACTCAAAAATATTGTTGTAAACGGGGATCATGCCATTATATGGGCATTATGTAATAGTAAATCTAAAAAGTGTTAATCTGTCCGTTTGCAAGGGCTACTAGCAGATAAAGGCATATTATGTAGACACAGGCAACAGATCAGGTGCTCCGTATTTTTAGTGTAAACTTTGAATGAATTGTTATGTTTTCTCCTTATATGATGTAAGTTTGTTGTGGTTTCTTCCGTTCTTATTCTTATAAAGCAAATGGAGGGTTATAATTCAATGATGCGGCACTTCGTAAAATACTTACAGACTAGGGATGGTGGAATTCTGTGACACAACTTATGTTCAGCGACAACAGTGGGAAATTAACATGTAGACCAGATAGGGTAAGTCTCCCACTCCGCCGGCCGAAGTGGCCGTGCGGTTCTAGGCGCTGCAGTCTGGAACCGCGAGACCGCTACGGTCGCAGGTTCGAATCCTGCCTCGGGCATGGATGTCTAAGTTTTAGGGGACTAATGACCTCAGAAGTTGAGTCCCATAGTGCTCAGAGCCATTTGAACCATCTCCCACTCCGCATATATGTGCGTACCATCCAGAAGATCACGCCACTTGGTAACAAGTATATTAACGTCTGAGAAATGCTATACCAATTCTTATTTCGTGTGTTTATTGCTTGTTTAAGTCAAGATTGATATTAAAATAGCACTGATAGCTTTTCCCATTTCATGTAATAAAGCCATAATTCAAGTCAAAGGAAATTTTACGAATAAAATTACTCGTTTTTAAAAAAGATTTATTTAAAAACCAAAACTTGTTGCTCAAATTACCCGCCATTACGAATGTGGACGCACTCAACGACTGTGATATGACTTTCAAAGTGATGGAGCACAGCAATCAGTCGTCCTTTTCTTTAAGGTGCTCCGGAAAGGCTCAAAATCATGAAAAGTTCAATTTTTACTTTTTTGCGTCTTCTGAATCTGCAGACTATTACCTTTTAATAGATATATAATTTATTCAATTCCGAAGACTACAACTATTTTTAAATTTTTTTTTAAATGTGTTCTACATGGGCGTGACCCACTGTGGCGCTGTTAAACTGCTGTCAAATGGTGTTATTATTAACGACCGTGTTCATCAGGTACATTTTAGTGATGTGAGATAAAGTATGTGTTGTGGCTAACCTGTGATGGTTCAATATATATCGCTGGTGTGATTGTCGATTGTTTCATGTTTATTTACTCTGTCGTTATGTCGAAAATATTCGTAATTAATTCTGTTTCTTGAGTCTCTGTTTTGTTGAAGTATAATAATGAGTAAAAGTAAAGTTATTAGAAATCCTCTGAAGGCTTTTAAGTAAAGGAGAAATGTTGGAAAGCCAAAGGTATGTGTTATTACTGTAAACAATAAAGACGATAACCAAGTGAGTGAACCTAACCTCTCAAGTACACCTGCCCATAGCTGTCAAAGTGGGAAAGAAAATACTTCACAGAAGAAGCTTGGTTCAATGAGTGAAAACTATGAATGTTTTATGGGCGAATCGGATGTGAATGAAATATTTGATATGTCGGTTCTCAAAGGAATTTTTTCAAACTGGGTAAGATGTATTCATTGTAGTGAAGTTGGTCTGGAACTCTCCATAATAAAGCACGTAGGACTTGCTAGTGAAATACAACTGAAATTTGATAAGTGTTCATACATGACCACCTTTTGGAACAGTGTTGCAGTAACTGCAACTGAAGAAAATGGTAGCAAAATCTACGAACACAACAACGAGCGATGCTTGCTTTAGACAAGGAACGCCTTCGGGCTGCAGACAGGGCTGTAAAGAGTCTAGAAATACAAGCAAGAGTAAACAGGAGGAGGAACAAGAGGAAGCTGGAGGAGGAGTTTGCAGAGGATGAAGATAATCCATCCTATGGACCTGGAATGCACTATAAAGTTAATCCAATCTTTGTCGCTCGATTCCCAAAACTTTTATTTTCTCATACTAATTATATGTTTTCTAAGGATCTTCCAAACATATGTTTCAAACTTTCAGTAAATGTTACACAGTACCTTCTGCATAATTTAACACAGCCTTTTTCCAAAAAACTGTATATTTTTGAATATATAAATAAAAAATTGCAAAAAATGTTGTGAATTTTCATTACAATTGAAAAAAAAATCATCTTTAATAACTGAACTAAAATTTTGTAAAATCCCTGTGTTAAGTTGTACCCCATATTCCAATAAATAATCTGTAAAAAGTTCAACTTCCTACCTCAAATACTTTGTGAGGAAAGATGTAATTTATAAGCGTTGTTTTAACATTGCAAGTATAGGGCGTTCCGGAGCCCCTTAAGGTTTTGTTAAGCAAATCTAGATTTCGACTAGCGCCTAGCCATTATCAGTGCACTATATCATAGTGTCAATACGTGTCCTAATACGTCAGTCCCCTGTTTGAAGCCTTGAACGAACTGGGACAGAAGCCCGAACAATAGGGGACTGACGTACTAGGACATACAGTGATACTATGAAACGGTGCATTGATGATGGCTAGGCACTAGCCGAAATCTAGATTTGCTTAATAAAACCTGAAAGAAAAGGACGACTGATTGTTGTGCTCTATCATTTTGAAAAATTGTTGCACTACTGCTATGGCTAATTGAAATGCCAGCTTTAACCCGGTTATTAGTAAAAACACCAATTATAACAGTGATCAAACAAATAACGAAAAATACCGATTATTCAGAACTAAAATACAGGTATCAATTTTAACCGGTCTGTTTTTCCCATCGCTATTTTGTCATTAGGCGTGGTAGCGTCGATCATCTTCAGCAACTTCCGCCAAGCTGTGCGAGGTTTATTCATCCTCTCTGTCGCACACCACCGCAGCCGAGAGAAGACCACGCGTATTAGTCACGCGCTATCAGTGCTCTAGTACAGCGCTCCATAATCTATGTTCCACGGAAGAACGATGTGCCGTGGAGATCACTCATGGGTTCCACGAAACTTACGTGCCATTCTTCATAACACTCAACAAAGCATCGTAAAATTAACGCCTCGAAGAAAAATTTAAAAAGTTTTAATGACTCTTTTAAGCTGTATTTCCCCAACTGAACAGGAATTTAAATGTCAGAATGAATTCTGGATTCGAAGCACATTTATTGTCACTTGTCACTGCACGACTTCGACTTTCTAATGAGAAGAAACTTTTATCGAACCGAGGCCTCATTCACCATTGTAAGAAAAATTTATATTAGTAGTATTACTGGGTTTCTGATGCAGTTGAAAATATGAATATGCGCAGTTGTTGCTTCGTTGGTACTTTTATCATTTGCATTTACATACATGTGTGAAAGAAGTTCTCAGATTAGCCTACGTGTTAATAAAAAGTAAAAAGAAAAAGGAAAGAAAACAGTATCAGACTTGATGCTGAACCTGTCATGAGAATTCAGCTTCATCCATAAAAACGAATACTAGGAATATCTATGAAAGTAAAGTCCGGCACAACTCCCATCATTAAAATTTCGTTATTTAAGTTACTTTAATAACTTTTGGGTTCATTTTGAAATTACTTTTTCAAACAAATAAGTCAGATTACCTCCCATTAGGAAAGTGGGTGCACTCAGCGACTGTTATGTAATTTATAAATGATAGAGCGCAGCAATCAGTGGTCCTTATTTTTGCAGGTTTTATTATGCAAATCCAGATTTCGGCTAGTGCCTAGCCATTATCAATGCACTATTTTTTAATCTCGATGCATATTAGTTCCCTGTTGTTCGGGCGTCAGTCACAGTTCTTTGAATACTAACATGCATCGAGATTAAAAAATAGTGCACTGATAATGGCTTGGCACTTGCCGAAATCTGGATTTACGTAATAAAACCTGCAAAAATAAGGACGACTAATTGCTGTGCTCTATCATTTATAAATAAATACATATTATTAGAAATAATTTTCATTTTTCTTGCAAATAATCTAATTACAGAAAGTCACATTAAGAACATATTGTAGAAACAAACCAGGGGTTCATGATAAAAGTGGACTTCTCTAAAAGTTAATTACAGTTACTACTAATAATCCCTTCAAGCCCGTTTTGTATGGTACCCCTCCCACTCCCGTGTCCCAGTTTTTTCTTTATTTCAGTTACTGTAGTTGAAATTTTACTTTGTATCATTACAGGTGTTTCATTTACCTGTTTAGTCACACTTGTTACGTAGTGCCTGTTTCTATTATTGGACCTTTTGAGGACGAGATTGTTACTCGGCCACCCCCTTGCAACATAACACCAAATTTTACTATAAGTATTACAGTAATTTGTGATGTAGTTAATTATTTAATGTGCCACATCGCGTTTTAGGAGTTTCGGTCCTAAATCAAACATTAACAATTTTCGCCTTTGGAAACAAATTGAGATACTCTATATTATTTTAAAATCTTTCATCCCACAAAAATTTCACAGCCGCACATTTTTATCTTTGTACCTGACGATGACGTAACAAATAAAAACCGGTTTGTAAAGTAATGAATGTTGTGGAATATTACACCAGTGTCAGATTAGAAAACGCTACTCTGTTAGGAGCTGCTGATTCGCTGTTGCCTGCGAGTCACCTGCTAAAATGGCTCAGACAATAGTCTACTATGCAGCCACTCTACCATAGGCACTTTGGCTTCAAACTATTCAATGAAGTATCAGAATGTGACCTCGATTGTCACCTGACGACCGAAATAAGAAGGTGTATGTAGAGAAGACCATGTCTATAAACCAGGAGTTTAGTCAACTGTGCCGGCCAGAGTGGCCGAGCGGTTCTAGGCGCTACAGTCTGGAACCGCGCGGCCGCTACGGTCGCAGGTTTGAATCCTGCCTCGGGCATGGATGTGTGTGATGTCCTTAGGTTAGTTAGGTTTAAGTAGTTCTAAGTTCTAGGGGACTAATGACCACAGCAGTTAAGTCCCATAGTGCTCTGAGCCACCATTTAGTCACCTGTAAGACGACAACTGCGAAGACTGTCGAAACGTCGGTTGATTTAGAACTTCATAATATCGCGGTCTTTAGGTGACAGAAGCCATGGGATAACGATATGCGCATATACAGATGGCAGAAGTATCGCGTACACGATGTAAAAGGGCAGTGCAATGGCGGAGATGTCATTTGTACTTAGGTCATTCACGTGAAAAAGTTTTCGTAATGATTCTCGCTGTACGACGTGAATTAAGACAACGACCGCGTAATGTAGACACATGAAACATTCCATTTCTAAACTAGGCAGTTGTTAGGGAAATCAATATTCCGAGATCCACAGTGTCAAGAGCGCCTTTGCTGACAGCATGAAAACGCCTGCAGCGCCTCTCCTGGGCTCGTGACAATGTTGTCTTATCCTAGACGACTGGAAAACCTGGCCTGGTCAGATGAGTCCCGATTTCAGTTGGTAAGATTTGAGGGTATGATTAGAGTGCGGTACAGATACCACGAAGCCATGAACCGAAGTTGTCAACAAGGCACTGTGCAAGATGGTGGTGGTTCCATAAAGAGTGTGGGCTGCGTTTACAGGGAAGGCACTGGATCCTCTGGTTCAACTGAACCGATCATTGACCGGAAATGGTTATGTTCGGCTACTTGGAGACCATTTGCAGCCATTCATGGACTTCGTGCTCCCAAACAACGAGGCGCCATGTCACCGAGCCACAGTTGTTTACGATTGGTTTGAAGAACATTCTGGACAATTCTAGCGAATGGTGTGGCCACCCAGTTCGGCCGACATCAATCCCGTCGAACGTTTGTGGGACATAATCGAGAGGTCACTTGGTGCACGGTGTCGTGGGGTTTCCTACCATGTGGTTTCCTACGAGCAGTGGCACACTAATCCTGTCAGAGGCCTGGGCCGGCAAAACAAATCGAGGCTTCCCTTGCTGCCCCCTCCCACCCTCCTCACCACACAGGATTTCTCCGAGAGTTTCAAACGCAAACGGAAGGAAGTCCCACATTGCTTATCATCTTCATTTTGTGTCGTGATAATTTACAAGGTATAACGTTATTTTACGTAACACTGAAAGTGACTGCTCTCGTAATCTCGTTACTATTATTCAATAGCTATGTTGCCTCTTATACGAAAGAAATCATTACATGATTTCTGTTGTTCGAATCTATTATTTATGTTTCACAACTAAGTCGGCATAGAGCGAGCGGGGTGTATAAAAATGAATTCCTATTTCCCCAGCCAAGAGGAAGGTCACTGTCTACATAAAACTTCGTTCATTGCATGGTGGAGGGTACTTTACTTACGGATTTCAACAAAAGCCACAGTGTCGCTCCGATCTTGATGAAATTTCGTACATTTGATCTTCAAAACAAGGGGAACCCCGCCGTCTACGTGAAATTTCATACGGTGTATGGCGGAGGGTGCCTTACAACAGAATTACACACCATTTAACTGATCAGCTTGGGAGTTGGCTCATGTACGTATGTTTTCGTGGTGAAGGCGTTTACACAAGCCAACGTATGCTGGATGGCAGATGGTTGGCCTACCTTTAAATAAATTCAACATCGTCTCGTCAATCAGCATCGAAGTTGGCAGATATACGTATTTTTTCATATACGGGGAAAGATGCGATGGCATGACGGAGGCGGAGGAGGAGATATACGGAGAGAGGAGAAAGTGATGGGGGCGGGGAGGGGGGAGGAGGTGCATCCAGAGATGTGAAAGAAGCAGATTAAAAGCGAGAGGGAGCAGCAGGTAAACAGAGAAAGGGGGAACACTGTAATAAATACATAAATTAGGGGTGTTATTGTGAATTTGATGTACTATTAGAAAAAGCGGAGGAGGAGGTGGACAGAGACGGGAAGATTGATGGAGAAGGAGAGGAGAATGGAGAGGAGGAGGAAGTGTTGTGAGAGAGGGGGGGCAGATGGAGGAGATGGAAAGAGAGGCGGATGCGCGGAAGGAGGAGGTGGATAGAGAGACGAGATAGGACTAAATGGACAAGAGAGATGAGGGAAGAAGGGATGAACTGACATAAAACTGGGATGAATAAATATCCGGGCAACGCTGGGTTTACAGTTAGTAATTAGATAAAGATTTACGCGACAACGGGTGTGTTCATTTGTAAGAAATTAGAGAATATTTCCCTATGGTTAGATGCGGTGTATAAAAGTTCGATAACTAGAGTGTTGTTCTTGATGTCTACAGATTATAAAATTCGTTGCTTAATATAGATGACTCCACCAAATTTCATCTAGTTGGAATTTCATCTTTCTAAAATGAACTACATAATAATCAGCTGAAAAATGCTCCTGTTGGAGCACAATAAAGGCAAATATGATCGTGTTTAAAAGTCTCTGACAGAAAAGTGGGCAACCAGCTGTCTGAGTCCTCATTCCGCCTTCCTCACATAAATTCTGGAAGCTTCACAGGACGAGTGAAGATGTTATGTAAGAAATTTACCAAGTAAAATTTCAGTTTTGTTGAGATAAAAATTTAATAAATAGCAGATTGTGTGTTAGAACTTTAGAAATACCGTTAATAGCGTACTTTAGTGAATGAGATCCGCCAAATACAAATAATTAGTTTTGTATGACATATATGACGAAACTCCCAAATCGGCAAGTTAACTGTGCGAAATTATTGATGCTGATCGACGTCGACACTCTCAGAAACGGTGACAACATCTGCACTGAGGAGAGCAACTGGGGTAGGCAAGCAGTGGGGGAGGCTCAGTTCGCAAAAACCCCGTTAGGGAACCGGTTGCTCTGGACAGCTTCGCTACCTGCTGCACCCTTGTAGGAAACCGCACGATAGGAAACCCCACGTAGCCTGGTGCACAAAATCCTGCTCTGGTAACTCTTTCGCAATTATGGAAGGCTACGGAGGCAGGGTGGCTCAGTATTTCTGGAGGGGACTTCCAGCGACTTGTCGAGTCTAATACTACGTCGAGTTACTGCACTGCGCCAAGCGACACGATATTGGGAAGTATCACATGACTTGTCATTGCCACCTGTTTGTTATTGGATGAGTCTTGATTGGAACTCACGTTTGTGGGGTCGCCCCTGCGGCCCCTGGCGGGCCAGAAGGAGTGCTGCGCAGCGAGGCTGCGGCCGCGCGTCGCCCAGAAGGGCCCCTCTGCGGAGGCGGAGGCGGAGGAGGGTCCGGCGCGCCGCCCCCGGGCCGGCCAGAAGGCCGAGCCGGCGGCCGTAGAGGCCAGCCGCAGCCGCAGCAGCCGCGCCGCCTGCCCGCGCCGGCCCCTCGGCGCCCAGAATGGCCCCTCCACAGACTCGGAGCCCAGCAACGCTCCGCGGCTCACGAGCTCCAGCTCACCAGGTTCACGCTTAATCACTCCTGCAACTAAGTCCACCATTGTGAAACTCTCACCGTAACGTAAACCAATACAGTAACAACGATAGTCATAAACTTTTAACTGTAACCGTGTGGCGTTAATGCCACTTCACTACCCATGTTTATTACACTTTTGTTTCCTAATTTTACAGTACAGGAAGATTTTGTTACGGGAGGCTAGCGAGTAGGTAAGATCGCAAGGCAGACTCATTGAACGGTACACCAGATGGTCACATGGCGTGAGAACGGCCTGGGGAGCGAGAAGTCTGACGCTCGAGTTTTCTGTTTGTTACTGTGCATGCACTGCACGTACACAAATGTACACTACTGGCCATTAAAATTGCTACACCAAGAAGAGACGCAGATGATAAACGGGTATTGAATGGACAAATATATTATACTAGAACTGATATGTGATTACATTTTCACGCAATTTGGGTGCATAGATCCTGAGAAATCAGTACCCAGAACAACCACCTCTGGCCGTAATAACGGCCTTGATACGCCTGGGCATTGAGCCAAATAGAGCTTGGATAGCGTGTACAGGTACAGCTGCCCATGCAGCTTCAAGTCGATCAAGAGTAGTGACTGGGGTATTGTGACGAGCCAGTTGCTCGGCCACCATTGACCAGATGTTTTCAATTGGTGAGAGATCTGGTGAATGTGGTATCCAGGGCAGTAGTCGAACATTTTCTGCATCCAGAAAGGCCCGTACAGGACCTGCAACATGCGGTCGTGCATTATCCTGCTGAAATGTAGACTTCCGCACGGATCGAATGAAGGGTAGAGCCACGGGTCGTAACACGTCTGAAATGCAACGTCCACTGTTCAAAGTGCCGTCAATGAGAACAAGAGGTGACCGTGACGTGTAACCAATGGGACCCCATACCATCACGTCGGGTGATACGCCATTATGGCGATGACGAATACACGCTTCCAATGTGCGTTCACTGCCATGAGGCCAAACACGGATGCGACCATCATGATGCTGAAACAGAACGTGGATTCATCCGAAAAAATGTTTTGCCATTCGTGCACCCAGGTTCGTCGTTGAGTACACCATCGCAGGCACTCCTGTCTGTGATGCAGCGTCAAGGGTAACTTCAGCCATGGTTTCCGAGCTGATAGTCCATGCTGCTGCAAACGTCAAAAATGGTTCAAATGCCTCTCAGCACTATGGGACTTAACTGCTGTGGTCATTAGTCCCCTAGAACTTAGAACTACGTAAACCTAACTAACCTAAGGACATCACACACATCCATGCCCGAGGCAGGATTCGAACCTGCGACGGTAGCGGTCGCGCTGTTCCAGACCGTAGCGCCTAGAACCGCTCGGCCCCTCTGTCCGGCTGCTGCAAACGTCGTCGAACTGTTCGTGCAGATGGTTGTTGTCTTGCAAACGTCCCCATCTGTTGACTCAGGGATCGAGACGTGGCTGCACGATCTGTTACAGCCATGCGGATAAGATGCCTGTCATCTCGACTGCTAGTGATACGAAGCCGTTGGGATCCAGCACGGCGTTCCGTATTACCCTCGTGAATCCACCGATTCCATATTCTGTTAACAGTCATTGGATCTCGACCAACGCGAGCAGCAATGTCGCGATACGATAAACCGCAATCGCGATAGGTTACAATCCGATCTTTATCAAAGTCGGAAACGTGATGGTACGCATTTCTCCTCCTTATACGAGGCATCACAACAACGTTTCACCAGGCAATGCCGGTCAACTGCTGTGTATGAGAAATGGGTTGAAAACTTCCCTCATGTCAGCACGTTGTAGGTGCCGCCACCGACGCCAACCTTGTGTGAATGCTCTGAAAAGCTAATCATTTGCATATCACAGCATCTTCCTCCTGTCGGTTAAATTTCGCATCTGTAGCACGTCATCTTCGTGGTGTAGCAATTTTAATGGCCAGTAGTGTAAGATCAACATTGAGTGAGATCCAATACGGAACGGACGCTCGAAATTGTGAGGCACTGTTGTGTAATTAATTTGACAGAGATATTTTTTGAAGGGTCACTGTTACCCCGAAGTACATATCGTGTAACTGTTTTGTCGTTGAGTGTCAAGTTCATTTATGTGAAAATGGCACGTAAGAATGACATTTTACTATCTGAGGGTGCTATACGGAGACACTGTTGGAACAACTCGACTGTGAATATGACGTAAATGATTTTCTTGATGAAACTGATCAGTCTACCATATCTTCAGACAGCAATGAAGAAAATACAGTTGTTCATGGCAAGAATGCTCACTGTTGGAGCACAGCTGTCCCTAAAAGTTCAGTTCTGTCAAATGCCGATTACTCGTAGTCCACGTTCCAAGAATGTGGAAATAATGAAAGAACAGATTTGTGAATAATGAAGAACAACTCAAAATATTCGTGTAATATGTGCATTTCATTAAATGAATAGCATCTTCATCTAATCGAACTGCAAATAGTCTTTTAGAGCCGGATCACTTTCAGATTTGTTCACTGAAAAATTTCCATGAAAATTTTTACTTAGTCTCGAATTTTGGATGTATTAATTCTAGTGTTGATTGAAAAAGTACGAGAGAGGTGAAATAAAATGAGTCTGCTACACGAGAGTCCAATTGCATTACGATATATTCTATTTTCAGTCAATATGTCTAGCAAATAATTGAGTCACTGTGACCTTTGTGTACACTTTGCGTGAAAATTTCCGAGGGATGTGGTACTATATTTAATAGCACTGAATTCTTTCCCCTGTGCCACTTCGTTACACACTGTTTATTGCATGGTCGTCAGAGCCTGCGGCCTGCAGAGAAGAAACGAATTGGGACGACAGCTACATCTTTACAAGACGGGAGGAAAGCAAGTTACCTCTAGTGATTCTAGGGATAGTGAGCGCCGACGTTACTTACTGAAATCCACCATGTTTGTTAATCCGAAAAAGTTTTTTTTGTGGGAAGTGTTACCTTCAGGTACACACTGTGTAGTATTTGAGCGTAACAATTTGTATCTTTTGGGACTTACAATTCACGTACCCTAATGCATACTTTGCTGCGTCCAAAAACATAAAGTTACATACTTACTTTTTATTCGTTAGTAGGTACATGTCTGCAAACCCTGTACACACTGAAATTCACATGCCACGGTACCGTAGCAGGCCGACAGAGAAGCCAAAGCACAACCCATTCACAAAGCCGACTGTCGTGCAGTGATTGGTTGTCAACAGCAGCAGAAATGCTGTAGCTGTGTCAAGACAATGTAGTTGCAGGCCCGGATCTAGGGGAGGGGGGAGGGGCAAACCGGGGTTCTTGCTCCAATAACGGTGAGCTACGCTACCGTGGCATGGGGACTGCAATGTGTACCAGCACGGCAGACAACATAGAACTCCAGTCTCGCCACAATCTATACATCATTGCCGTCACAAACACACTCGTTTAGTGCTTGGTTGCTGATTTACGTGCAGGCACAAAAGGTGCATGCACATTGAGTAGTAGATTTTGACCAGATCGCTCGTGTAAAACGGACTTAGTCTTCTTAACCCAAGTGCGTTTCTCTCTCATTTGAAGTGCGTCTTCCATGGATGTGCTGCATTTTATAGCATTTTTAAAATATAGCGTACCATCATCCCCAAAATTTTTACTTTCTCCACTACCCGTTTTGATGGTTAAACCATTATCGTAGGATGGTAAGCATCTTTTAAATAGGTATTGCAAACATCGGCGATTTCTTGCTGCTGCGCTTGATGGGGCCATGAAGGTAGATTGGGTCTTGCAAGTGCAAGACGAGCAGTTACTTCTCATTGTACGTCAGCGACACAATGTTGCCTTTGTTTTGCGAATAAGTTTTTTGATTAAAATTTTTCACTACTGTCCCTCCTTCTGAGAGAGTACGTGACCGTGAAATCGTGCTAGTGTAATGTGATCGTCCTTAGTAAATGTAACTCAGGAAGCTCTTCTTCTGTCCCCTTGTTTTGCGTTTTGACACTAAATTGACCAGCGAGTGGTTAGATAGCTGCTTGCGACCCGTTTATTGAAATTATGCACGATCAAAGTTTTTTTGCGTTTTATGAAAAACCTTTCCTTAAGAAATTAGCCTGAAAGTTGCAGGAGTCAAGCAAAGCCACTTTTGTTGCTCTTTTTTAGTAACCGTATCGAAATTTGGTCTAGATAAAAATTCTACCACTCTTACTCAGCAAGCAGTAAAAAAAGGATAAGTTTGGAAAAAGAAATAAAAATTCAAGAAAAACACACAAAAACAGATTTTTAGAATGGCATTGTAATTCTGTTAGCACGCAAAAGGCTTGGAAGGTCATAGTAGCGTAATATGTCTACGAAACAGGACAGTAAAATTAAGCGAAAATAATAATTCGAAATTAGCGGTATTTAGCGGGACAACACGAAATCGGTGATTTTTAGAGATATAATGGAATTTTTAAATGTGAGAACAGCAGTTTACTAATATCCGTAATTGATATTTATTAACTGTTAAAACTGCATTTTGACTTCTAATCTCTCGTTTGTAATCATAAACTAACAGTTATTTTCTCACGTAACGAGCTTAGATGTGTCGAAGAAAATAGCACCGAACTTAACACATAAACCACGGAATTTGGCAAAAAAACAATACCAAATTTGTCAAAAAGCACCAAATTTATCAAAATAAACAGCACCGAATTTGGCAAAAAAAATAACATGGAAATCGGAAAACCTAGTAACATTGAATTTGCAAAGTAGTAGAGCAAAATAGTACCGAATTTGGTAAAAAAAGGAAAAAAATAACTCCGAATTCGGCAGGAAGTAAGGGCAAATTTGGCAAAAATACACCGAATTTGGCAAATAAATAACGAATTTTGCAGAAGTATTAATTAATCTGAAAAAATAGCAATGAAGCCAACAAAAAGTGACTCCAGTTTTGGACGAAATTACACCAAATGTGACACAAAATAACACTTAATGTGGCCGTAAAATAAAACGATTTTTTGCTGTGTTTGGTTGTAAGAAGATGATGAGGGAACGGTAAAGATGTTGTGTAGGTCAGCTTTCGTATTGTTGTGCAATAGAAGAATGTTGAAAATTGCGTGGGTAAGGAGACTAACCAATAAAGACATAGTGAACCGAACTCGGAAGAAATGAGATTCGTGGCACAACCTGGCGAGGGACAGGTTGATCGTTCTCACCCTGAAGCTTCAAAGAATAGTTAATTTAGTGATGGAGGGAAGCGTGTGGTGTAAACATTTTAGAGGGTGACAAAGGCTTGACTACAGTAAGCGGGTACAAGTGATAATGGGTGCACTTATTGTAGACAATTGCACAGAACAGCAGCAGCAAGACGAGCAGGACTCACCGGCGTGCGGGCTGCCGCGCTTGCCCCTGGCGGGCACGAAGGACTGCCCGCCGGACATCGAGGCCAGGTAGCTGCGCAGACCCGCGCGCCGATCGCGACTCGCCGCCCACTCGCCCGCCAGGCCGGCGTCCTCCTCCTCGCCCGACCCTCCAACCATTACCTCTGTGGGCACAAGTGTGGCGACTTCAGAGGAAGCCACTATTCGTACTTCCGGTAACTGCACTATCTGATCATCTGTTAGTGGATGTTAATATGGGGATTGTCCACCCTTCGCCCTTATGACGGCTCGAATTGTGCTGGCGTCTGTTTCAATAAGATTTCTGAGTGTCTGTGGAGGAATAGTAGCCCGTTCGTCCTCAAGAGCTGAAACCAGAGGTGTTCATTGGTTTCGAGTGCTAATAACGCCGACGTTGAGCGGCTATAAGCTCCATTAGGTTAGAGTCGAACTGTGGGCTGGCTACTTGCTATCAGAAATGTTATTGTCCACAAACCATTGCTTCACAGATGACAGAATGCATTATCATGTTAATAGAATCAATTAGCGTCTCCAAAATGTTCCTCTACTGTACACAGTAGATAATGCTGTAAATTGGGTTCATATCCATCTCCCCCCATGAAAAACTGCCCGTACCAAACAACCAACAAAATCTCCACACTTCACTGTTGACGCTACACCTGATAGCAGGTAACGTCTTCTAGGCATTCGCCAACCCCCAGACCCTTCCACTGGGTTGTCAGATTGTGTTTTACTGGCAAGATGCGAATACTTGCTACATGCAGTTAAGTCGCCATATTGTGTGCAGAGCCCAAGACCAAATAGTTTTGTAATCTGGTGATCTTCAAAAAAAGTACTGACGTTGTGCTTTACGTTGCTACTAATATACTGTATATTCATGTTGCAATATAGTATCTTTTGGTTGGGTTCAGTGAAGACACAGAGCAAATACACAAAGAAAGAATCTCATACTAATTTGCTATTTCTTTCTAAAAATGGTAATAATTACTAACAGACTTTATATCTTTATGTGTTAGTTTTATTTTCCTTTTTATTTTGTCAAAGATAAAATCTAGAAATTACAGTTCACTATGTATTCAGGCAACAGTAATATTAGGAACTACATTGCGCAAAACTTTCTCATAATTAATTTTTGTATATTAGACCATTCTCCCTAATATGCTAATAACGTAAACCGCTTCATTCGCATTTAATCGCGATTTGTTCAACAGCACACTGGAAACTATTACTTCGATTTCACCTTGGGGCACAGTTTTTGTCGCCCTTCAGTGGATCATCTTTAAGAGGAGCACGGTAACGTTTCAGTTTAGCCATTATTTCTTAACTGCGGAATATGAAGGAGCTGAATCTATTTATACAGTCACCATCTTCGTAGGAATTTTTGTTAAGCGTGAACCGTCCTGAACTGGGAATCTTATGGCAGTATGGTACAGACGAGAAGAGAATAGAAGCTCTTGAAATGTGATGTTGCAGAAGAATGCTCAATATTAGATGAGTAGATTAGATAACCACGAGGAAGTGTGGAATCAAGAAGGCAAGAAAAAAGCTTTAGGGTACATCTTGACTAGAGGAATAGAAAGGTAAAACTCATGTTGCGGCACCAAAGAATGGACAGTATGGGTTTAGGTCACAGTAATTACGCAGAGATGTAAACACTTGCACAGTATACAATAGGGTGGAGAGATCCGTCAAACCAAACTTCGGACTGATGACAACGGCAATCACGGTGTCCCAGCGTATCCATTTGAACGTCACACATACTTCATAGAAATCATGGTCACCTGTGTGCTAGGTCAACAGTTTCCCAACGTTCTCTCATATATTGTGGAGCTGAATTTAGTTCAGCTGACAATTTCAACATAGGGTGTTTCACAATAGCGATTAAAGAAAGAAACTTGTATCTCAGGTAAGAGAAGTGTGTTCTTGGCAATGAACGCATATGCTTGTTGTGTTCTACTTAGAGAGAGATCGCTGTTCGGATAATCAATGCAAATTCGGCAGTACAAAATAGTCATTCATAGTTGATATTATTAGAGTTCAGTGGTTTCCAACTAGGGGGTTATTACCCCCATAAACTAAACAGTTTTTGAAAAGTCGTTACTATTAATATTTTGTAATTATCAATATTTTGTAATTCCATACGTTACCAAAAATTATTTTCTTCCATACACCACTACTAACGTGTGACACAATGTGGTGATAGTTACAGTTTGTGAAACGGATGTATGAACATCTTCCTCACATAGTCCACCCCAAACACACAAACTTTGTACTTTGTAGCAAGCATCAATGAAAATAAAATTGAGCTACATATATCACATATTCTTAAATATCTCATGGAAACTACATTCGCCAAGTTGTAGGTAGTTCCCTCAATAGATGAGAATTGCTTCATTATTAATTTCGCAACAATAAACGAACAGACTGACAGCACAACACAACAGTAACTATGTAATGACTGCTACACTGCTGTATGGCCCACACATTATTGTTATAGAACAGAAATAAATAATAGAACACAGTATGTTGCCCTCGACGGCGAGTGCGCCCTAAAACAAAACACACGGCGAGTGTTCATCAGAGACAAGGATAACGTCAGGCGTGCTCCAGGGAAGCATGATAGGACCACTGTTGTTCTCTATACACACAAATGATTTGGCGGACAAGGTGGGCAGCAATCTGCGGTTGTCTGCTGATGAGGCCGTGGTTTATGGTAACTTGTCGAGGTTGAGTGACTGTAGGAAGATACGAAATGACATAGACAAAATTTCCAGTTGCTGTGGTGGATGACAGCTAGCCCTAAATGTAGAAAACTGTAAGTTAATGTGGATGATTAGGAAGATCATACCTGTAATGTTCGGATACAGTATTACTAGTGACCTGCTTTTCACATCACGTCGTTTAAGTGTCTGGGCGCAAGGTTGCAAAGCGATATTAGATGGAACGAGCATGTGAGAACTGTGGTAGGGAAGGCAAATGGTCGACTTCGGTTTATTGCGAGAATTTTAGAAGGGTGGTTCACCTTTAAAGGATACCGCATGTAGGACGCTGGTGCGACCTGTTCTTGAGTACTGCTTGATTGTTTGGGATCCGTACCAGGTGGATTGAAGGAAGAGATCGAAGCATTCAGAGGCGGGCTTCTAAATTTGTTACCGGTAGATTCCAACAACACGTAAGTGTTACGAAGATGCTTCGGGAACTCAAATGGGAATCCCTGGAGGGAAGGCGACGTTCTTTTCGAGAAATGCTATTGAGAAAATTTAGGGAACCGGCATTTGAAGCTGACTGCCGAACGATTCTACTGCCTCCAACACACAATGCGCGTAAGGACCACGAAGATAATATACGAGAAATTAGGGGTCATACGGAGTCTTACAGACAGTAGTGTTTCCCTCGCTCTGTTTGCGAATGGAACAAGAAAGAAAATGACTAGAAGTAGTACAGGGTACCCTCCACCACGCACCGTACGGTGACTTGCGGAGTATCGATGTAGATGTAGATTACCATTGTTATTATTACTATTAGTGGTAGTCTTATGACGCAAAGCATTATAAGCATTAAGTCTTCCAATTTATGGCGTTGCAGAAGTAAGGATTCCAACAATCAAGTGATTTACAAACAGTAAGCGCACACACTTTAGCTAGGTTGACTGGTGAAACAAGTGTCGCTAGGGAGAGGACTGGTGCAGAGGAAGCATGATTTGTAACAAGTGTTTCATTTCTTTTCTGAGGAGGAGTTTTAAGTAGCACTCGCGATGCACTGAGAATTCCTTAATCATCCCAAAAAATAAATGTTTTTATAAATAGGCAGCACCAATGGCCTCATTAGTTCGCCGTTCAATAAAACATCTACACGAATTAAATATCACCATAGGTACTAATGTTGCTGTTGGTAATGGTGGGCACTATCTAACATCTGACTGCACGCAGGGGTAATGGTCTCGGAAAGATTGAGGACGATTGTTTTAGTTCGTAGATAAATAAATGATGTGTGTAAAGATTAAGTATACCATGACTGTTGAAGATGAAATTATTAGTTTTCATTAATCTCAAAATATAAAACGTAGTACTAAAAATGCTGTCACATCGATCATGAAATTCGCCAGATGTTTCAGTAAAATTAGCCATCTCTCTCAACTTCAGAGACGGAAATCATTCCTGCGGTAGGCAATTGACTTGCAATATCATCGGAGCTTCCTACATTAGATTTATACACCATCCTTGTAACTAACTATCTTTTACGATTAACAGTGCAATTGTTCATGTAATATGGCTAGTTTAACTTCAGTTTGCCATCTTTTTCGTCGCAAACCAATTTGCTTTTCGTTCACTGTTTATCCCGTGGCGTCTGGAAGTCATCTCCTAACTCGCGTGCAGACATCATTTGTAATTGTTCTTCACAACTATAACTTGCCGCGCGCCTCATTGTTATGGCAGGTAGATCGAAAAATCATTCGTTTCGCATAAGCCACACACCTCGCTTGGTCGATCTGTTGAATGTACCCGATGTCTTACATAGTACACAGTCTCACTTGGAAAGTAAAATGTGAGACCGCCATTACGTTTCCCACGTCAGCTGTTGTTTCGAGGCACCAACTGTTTCACATACTAAATATTTTACTTCTAACGAGCTCCACAGCCACCACAAATCGTCTGAATGATAATATTCTGCCAAACTGGCTACCATTCGACGGCTTAAAACCTCTTTTTATTTTGTTTTCATTGCTTTGAAGTCATTTTCAAGTGGTCGCTGTAGTCTAACCCATCAAAATGGACATATTTGAGTTAGCGTCCAAATGCTCATCGAATGACGCAATGAGAAAATCTTAGGAAGCTGGCTGGGGTTCACACTAAAATTACTACGTGGCGCTAAGTGAAACTAACATACCACTCAGAAAGCGGAAGAACGTATTCAAACAAAGCCTCACATACAAGGTGATGGAGTTAAGCGTAGTCGTTTAGCTCGGAAATTTCCAGAATCGTTAAAGATATCGTAATTCTGTTTTCACCCAGATAAATTGTGTGAAAATCTTTAATAAATGACATATATAGGTTCTCTTTATAGCCATATCAGTTATATAGATGTAGTTATGAGCTTCACCTATTCAAATATAACTATAGTAATTTCTGCTTCTATTTTCCTAATTCTAGGGGTAGAGCATCCCAAAATCATGACTCCTGATCGTTCAGGTTGGAGGCTGTGCAGAGGGCCACCACCTACTCAAGTAAATGCTGACAGGTCAGGGTACCCCCCCTGCGGGTCCGGGGTTTAGAATGAGCCCGAGGTCTTCCTGCCTATCGTAAGAGGCGACTAAAAGGAGTCCATCCCCCCTCAAGGGGGTAGTTAGCGCCTGCGTCCGGAGACGGACGGTCCCACGACCTATATTTGTGGTCTTTTTGGTTTTTCACTTCTCGTTTCTTCCTTCTTTGGTTGGTTCCTTTCTTTGTTCTTCTCCATCTCACTGTCTTCCTTACTCTTTCCCTTGCCTTCTTCTCCTTGCCTTCTTCTCCTTGCCTTCTCTGGTCTCCGCCTCGGTGTTTCAGAGTCTGTCCTCTCTCTCCCTTCTTTTTCTTCTTCTTCCTTCCTCCCTGTGCGCGCCTGAAGGCCGGCCCACGCGTTCGCACGCGTAGCCGGTGACGGGGTAACGCGTAATTCCCCGCCCTGGGTAGACAAGTAAGGCACGCACGTACCCCCTGGTAAAGGCCAGGCCCAGGAAGGGGTGATTGCCTGAGCTGATACCTTCTGACCATGCCGATTGGTCCCTCCGTCTGTTTCTCGGGAGGTGTGACCTGAGGTGTAAACATTCACCTAAGGCGGGAGTGCTCTCTGAGAGGGTCCCCATAAGGAAGGAGCGCGCCATCGGAGACGCTGGCAATCATGGGGGATTCCTCCGCAATGGATTTCTCTTCTTCTCTCTCGACTTCTGCCCACAAACGGAAACATGACCAGCCCCCAATGACAAAAGTACTACCGCCTACCCCACAGTTCCTCGTCATTTCTCGATCTGAGGACGGAAAGGATTTCTCCTCTGTCAACCCTTTCGTTATCCAGAAGGGCGTAGATGCCATAGCCGGTACTGTTAAGTCTTGTACGAGGTTGCGTAATGGTACCTTGTCACTAGAAACTGAGAGCGCCTTTCAGGCACAGAAACTGCTTCGAGCCACACTCCTGTACCGTTCCCTGTCCAGGTGGAGGCTCACCGAACTTTGAATTCGTCTCGTGGTGTGGTCTATACTAGATCCCTCGACGGATTGACTGACGAGGAGATTCAATCTTTCCTCGCTGAGCAGGGCGTGTCGGCTGTCCATAGGGTCATGAAAAAGGTCAACAATGACCTTGTACCGACCCGGACACTTTTCTTGACCTTTGATAGTGTTAAGCTGCCATCGCGCATCAAGGCGGGCTACGAGGTTATTTCTGTTCGCCCCTATGTCCCGACACCTACGCGCTGCTACCAGTGTCAGCGTTTCAATCACACTCGACAGTCTTGTTCCAATGCGGCTAAATGTGTCACTTGTGGCAGGGATGCCCATGAGGGTGACTGTCCACCTCCGTCTCCTCGTTGTGTGAACTGTCAGGGTGACCATGCAGCATCCTCCCGCGACTGTCCCGTCTATAAGGAAGAACGCTGTATCCAAGAAATTCGGGTCAAAGAGAAAGTGTCCACCTCGGCTGCTCGCAAGCTATTGGCTAGTAGGAAGCCCACGCTGCTCCCAGCGGGGAAATACGGTACTGTGTTCGCCTCTCCTCGGACTACCAGGGAGGTGACAACCCAGACATGCGATCTGACCTCCAGCACCACGGTCGTCCGTTCGGCCAGTGCTAAGATCGCGCGGTCGACGCCTCCTCTTCCTCCCATCGCCCCACAGACACCAGCCCTTTCATCAGCTTCTGCTAAGACGAAGACCCAGAAGTCAGATGCACGGGCCTTCAAGAAGGAACCGTCCCGTGCAGACTTCCTACGTACCTCGACCTCCCAGCCATCGACCGGTACTTCCACCAAACGACCTTCCAAGAAGGCTCATAGGAAGCACAGTTCTCCTTCTCCGCCACGGCGCATTTCTTCTCCTGCGCCACCCAGCGGTTGCCGCCCCAGGCCGTCATCCGTTTCGCCTGGCCGCACCGCTGGTAGCCGAACATCTGGCCGTTCACCGGCGGAGGAAGCTCCCCCTCCCGGCCATCTTACCAAGATGGCCGATGAACCTATAGAACCAATGGACGATGACTGTCCGCCTACTGATAGCGGCGGCAGTGCTCGCTCGAAGCCAGGCCCTCAGCGGCCTTCGAGGTGACCCCTTCTTTCATCTTCCTTTTCTTCTTACGATGGCACTTATTCACTGGAATATTCGCAGCATTCGCTCCAACCGAGAGGACTTGAAGTTGCTGCTCCGCTTGCACCGTCCGCTCGTCGTAGCCCTCCAGGAAACGAAGCTACGCCCATGCGATCAAATTGCCTTGGCACACTACACCTCTGTGCGTTTTGACCTACCCCCTGTGGTAGGTATCCCAGCTCATGGAGGTGTTATGTTGCTGGTCCAGGATGATATTTACTACGATCCCATCACGTTGCACACCGGCCTGCAGGCAGTTGCCATCCGAATTACTCTCCCCACTTTTACATTTTCCATTTGTACCGTTTACACTCCATCGTCGTCTGCCGTTACCAGGGCAGACATGATGCAACTTATTGCTCAGCTACCTGCACCATTTTTGTTAACTGGAGACTTCAATGCCCACCATCCCCTTTGGGGCTCTCCAGCATCCTGCCCGAGGGGCTCCCTGTTAGCAGACCTTTTCAACCAGCTCAATCTTGTCTGCCTCAATACTGGCGACGCTACTTTTCTTTCGGACACATCTCACACCTATTCCCATTTAGACCTCTCTATATGTACTCCCCAACTTGCACGCCGGTTTGAGTGGTATGCGCTTTCTGATACATATTCGAGCGACCACTTCCCGTGTGTTATCCATCTCATGCAGCATACCCCCTCTCCATGCTCATCTAGTTGGACCATCTCCAAAGCAGACTGGGGGCTCTTCTCTTCCAGGGCGACCTTTCAGGATCAAACCTTCACAAGCTGCGATCGTCAGGTCGCACACCTCACGGAAGTCATTCTCACTGCTGCTGAATATTCCATCCCTCACCCTACTTCTTCTCCACGTCGCGTACCGGTCCCCTGGTGGACCGCAGCATGTAGAGACGCTTTACGTGCTCGTCGACGTGCTTTACGCACCTTTAAACGCCACCCTACAGTGGCGAATTGTATCAAATTATAAACGATTACGTGCACAGTGTCGTCGTATTATTAAAGAAAGCAAGAAAGCCAGCTGGGCTGCTTTCACAAGCACCTTCAACAGTTTTACTCCTTCTTCTGTTGTCTGGGGTAGCCTGCGCCGGCTATCTGGCACTAAGGTCCACTCACCAGTTTCTGGCTTGACGGTCGCGAATGACGTCCTTGTGGCCCCTGAGGCTGTCTCCAATGCCTTCGGCCGCTTTTTCGCAGAGGTTTCGAGCTCCGCTCATTACCACCCTGCCTTCCTCCCCCGCAAACAGGCAGAGGAGGCTAGGCCACCTAACTTCCGCTCCTCGAATCGTGAAAGTTATAATGCCCCATTCACCATGAGGGAACTCGAAAACGCACTTGGCCGATCACGGTCCTCCGCTCCAGGGCCTGATTCTATTCATATTCAGATGCTGAAGAACCTTTCTCCTGCGGGTAAAGGTTTTCTTCTTCGTACTTACAATCGCATCTGGATTGAGGGACATGTTCCCGCATGCTGGCGCGAGTCTATTGTTGTCCCGATCCCTAAGCCGGGGAAGGACAAGCACTTGCCTTCCAGTTATCGACCCATCTCGCTTACCAGCTGTGTCTGTAAAGTGATGGAGCGAATGGTTAACTCCCGTTTGGTTTGGCTGCTCGAGTCTCGACGCCTACTTACCAATGTACAATGTGGATTTCGTAGGCGCCGCTCTGCTGTTGACCATCTGGTTACTTTGTCGACCTTCATTATGAATAACTTCTTGCGGAAGCGCCCGACCGCGGCTGTGTTCTTTGATTTGGAGAAGGCTTACGACACCTGTTGGAGGGCGGGCATTCTCCGCACCATGCATACATGGGGCCTTCGCGGTCGCCTCCCTCTTTTCATTCGTTCCTTTTTAATGGATCGACAGTTCAGGGTACGTGTGGGTTCTGTCCTGTCAGACACCTTTCGCCAGGAGAATGGGGTGCCACAGGGCTCAGTTTTGAGCGTCGCTCTCTTCGCCATAGCGATCAATCCAATAATGGATTGCATCCCAGCTGATGTATCAGGCTCCCTTTTCCTGGACGATTTTACCATCTATTGCAGCGCGCAGCGTACGTGTTTCCTGGAGCGCTGTTTTCAGCGTTCTCTTGACTGTCTTTACTCCTGGAGTGTCGCCAATGGCTTCCGTTTTTCTGCCGAGAAGACGGTCTGTATTAACTTCTGGCGCTACAAAGAGTTTCTCCCACCGTCCTTACGACTCGGTCCCGTTGCTCTCCCATCCGTGGAGACAACAAAATTTTTAGATCTTACATTTGACAGGAAACTTAGCTGGTCTCCACCTGTGTCATATTTAGCTGCCCGTTGTACCCGTTCTCTAAATGTCCTCCGTGTTCTCAGTGGTATGTCGTGGGGAGCGGATCGAACCGTCCTGCTTCGCCTGTATCGGTCGATCGTCCGCTCCAAGCTGGATTATGGGAGCTTCGTAAACTCCTCTGCACGGCCATCCATCTTACGCCGCCTCAACTCCATACAACATCGGGGTTTACGACTTGCGATCGGAGCGTTTTATACTAGTCCCGTCGAGAGTCTTCATGCTGACGCTGGGGAATTGCCACTCGCCTACCGGCGCGATATACTGCTTTGTCGGTATGCCTGTCGGCTACTGTCAATTCCCGACCACCCGTCTTATCGTTCCTTTTTTGACGACGGGTTGTATGTCTCTGCCCTGCTACCCCCTGGAGTTCGCTTTCGTCGCCTCCTTCAATTTTTCACTCCCTGCAACCTTTCGAGTGGGCGAGAGCCACACGCCACCTTGGCTCCAGGCTCAGGTTCGCGTTCACCTTGACCTCAGCTCGCTCCCAAAGGAGGTTACCCCCGGTTCAGTCTACCACTCCCGTTTTGTCGAACTTCGTTCGAAGTTAATTAATATGACCTTCATTTATACAGATGGCTCTAAGACCAATGACGGGGTCGGGTGTTCTTTTATTGTCGGGGCACAAAGTTTCAAATACCGGCTCCGTGGCCATTGTTCGGTCTTCACAGCTGAGCTCTTTGTCCTCTACCAGGCTGTTCTTTACATCTGCCGCCACCGACATTCTGCATATGTCATCTGCTCCGATTCCCTGAGCGCCATCCAGAGCCTCAGTGATCCGTACCCGGTTCACCCTTTCGTGCACCGGATCCAACGCTCTCTTCAGCAGCTGGTGGACGTCGGTTCTCCGGTTAGCTTTATGTGGGTTCCTGGCCATGTCAGTATCCCTGGGAACGAAGCTGGAGATGCCGCGGCCAAGGCTGTGGTCCTCCAGCCTCGGACAGCTTCTTGTTGTGTCCCTTCGTCAGATTGTACCAGGGTCATTTGTCGGCGCATTTTATCGCTGTGGCATGCCGATTGGGCTGCACTTACAGACAACAAGCTTCGGGCCTTGAAACCTCTTCCCGCGGTTTGGACGTCCTCCTCACGCCATTCTCGGCGGGAGGAGGTAGTTTTGGCCCGGTTACGAATTGGACACTGCCGGTTCAGCCATCGCCATCTGCTGACGGCTGCGCCGGCGCCGTTCTGCCCATGTGGGCAATTGCTGACGGTCCGCCACATTTTAACGTCCTGTCCGGATTTTAACATACTGCGTCTTGATCTTGGCCTGCCATGTACTCTAGATGCCATTTTAGCGGATGACCCAACTGCTCGCGTTCTTCATTTTATCAACTTGACAACCCTCTCTAAGGACATTTGATTATGCTGTATTTTTTTTAATCCTATGCCTGTCAGTCTGTCTTTTATCGTGTTTTCCGTTTCGTTGCTGTTTTAAACTTATGACTCGCGGTGCATTCCTAACGTAGTCTGGGCGCTAATGACCGTTGAAGTTGTGCCCCCTAAAACCACAAAAAAAAAAGGTCAGGGTACTCAAAGCATGACTCGGAAACAGGAAAGAACTTACTGGAAACAAAGCTGGCAAAAGTGTAGGGATAATTTTTTGTTTCTTCGAATATCAGAAACATATACTGCCCTGGAAATACCCATACACTAGTAAACGAATTAGACAAATACAGGGTACAGCTGGTAGCTCTCATGGAGTAAGATGGCAAGGAAGGGTCACTGAAAATAGGAGACAGGAGAATAATTTACGGAGACTGCGGCTTACACTATGAATTTGGAACCGGATTCTAGGTTCACGAATCATTAATCTCTAAATGCACATACACCCAAGAATTCAACAATCACCTGGAAAACATGTACGACTCAATAAGTAAGCATAATGCAAAAGTAGTCTAAGGATAGTTTTAATGCCAAAATAGGGAAGGAAAAAGTTTGCAAACCAATCATGACTATTTCAGCTTACACGATGAAATCTCAGATAATGGGGTTCAGGTTCTTAAAATTTACAGTGACTAATGATATCGGGCTCAACAGCACAAAATTTCAATACAGGTGCATTAATTTAGTCATGGATATCACCAGATGGAAAGGTAGTGAATAGAGTTGACATGCAGCTATCGAAAAATGATTCCAAAACAGTATTAAAGATGTTAGAACCTTTAAGGCTGCATATGGTAACAGAGCCCATTTCTCAATCATCAAGTTACCTTCCATTCGGAACGCGGTTGCACTCAGTGACTGTTATATTGACTGGTAAATTATAGATTCCAGCAGTCAGTCGTCCTTTATAAATTTTATTATGCAGATCCAGATTTCAGTTAGAAGCTAGCCATTCTCAATGAACTGTGGGTGAAGCCCGATCAACAGGGACTTACATGCATTGAGTGAAAATAATAGTGCATTGAGATCTGGATCTTGTTCAAATGGCTCTGAGCACTATGGGACTTAACATCTGAGGTCGTCAGTCCCCTATAACTTAGAACTACTTAAACCTATCTAACCTAAGGACATCGCACACATCCATGCCCGAGGGAGGATTAGAACCTGCGACCGCAGCAGACGCGCGGCTCCGGACTGAAGCGCCTAGAACCGCTAGGCCACCGCGGCCGGCGAAATCTGGATCTGCATAATAAAATTTAAAAAGGACGACTGATTGCTGCAATCTATAATTTACGTTTCTGAATCATATCAGAAATGAAAATAAAAGTGAAAAGGAAACTAAATAGAGTTTTAGTGGAAATTACAAGATGCAACATAAGAAATCTGGTGAAAGAAGATATAAAAGAAAACTTATAAAAGAAATGGAAAGTAACCTAACAAAAACTAGACTGGCCAAGAGGGAATACCAAAATGTCGAAAGCAGATAGAACCGCTTAGGACTATTCAAAAAGTAAGTTCCAAATTTATAGGCAAAAGAAAACGACGTAGCAAAATTTTGTTTAATGTAAATTTTGTTTAATGTAAAATACCAAGAAAGCGCTGGAGAGAAAAAATGGGAGGAAAGCGTGGATTCAAGAAAGAAACAATGACACTCAAGGAAATATGCTATAATATAGGACAGGAAACACAAAGAACTGTAAAACAAGAGAAAAGGGAATATTACAGAATATGGTAAGAGAAACGGAGGATGGTTTCAGGCATAACAGGGCAAGGTAAATAGAGAAATATTTTCCTAAATTAACTAGAAGTGAACAGTTTATAAAGGATCAGCATGGGAAAATACTGACCAACAAAAGTGACAAACAAAAGAGATGGAAAGACGTACTTCTCACAGCTGCTCAAGTAGAATCTGATGCAGTTCCTGTTAGTCATCGCCCCACCAGTAAACATAATGCAGCAAACAATAAAGAAATTAAAGAATAACAGTGCTTGTGATGAAGGCTAGAACCGGCCGTTGTGGCCGAGCGGTTCTAGGCGCTTCAGTGCGGAACCGCGCTGCTGCTACGGTCGCAGGTTCGAATCCCGCCTCGGGCATGGATGTGTGTGATGTCATTAGGTTAGTTAGGTTTAAGTAGTTCTAAGTCTATGGGACTGATGACCTCAGATGTTAAGTCTCATAGTGCTGAGAGCCATTTGAACCATTTGATGAATGCGAGATATACGCTAAGTTATCAAAGAATGGAGGACGACAACTAAAATTAGAGCTACAGTCTTCAAGAGAAACAACTTGGAAGAGAGAAATTATACCTTCAGACTGAAAAACCGCAATTATGTGCCCTATATTTAAGAAGAATGATCTCCTTTTGTGCAATAACCACAGAGGAACTGGTTGCTAGGTGCCAGTTATAAAATCATATCGATTTACTTATTAAATCATATCGATTTACTTATTAAATAGGCAGGTCCCAATAACGGAAGAATTAGTTGAAGACTATTAATACGTTTTCCTCAGAAATGGATTCAAATTATACCATTTATTCACTCTAAGACAGGTAACTGGGAAGGCGTGTGAATTCATTGTAGATGTCCATGTATTATTTCTAGATTTCAGAAAGGCCTGTGATAGCGTACACCGACAGACACTCCTAAATATGACGGAATTTAAAATACTTTCGGAGTTAATCAGATAAGTTAAAATGTATATAGATGAAACTTTGTCGTATAAAGACGAGGTAGGGGAAACGGAAAATTTTAAGGTGTACAATGGCCTGAGACACGGTGACGCCATTTCACCTATTTTATTTAACCTAGTCTTAGAGAAGATTGATGGATAATTTACTAAAACTAATCCACAGGGAATACAGATGCGGGAGGTGAACATTACTAGACTTGCCTACGCCGATTAGGTAGCATTAAGTATTTCCGAAACAGAACTGGTTAGAAAGACGCAAAAATATTACAAAATCACTGCATTTCCTATACGCCCCTTTTATATCGGCTTCGCAGCGGTAAGTCACTCTGTTTCTACCATATCCGACGAGAAGTATTTCTTTGTTTGTGAACGAAATCACAAACTTCCACAGAAGACAGCAATCGGTTTCGCATTCAAAACAAACTAACCCTGAGATAAATATTGTAATTACTCTGAAACCAGTAATCTGATTTCGAAGAAAGAAACAAAGTTAAATTCGTCTCTTTAAAAACCACGATACTTGTAGTAGAAATTCGTATAGATCGATTTCAAAAAGCGAAGTTGACATCGATACCTGTGTAATTAATACAGCCATGAAAAGAGACTATACGTCTTTTAGTGAAGACTTTCTTACAATTCATCTATGTGAAAACAAAAAAAATGGTTCAAATGGCTCTGAGCACTATGGGACTTAACTTCTGAGGTCATCAGTCCCCTAGAACTTAGAACTACTTAAACCTAACTAACCTAAGGGCATCAACTCATCCATGCCCGAGGCAGGATTCGAACCTGCGACCGTAGCGGTCGCGCAGTTCCAGACTGTAGCGCCTAGAACCGCTCGGCCACCCTGGCCGGCTCTGTGAAAACAGAATTACGATATTTTATACGGTTCCGAAAATATTTGTGGTGAACAAATTGCCGAGCGGTCTAAGGCGCTGCAGTCATGGACTGTGCGACTAGTCCCGGCGGAAGTTCGAGTCCTCCCTCGGGCATGGGTGTGTGTGTTTGTCGTTAGGATAATTTAGGTTAAGTGGTGTGTAAGCTTAGGGATTGATGACCTTAGCAGTTAAGTCCGATAAGATTTCACACACATTTGAACATTTGGATTTGTGAACAGACTATCTGAATCTCCACAGTGTCACCCGTTGTAGCATTACAGGAAAGGTGATTTGTGACTAGCGTGACTACATGGAGACCGCTAAAGAAATAGCACATCGTAAGTATAGTGCTGCGGACACAGCTGTACCCAGATGCAAATAAATTAGCAGTGCGCAATGTTAGAAGGTAGTGCAGAGTAAGGTGTACCTTCCTGGTCGCGCTTTCCCCTGGTGGGCCAGAAGAACTCCATCTCGCGGCGGCCCCTCGCCGCCCAGAAGGGCCCCTCGGCGGAGGCGGAGGAGGCGGACATCTCCCGGCGGCGGCCGCGCGCCACCCAGAAGGCGTCGCCCACACCCGCGGGCACGGCCTGCCGCGCCGGCCCCAGCGTCTCGCGCCGGTCCAGCAGCACCTGCAACCGCCACTGCCATCATACTGCACGTAACGCGAGGCCAACAACAAAGTATGCACGAAGGGGAATCTCCTTGGCACATTAAAAATGTGTGCCGGACCGCAACTCCAACGCGGAGCTATGCCCTTCGCTGGCAGTGATATCCAGGCACGGCACATGACCCGTCCTTACAGCCAGTGACTAATGGCGACCTCATTCCTCTGCGATATACAGGGTATTCGGAAATTCCCGTCACAGTCTTCTAAGATTTGTAGAGGGGATTCAGTACATAATATATTGAGTAGGAACCCATGTCCGGAAACGCGTAGTATCCGTTCTACCACGGTTTCGATTCAGATGTGTAACGCGTCCACGTCTGCTGAGGGAAAGAGAAGACTACCAGAATTGTTTGTCCTGGTATGCAACGGGGTAGACAGGATGTGTACTACGTCAGACTGTCACCTTATGTGACTTAATGTCTGCTATGCTGCGAGACCTATTCAAGGCCCGTGCGCCTCCGTTACAGTAAACGTGGGTCGGTACACGTTTACGGAATACACAGCTGTGCTCCTTGTGTTTGGCGACGCTCGACGTGACGGAAGAGCTCCTAGTCGACTGTATCACGTACGTAGCACGCCATCGCACAAACTTTTTGCCCAATTTACGCAGCGTCGTAGGTACCTTCACCGTGAGGAGACAGGACTGTGGTGCTCCACGGAAACGCCGCACGCCCGAATTTCAAGATGATGTATTGCATCGCGTTGAAGAGAGTTCATCAACAAATACTAGAACAGTTGCGGGTGCAACGGGTATTAGTTCTGCGTGAACAACGATTATATCCGTACCAAAAGGATGAATACTTGTGTGCAGTCGGTTCTCCATAACGCGTTGGTTCCTGCATCGTTGCACCCCTGTTTTTACGTCGAATTCTGTGCACAGATGAATGTAAGTTTATTAAGGACCGTATTCTGAATTCGCGAAACAGCCTAAAACGCTCTTGCCACGCATGATGAGGAATTTTAGAACCGATTTGTTACTAATGTTTGGGCAGACATGCTATACGGTAATGTGATTGGGCCATTCCTCGTTCCACTGAAGCTACCTGGTCCTGCACACGCGATCTTCCTACAAAACCTTTTGGGCCCGTTCTTGAAAGCTGTGCCACCTAAAGTGCACGTCATTTATGTCTGCGGCCGAGTTTAGGTTCGTTCTGCGCATCTGACGTCACAAAACAGTCAGCCAATGAACAGAGAACGACGTTGCCACATCTCGACTGCAGTGCAGAGCATAGACGAGTGTCTTCAGTTTTAGAAACGTTCAGTCATAAATAAAGTAATAGAACAAAAGCAATGTCTTGATAGCAGACATTCTTTTGTAGAAAGTTTGGAAAAAGCATTCTTTATACCAATTGCTTCATATTATATTAATTAATTAAACCAAACAAGCAATAAGACTCCTAATTCAGGCGATAGCAAGGAAAGGTGTTTGTATCACTCTCACGAACCGCTTTTTCGCAATAAAGAACAGCGGTAATTGTTTATTTCCTATTGTACTTCGACGAAGCGTGAGTATCTCTTCATTAACCCTTTCGCTGCTGCAGACACGTGCTCCCCGCATTCCACGCTGTGCGCGATTTTGTCATCACTGCACTGCTCGCCTGTGCAGACACATGGTGTTCCCACTGCTTTGACACACTTATCATTCGATTTCACAAAAACTATTTGGCCAAAAAATTGGATTTTTACATGTCTTCTTGACTGATACCTTCCCCCCATAAATGACTTAATTTTGTGTCGATGTTCGACGCAGTTATTATGCAGCATTAAATGTAGTAAACCATTGCACGAAATTTTGAAGAGTTTGCAGAGGTAGAAGTCCATAGCGTATACTTTCCGTATGGTCGATTTTAGTTGCCACAATGTTGAGAATGAAATGTGGACAAATACCTAAATTTCATATAAAATTTGCTGTGTGACAATATCTCATTTAAGTACGACATAGGTGTCGTATGTAATATTGAGAAATATTCCGTCTTTCGCGACTGTAATAAAAGTATTATTTACACCGGACGCGTTTGGCTTTATTTTAAAGCACTTCAATCAAGGAAAGGTATGGCACATACACAATGGTACTCATGTTCTCTTTCTCATTTTTGTTCCACAGTCGCTGTTTTACCAATGGTACTGAAATATATTCCTCTTCTGCAACTGTAATAAGGGACTTATTTAGACCAGACGCGTTTCTCTCTTTTGAAGCATCTTCAGTGGACAGTATTTTGTCTCCTCCATTGCCAAGTCACCTTTCGTAGTTTTGTGCTGCGGTAACACAATATTCAACGTCTGTGTTGGCAGATCAGTGTTTTAGCAAATAAATGATGTTTGTGTGTGCCACACACAAAAATTATATTTGACATAGCTCAGAGCACTTCACTGATAGACGGTATATTTAAGTCCTAATGTTTTTGTAAGTCCACAGTTTTGTTTAATGTATTTTGTCTACTTCCTTTTGATTGATTGAACTGCTTTAAAATAAAGCCAAACGTGCTCAGTGTAAATAAAACTTTT
Source organism: Schistocerca piceifrons (assembly GCF_021461385.2). NCBI lineage: Eukaryota > Metazoa > Arthropoda > Insecta > Orthoptera > Acrididae > Schistocerca > Schistocerca piceifrons. The sequence goes on from NC_060138.1 coordinate 297,440,619, forward strand.
GTTACAGTCGCGAAAGACGGAATATTTCTTAATATTACATACGACACCTATGTGGTACTTAAATGAGCTATTGTTATACAGTAAATTTTATATGAAATTTAGGTATCTTGTCCACATTTCATTCTCAACATTGTGGCAACTAAAATCGACCATGCGGAAAGTATACTCTATGGACTTTTACCTCTGCAAACTCTTCAAAATTTCGTGCAATGGTTTACAATATTTAATGCTGCATAATAACTGCGTTGAACATCGAAACAAAATTCTTTTATTGGGGGAAGGTATCAGTCAAGAAGATGTGTAAAAATCTAATTTTTTGGCCAAATAGTTTTTGTGGACTCGATTGATAAGTGTCAAAGCAGTCAGAACACGATGTGTCTGCACAGGCGAGCAGTGCAGTGACAAAATCGCGCACAGCGCGGAATGCAGGGAGCACGTCTTTCTAGCAGCGAAAGGATTAATGCGCTCGTGGTGGCTTTACTTTATGAACTGCGCGCTCCCCCTTACATGTAAGCTTGCGAACTATGCTATAGTATGGCGCTGCTTCTATTGGCGCGTGCGTCGTGTGCAACTGGCAACGCAGCAATCTCCCGCGTCTGGGCGGGCATGCGCGAGCCGCCAAGATAAAAGAATTGAACTATAGTGTTTGTCACGAAATGTGGTTTCAGCATGATGGTGCACCACCTCACTTCTCACTTTCGATGCCGAGACATCTCAACAGACAATGTGGTAAAAGATGGATAGGCCTAGGTGTTCAACCGCGTTGCCCTCGCGGTCGCCACATTTAACTCCTGCGGAGTACTACTTGTGTGGCCGTATGCAAAATATAATCTACGACAGAGGAAGACCTAATGGCACGAGTACTGCCCGCTGCATTCGAAATTGAAGGGAGACTAGATCGGATGGAGAGTGTGTATCAGAACATGCTTCGTAGGCACAATGTCTGTAACGAAGTTGGTGGTCGCCACGTCGAGCTGCTGTTGTAAAGCATCAGTACTGTTCTGTACGTATGATATGCTGGGTTATTTTTTGTTATGGAATAATGTGAACACGTAATGTTAAAGTGTTAATACTAATAAATGTGCTTCAATGATAATGGATGTTCTCGAATTGTTGCCGAACTATTGTACTGCATCAAGCCTAACTCAGTTCCTCAAGCAGAAGTGGATGACTTAAACATCTGAACTGAAACCGCCGCAGAGCGGAAATGGCAAGTTTCCGGACATGGGTCCTTATCCAGGATACTATGTACTCACTCCCTCCTACAAGTCATAGAAGTTTGTAACGGCAATTTTCGAAGACCTTGTTTATTGTTCTAGGAATGCTAATTTCGCAAGTTATGAAGGAGAGCTTCTGTGTCGTAGAAGAGCGGTGTCGTAGAAGAGAGGTGCCGGCAAAATTGCAGCTGTAAGGACAGCTCTTGAGTCGTGCCGCGACACGTCAGTCGGTAAGAGCACTGCGTCCAGCGCAGAGTTTTAATCCCCTATGAATTTTTCAAACAGCACCAATTCCACTGCAGAGTGAAAGATACATTCTGGAAAATATCTGATATTTGCATAAGGCACTTCGTAGTGCCAAGCGTTATTGATGTGCACGGTGCCTCGTATCTCATTACGGAGCGAGGTGCTGCAGTGCTAAGAAGTCAGATCAGATTCGAGAGAACGACGGGTCAATCCCTGTCGAGCGATCCAGACATACATTGCAAAAAAATTAATAAACTTGAAAAGACTACGTCGATTTGGTTTCAACTTCGTCCGCCAACAGATAGCGTTGTGGAATAGCTACCAGAGCGTCATCTGTGTGTACCCTTTAATAGAGAATGCTTACAGCCAGAAGGCTCGGTGTGGTGCAAATGTTGAAGCAAGCAGGCAACCAAGCCGTGGGGACGCACTCGTGCTTCCTACAGCCAATTAAGCTAAGTTGAAAGGGGCCTTCCGAGTGGTGGGATGGTCCTTTCGGTCAATAGCCACACAAGATGGACGTGCTACGTCAATTGCGCAACGATGCGGTTTCAGTGACCACGCGAAAATTCTCACACCCATAGATGTGGTTCTTGACGTCCACGTAGCGCAAACTCTCGCCAGGATCGTCGTACTGTAAGGGAAAGAGTGGTAGATCGTACTGCTATGACAGCACGGGTAAGACGTATCAACACGAACTGTTGCGAACCAGTTATTAGCAGTGGGACTTCTGGGGCGCGCACCTCTAGCCGCTCTTCCACTCACGCCACAGCATGGATGTGCAAGGCTTGACGAGTATTGTCAGAGTATCACTTGGAAGATGGGATGGCGCGCCGTGGTCTTCAGCGATGAAAGCAGATTCTGCCTGCACGCAAGTGATGGTCGTTTGGGATTACGACGTAGACCTGGTGAGCACTGTCTCGTCGGGTCGTCCACGACGAACTGTCCCCTACCCCCATCCCTATGTCTTATAGTCTGGTGTGCGATAAGCTACAACTCTTGTTAACCTTTTGCGTTTCTGGAGGGGACACTAACCAGAGCTCCGTATGTGCAGAATGCTGTAAGACCCATTCTTTTGCCGTTCTTAGAACAGGATAATCCACGGTCACTCACTAACAGTGAAACTCAGCGTGTTCTGCAAGACGTGCAGCAACTTTCCCGGCCATCACAATCTCCAGACTTGTCTCCGATCGAGGAACGAGAAGTGCCCCGTGTGACTCGTCAGCCATCAACTCTTACAGAACTACGTGAACATGTTGGTCATTTTTGGCATAACGTTTCCCAGGACAGTATTCGCCATCTGTACCATCGACTTGATTCCAGAGTTAGCGCCTGCATTGCCGCCTATATAGGCTACGCCACGTACTAATATGGGTATTTCAGCATGTGTCGACACCTGATACGTCAGAAGCGCTTGTGCTAGTGATTTATAAATGTAACCATTTCATGTACTCCATGTGCACTGCTGCAACAATTAATCATCAGTTAACTGGAAATCTCTAAAAGGCAGTACTAATTTTTTCCGGCAGTGTACATTCCACATGATTTTCCTAAATCGCTTTTAAGGCAAATGCCGAGGTGGTTGTTTTTGAAAAGGACACGCCCAATTGCCTTCCCTCACCCTTCCCAATCCAACAAAACAACTTGCAAAATGATTTAGATAAGATATCTGTATGGTGCGAAAAGTGGCAATTGACCTTGAATAAAGAAAAGTGTGAAGTTAATCACAAGAGTACTAAAAAAAAATCAGCTAAATTTCGATTACGCGGTAAGTCGCACAAATCGGAAGGCTGTAAATTCAGATAAATACTTAGGGATTAGAATTACAAATAACATATATTGTAACGATCACACAGATCATATTGTGGGTAGAGCAAACCAAAGACTGCGATTCATTGGCAGAAGACTTAGAAGGTGCAACAGGTCTACTAAAGAGACTGCTTACATTTTTGTCCGCGTTTTTCTGGAGTATTGCTGTGCGGTGTGGGATCCGCATCAGGTGGGACTGACGGATGACATCGAAAAAGTACAAAGAAGGGCAGCTCGTTTTGTATTATCGCGAAATAGGGGAGATAGTGTCACAGAAATGATACGTGAATTGGAGTGGCAATCATTAAAACAAAGGCGTTTTCCGTTGCGACGGGATCTTCTCATGAAATTTCAATCACCAATTTTCTGCTCCGATTGCGAAAACATTCTGTTGGCACCCACCTACATAGGGAGAAATGATCATCACGATAAAATAAGAGAAATCAAGGCTCGCACAGAAAAATTTAAGTGCTCGTTTTTCCCGCGTACCTTTCGAGAGTGGAACGGTAGAGAGACTGCCTGAGGGTGGTTCATTGAACCCTCTGACAAGCTCTTTATTGTGAACAGCAGAGTAATCACTTAGATGTAGATGAGATTCGGTTTACTGATTGACTCGTCTAGGAACGTGCTACCTTGGAATGTTAAGAGGAAAGCAGAGTGAGTACCAGATGACGTGGTGAGTGCAGTTGGGCGCGGACAGGGGTGCGGTGGCAGGTGGGGCAGAGCTGCGGCTCACCCAGGCGGGCTCCTCCACGTAGAGCGGCTCCTCGCGCCGGCTGTGGCCGTCGTCTGCTAGCCCCGCCTCGGGCACCCCCGCCCGCTTCACCCGCCCGCGGGCGCTGTCCTCGGCCAGCGTCGCGTTCTCGCTGTCCGGTCCCTGCGCAGGACACGCCGCCCGTCACCTGCGTCTTCCGTCCATCACTTATGTCAAACGAGACAGTTTTACAATGTTACAACAGGTTCGCTCAGCGAAAAATACGCCCACGTGTAGACAGATTCACATTTTTATCTTAAGCTCTGCTATTTCTTTCGCACTTACAGTGAATTCAGGTGTTCAAACAGAAGGGCGTTGTCGATCATATAGACTTCAGTTTATGTTTGAATTTATTTGTACATTAAATTAAATCATTTACATCAATGTACCAATGATTAAAAGATTTGTTATGGATGAATACCTCCCTCCTTTCGTGCGACACTAAGGCCAAGTGATGGAGAGTGTAAATATTTCTCCTTATGGTATTATGTTTGCGAATCTTACTGTTGTTGTCAGACTATATCATTATTGTCTACAAACTTAATAAGGGAATGACTTAATTTCTCAAAAACGTGGATTTTTGTTGTGCCATCAGAAAGAGGGATGCAAATTATAATTTGTGGATATTTCAATGTAGTTTTACTGATAGTCTTGAGAGTAAGAATGGCCTTGAATTATTACTCCAGTAATACACATAACCAGGACACTTCTAGATAATATTTTCATAGGCCAAGATACATTTCGTAAAATAAACAATTACCCTGTTAAGAATGGTCTTCTTGGTCATGATGCACAGCTACTTACAGTATATAAAATAGCTCCATGGAGTAACCCCAAACAGTCCTCCGGAATGATGTGTTCATTTAACAATTTAGCAACTGCAAATTTTAGGGAAAACTGGCAGAAATTAGATTAGAATAAGGTGTACTGGGAAGCTGATGTTAATTTAAAATATAATTTATTTCATGATACATAATTGAAAACATTTCCCTAATAAAACATTCAGCTATAGTTGTAAGGAACCGTGTAAGGAATCATGCTTTACTAAAGGGATAAAATATCTTGTAAACCGAAAAGGGAAATGCAACTAAGAAAGAATAATGACCCAGAAAGAGTCAAATATTATGTAAACTACTGTGCCATAGTAAGAAAAGTTGTTAAAAAGTTAGGAAATGCGTTTATTATGTCTGAAATTAGCACCTCTGATAATAAAATTAAAATAATACGGAATACTGGTTTAAGGGAAACAAGGAACAGAAAGACTGTACTGCAGTCAATGTGACTAAATAGTTTATTTTTTATAAAAAAAGGCAGAAGTTGAAAAAATTTCTAATAATCATCTTTAAAAGTTGTGGAGAAAATAGGACCCAAATATTCACTAGAAAAGGCAAGTATATATATATATATAATCATCAGCCAATTCAATCATTAGATGATGTGGCCTCTTCAAGTCGTGGATTCAGGTAGGCTTTCAGAAGTCTTCTCCAAGTGGGACGGTCTTGGGCAGTTCTCTACCAGGTGTTACCAGCGATCTTCTTGATGTCTTTGGCCCATCTGTCTGGTGGTCTTCCTCTAGGCCTCCGGTGCTTCTAGCGGTTCTAGGCGCGCAGTCCGGAACCGCGCGACTGCTACGGTCGCAGGTTCGAATCCTGCCTCGGGCATGGATGTGTGTGATGTCCATAGATTAGTTAGGTTAAAGTAGTTCTAAGTTCTAGGGGACTGATGACCACAGATGTTAAGTCTCATAGTGCTCAGAGCCATTAGCCATTTTTCTAACCTCCAGTGCTCTCTCGGACTCCACTCCAGTACTAGCTTCGTCCATCTGTTGTCTTTTCTTCTCGCGACGTGGCCAGCCCACTGCCATTTCAAGGAACCTACTCTCTCTAAGATGTCATTAACCTTCGTCACAGACCCGATGTCATCTGCCCTTTTCCTGTCCTTTCTTGTATGGCCCAGCATTGATCTCTCCATGGCTGTCTGTGCTGTCCTAAGTTTCCCTTTTGTAAATGAGTTCAGTGTCCATGTCTCGCCACCATATGTCATCACAGGAAGAATGCATTGATCAAATACTGCTTTCTTCAGATTGACTGGCATTTTTGATCTGAATATTTTTGAATTCTTCCCAAATGCTTGCCAGCCAAGCTTGATGCGTCGATAGATTTCTGGCCTTATGTCTCCCTTCATATTTATAATTTGGCCAAGGTAGACACATTCACTGACCTCTTGTAGTAGACTGTCCTTGACTTTCACATCTCCAGCTGGGACCCATTTGTTGGATATTACTTTTGTTTTGGAAAGGTTCACGTTCAAGGCAACCAGCTGACATTCCGATGCAAGATCTGTGACTAAATTTTGGAGCTCTGCGAAGTCTTTGGCCAGTAAGGCAATATCATCAGCAAATCTCAAGTTGGTAAGCCTTCTTCCATTAATTCTAATTCCCTTACCTTCCCAGCTCAGCTTTGACATAGCCATTTCCAATACAGCCGAGAACAGTTTTGGGGAGATGGGATCGCCTTGCTTGACACCCCTCATGATGCGGAATTCTTGAGTTGATTCGCCGATGTTAACATAAGCTGAAGAATTCTCGTAGATTTTCCTGAGCACTTCAATGTATGCTGCTCCCACTCCTTGCTCACTCAAAGCTTGGAGGACAGCTACATGGCTAACGGAGTCAAATGCCTTTTCAGAGTCAACAAAGGCAGTGCAGAGAGGCAGTTGGTATTCATTCGCTCTGCTTGTTCTATAGGTTGGGCTGAGTCCAGAATGGAACTAATTCGGTTTAACAAGATATTTGTGAAAATTCTGTACAAAATTGAGAGCAAGCTGATAGGACGGTAGGTTTTAATATTGTGAATACTTCCTTTCTTGTGTATCAAAATAATCTTAGCCTTGTTCCACGATAATGGGATTGAAGCATAGTGCAGGCAGGAAGTAAATATTTTTGCCAAGTGCTTTACTGTTACCTCTCCTGCCAGTTTGAGGATGTCAACGCTGAGCTCATCACCACCCGGCACTGTTCCCTTCTTCGTGCTATCTAGAGCACACTTGACTTCCGATGGGAGTATATCTGGAGCACTAGGTACATCATTTAATTTAGGTACACTCAAATTTTCCCCTGGATTGCTATACAAATTGCTATAAAAGTCTCTGATGAACTTCAAAACCGCCTCCTTTTCAGTGATTCGACTGTCATTTCCATCGAGTGCGATAATCTGCTTTTTACCGAGTGTGAGTTTGCGTTTGGCTGACTTTAAACTTGTCTTGTTCTCCAAGCTTGCTCGTAAGATGTCTTCAGTGAATTTATATATATATATATATATATATATATATAACAAACAATACCTATGCAGTTTAATAAAATTAAAACTCTACCCACCTCTGCTTCTGAAATTAGGAAAATATGATTGTGTAAAAATAGGATAACTCTGTTGCCAACGACTATCGCCCTGTCTCACTTCTGCCAGATTTATCCTAAATTCTTCAAAAACTAATGCATTCAAGAGCAGTTTCACGTGTTTTTAAACATTAAAGTACTAACCAAATGTAATTTTGGCTTTCACAAAGGTTTTTTAATAAAAAAAAGCTGTATATGCTTTCACTTGTCAAAATTAAATGCTCTAATAACCGGACATCACCCAGTGGATTTTTTGTGTTCTCCCAACGGCTTTTGACTGTGTAAATTCTCCTATATAAGCTTAAGTATTAGTCATCTACTGAAACGTTTTTCAGCTTCTTACACTATTAGAGTTACTGTAAATTTGGTCGATAAAAGTATACATTAATTAGCTTTCTGACGCCACAATACATTACTGAATAATATGACAAGCTAATTTTTTGGACATCGTCATTCCTAGAATTTGTTGTTATTCGTGACGCCACAGTTTTAGCGCGTAGACGTGTAAGATGATATGCAACACGTGACTCCCAGTTAAAGTTCACATAAATATAAACACCTAAGAATTTAGAATATTCTGTTTCATATATTGGTTTTCCTAATCCCTTACTTCTAACGGTGTGGTAAGACATTGTGCAATGCTGAATTGCGCGCAGTGTGTTTAATCTAATTTCAGTGATAGGCCATTTACAGAGAACCCATAATTAATTTTCAAGAAAGTATTGTTTACATTGTCAAGTGTTCAGCGTTCCCCTTTAGGCTTGATCTTAATACTTGCATCGAATGCAGAAAGAACTAATATTGGTTCTTGTATATGTGATAGCAAATAACAAAAACAAGAGCGCACCCAACGGAACAAATGGTTCAAATGGCTCTGAGCACTATAGGACTTAACATCTCAGGTCATCAGTCCCCTAAAACGTAGAACTACTTAAACCTAACCAACCTAAGGACATCACACACAACCATGCCCGAGGCGGGATTCGAACCTGCGACCGTAGCGGTCGCGCAGTTCCAGACTGAAGCGCCTAGAACCGCTCGGCCACCAGCCGCCGGCATCCAACGAAACAGACCCTCAGTCTGTAGACACTGTTTCGTTATATACATTCGCTCTGTTTCTGAATCAGACGCTCTGCACGCAACAGAGTATGGAATGAGCAATTTCTGAGTGTCACAACACACACAACCACATGACTGCAAATGACGCACGTTCTGCTCCCTTCTAAACTCTATATCTACGGCGCTGGAAGCGTCTAACAAACCTAAAGACGCTGAAACTTTCTAACTGATTTATCCTGTGTATCGGACTGGAGCTCGAACCCGAAACCTACATACTCGTGGGCACTGTTATTACCTGCTAAGCTATCCAGGTCCAAAACACGAGTTGCTAGGGCTCCTGGGGAACGGGAGTGCGTAATACTTTTGTCGGGGGAGTCTGCAGTTGCAAGTATCCATAATAATACGAGGACTATTCGGAAAATATCCTCTGTTTCGCTGTATTTAAATACTGCAATGGCTACAGCAAGTTCTTCAGAAAAATCTTAAAACTACCTTTTCATTACTTCTCTATGAAATTAATTTTCAGGTTTAAGCATTTATAAAACCTCTTCACTAGTGCAGAATACCCTCTCGTAAAATGCTGTCGTCTAGAACCCAACGAGTGTATAGCTTTTGGTACATTAATTTCTTGGTTCTGATCTCATGAAAAATGCTCCAAAGTCTGCGGAAAGGAGTTCTGCGGTATAGATATACTGAATGCCGATTATCACAATTTTTTCAATGTTATGTAGCGATTCATTGCTGACTACGAACAAACGATTACTTTTGTTACCATCGTGAAATTTCATCCTTCGCGTATTTCATATTTGGCGGAACAAGGGAACCAGCCCGGTATTCACCCAGTGTGATGCGGGAACCCACCTAGAAACCAAATCAGGCTGTCTGATCTACCGACCTCTCGCTGTTAATAGACCAGGCGGATTTAATCCGGTGCCGGAATACATCCCCCTTCCGGAAGTGGTCGCGTTAACGGAATTATGTTCCGGATAGCCGTCGTATATCGCTCTTAAACTGGGTTTAAACTCAAAAGCTTGCGTGAATGTATTCAAATATTAGATTCCTGGTCACGCCGGATAAAATATGTATAACTGGTAATAACTGATGGAGGAAACGCTTCTCGAATGCCTTTGTAATTCATACAAATGATTTGTTTGTATCGCCAGATCTGTTAACAGGGCTCACGAAGTAAAGGTCGTGATGTGAAACGGTTGGCGTGTCGAGGGCGAAGAGCGGCGGTTTAATAAGTACCTGTAGCTAGGTTGGAGCTTGGAACAGTAAATTACAATATTTGTAGTGCAAGACGAAACTGATGACAGGTGATAGGTTTAAAGCTATGGGAACCTTCACAATCGGCAACTCTTACTCATCTTCCAGTCTCTGGTAACGGTTCCATCTTAACGGTATTTGCACGATTGACAACGTTTCCGTCAATTCTTTCCAGCCCTGACTCATATAAGATTTATTTGAGCACCTTTTTTTGTCGGCGTGAGTGAAGTGTGAGAGTCGACTTTTTGATAGTTAGTTACAGACGAAGCTGTAAAATAAATCACAGGTTACAAAACAGTAACAATCTTTATGATTCTTTACTTTATCATTATCGTACATGAGGTGAGGGAGCGTTAAAAATTGTGATACCACTTGTCGCTTCCTACTTATACGAAAAACTGTGTACTAACCACAACTGCGCAAAAACTAAATACAGGAATAGACTCGAATAATAATGAGCAACACCGCGTTGGACGAGTTGAAGAAACCAAATAATTCTCTTAGAAAGTGTGTCGAAGTTATGTTCTTAAAGCTGTAGCTCTGTTCTTTATGTAATACTGTTTATAAAATATCATTTACTGAGTCCTCATTTTTTATTTTTTCTTAAAATCCAGACTAGTCTGAAGATGGCCTTTTGTCCCGTCTCATCCTCACGTACAAAAAAATGGTTCAAATGGCTCTGAGCACTATGGGACTTAACTACTGAGGTCATCAGTCCCCTAGAACTTAGAACTACTTAAACCTAAGTAACCTAAGGACATCACACACATCCATGCCCGAGGCAGGATTCGAACCTGCGACCGTAGCGGTCACGCGGTTCCAAACTGACGCGCTTAAAACCGCACGGCCACACCGGCCGGCATCCTCACGTACACCTGCCTATCTGAAATACATGAAAATATCATGAAAAATTTGCTGTTGTATTTGAACTTAGATGAGGTACTTAACAGTTTTAAAAGGTGTACTTTTAGGGTGTCAACGACTGCAAAATTTTGTTATTAGGTCCGCCATTAAAAGAAAAAAAAACGATAAACAGCGCTCGTGCAGTGCACTCTAAAATTCAAGCTGTTTCACGACAATCAGAGAAGAATTAATTTATGGAACATGTCTGGAAACGGCGGAAGAGTACTGAAGAATTAGAGGCACAATGTGAGAAGAAAATGTAGTCTCGCATAAGGAGAACGTTCGACACTGTAGACTGATTTAAATTCGTTGGCAACGATAGCGAGCGGGCTGGTTTTCCGAAGCTTACATATAGCAAACAAATTGTAATGTGAAACTTGGGAAGGGTCCGTTACCGAGCGAGTTATTTGATAATAAACGAAAAATGTCGGATTTCAGTGAGTTGAATTGTTTTTGTGATATGTGTCCAAGCCTGAAAAATTACAGCCATAAAAAAAAATTGCAACTTTTACATCCGACCCCGATTCAAATTAGGGCTTTTGACTTGCTTCGAGGTACTACAGAGATTTAAGCCGCATGTGAATTTCAGAGCTTTTGAGCGTTGTTTTTAGAAGATACTTTAAAGCGGCCGTGGAGAATGGAGCGCCGTGGCGGCTTTCGTGTCGCGATAACGCTGCAAGTTAGGACCTTAGGCTCGACGCACACGAGCGATTTATTATCGCGAGCTCGCTGCGTCATTTCGTCGCGCGTTTTAGCAGTACGCGTTGAACAATGGAGCCGCCCACACTACGGCGGTGAAGCTGCGAACTCGCAGCGAGAGAATTGCGCTCGCCAACCACTGCTGCTTCGCAGAGATCTCGCAGTGTTCGCTGCCCCAGCAGCAGTTGTCGTCAGACTGCCGTTAATGAAGCCGTATCGGATGTTGAACTGTTCACTGATGAGGTGAAGAAATATCCTGAAATAGGGTACGTCTTGCAAGGAGCACCATGGTCATATTAAGAAGAACCGCATGGTTTCAAGTATTGATAAGTTTTGTCTCGGTTTTATCGTGAAATCAGATCAGGAGAGAGACGATGCAAGGAAGAGTCATTGTCAAGCTAGTTCGTGTTTATGACCTAGTGGTGTTTTTGCATGAATGTGACCATTCAAAACTTGACATGGAGTATAGCAGAGACGACAGGACTTTTGGCTAAGCAGCCTTATGGTACAGTTGATCCTAGTATGCCATTTACTTTGAGTAGCCGAAGGAAGAAGAAATTGAATGCCGATGAATATATTTTTCTATGGTGCAAGATTGGTAATGGAAATTGTAAAATAAAGATCAATGGTGATTGTATGTTGTATTACAGACAATAAAGAATGCCCTACCTGAGAACCATCCTTATCTCTGGAGTTTCTTTATTTCGGGAGTTAATTGATCAAGAACATCTCAAGATTTTTGGTGACAATGTTTCTCTTTTATACATTACATTTGCTCCCTGTGGACGGGCCTTTCATCTGAACGTATAAATCTTGTGTCCGTAATAAAAGATTAAAATCTGTTAGTACTAGCGAACCGGACAATGCTTCGCAATTGTTAAATATGTGTGCTAATTGAATATACATCCTAATCTCCTTCTCGATCCTCTTTCTGCCCATCACCTCCTCCATCCCCCTTTTCTGTCCGTTTCCTCCCTCCCTCTCTGTCCATCCTCCCTATCTTTCTCTATGATCTTGAATCTTGTTTAATGCTACTGCCAATTCACATTCCATAGCAGTATAAGCTGATGACCCATAATCAGAGATATCCTATTAGCTGTGTAAGCGGACTGCGAGGAAGAAAAGAAAAACAAGATATTGTTGTGTATAGATTTTTATTTAAAAGTACGTGTAATGAGAGGGAACATATACGGGAGAACACAATTTGATTAATGGTTTGAATGTCATGCTATCGTAGTTAAAAGTGACCGCGAGAAAGATCAAACCGCACATTTTAACAGCAGAGCACAGAACAGTATTTTCTTTCTCTCAGTCGGCTTTAACAGAAAATGCGTACACTCTTGTTTGAAAAAATATATAGCCTATGTCCGTCCGAATATTGATTAAAGTGTCACATAAAATTTGAAGTAAATCAGTCAAGAATTGTATGAGATTTTACCCATTATAGCATTATACATGTGCGCCAGGCGGTTCATTAGAGACTATCGTGTGAAAATCTGGAGTTAATTGATCAAGAACATCTCAAGATTTTTGGTGACAATGTTTCTCTTTTATACATTACATACATGTTTATATATTACACTAGCTTAGCGCCCACTGTTTCGCTCGCGTTGACTGTATGATCCGCACAGAATTTTTTTGTTCTCCTTTAATCCAGTTTTTATGTTGTTTTTGCAAACTACATTTTCTAAACTTTGCACGCTAATTGAGGATGTAGAAGCATGATCTTTCCGTAATTATTTCTGTCCAGAAAGAGTTTTGGCAGCTAGAGTCGGAGGTCGTTGTTAATCGTGCCTTTTGAATACTTGTGGTGCTATTTCCATAGAAAACTTCGTCCTCTAACACATATTTATTTAGAAGACAAATACCAATTTTCGTAGATGTAGCTTAAAAAATGCTTTAGTAGTTCTTTAATAATGTTTTTTTTTCAACAAAAATGTCACCAATTGGTTCACCCGCATATGCGTTAAATTTCCAATAATCCTGAACCATGTGTTTCTTTATTTCTGACCGAGAAACGAGAAACAAAATACCGACATCCGAAACTCTAGCTTCAGAATTGCATTAATAGCGATATATTTTCAAAAAGCCTTTCAGTCCCTATTTCACCCTGTCAAGGAAGAAATATCGAAAAATACCTTCTTAAACGACGCCTATGGTATAAGATCAAGACCCTCTGCAAATTTAAAGTTTCTGCCCTTAGCGGTTTGAGCTGGCCGACGAGGAGTCAGTGAGCAGTCAGTCAGTCGGACATTGCCTCTTATACAGGGTGGACCGTTGATTGTGATCTGGCCAAATATCTCACGAAATAATCGTCAAACGAAAAAACTACAAATAGCAAAACTCGTCTAGCTTGAAGGGGGAAACAAGATGGCGCTATGGTTGGCCCGCTAGATGGCGCTGTCACAGGTCAAATGGATATCAAGTACGTTTTTTTAAATAGGAACCACCATTTTTATTACATATTCGTGTAGTACGTAAAGATATACGAATGTTTTAGTTGGACCACTCTTTTCGCTTTGTGATGGATGGCGCTGTAATAGTCACAAACGTATAAGTACGTGGTATCACGTAACATTCCGCCAGTGCGGACGGCATTTGCTTCGTGATACATTACCCGTGTTAAAATGCATCGTTTACCAATTGCGGAAAAGGTCGATATAGTGTTGTGTATGGCTATTGTGATCAAAATCCCCAACGGCCGTGTGCTATATATGCTGCTCGGTATCCTGAACGACATCATCCAAGTGTCCGGACCGTTTCCGGATAGTTACGTTATTTAACGAAACAAGAAGTGTTTAGTCACATGTGAAACGTCAACCACGACCTGCAACAAACGATGATGCCCAAGTAGGTGTTTTAGCCCCTGTCGAGGCTAATCCGTACATCATTAGCAGACAAATTGTGCGAGGATCGGGAATCTCAAAAACGTCGGTGTTGAGAATGCTACATCAACATCGATTGCACCCATACCATATTTCTATACACCAGGAATTGTATGGCGACGACTTTGAACATCGTGTACAGTTCTGCCACAGGGCACAAGAGAAATTACGAGATGTTGACAGATTTTTTTTTGCACGCGTTCTACACTCCTGGAAATTGAAATAAGAACACCGTGAATTCATTGTCCCAGGAAGGGGAAACTTTATTGACACATTCCTGGGGTCAGATACATCACATGATCACACTGACAGAACCACAGGCACATAGACACAGGCAACAGAGCATGCACAATGTCGGCACTAGTACAGTGTATATCCACCTTTCGCAGCAATGCAGGCTGCTATTCTCCCATGGAGACGATCGTAGAGATGCTGGATGTAGTCCTGTGGAACGGCTTGCCATGCCATTTCCACCTGGCGCCTCAGTTGGACCAGCGTTCGTGCTGGACGTGCAGACCGCGTGAGACGACGCTTCATCCAGTCCCAAACATGCTCAATGGGGGACAGATCCGGAGATCTTGCTGGCCAGGGTAGTTGACTTATACCTTCTAGAGCACGTTGGGTGGCACGGGATACATGCGGACGTGCATTGTCCTGTTGGAACAGCAAGTTCCCTTGCCAGTCTAGGAATGGTAGAACGATGGGTTCGATGACGGTTTGGATGTACCGTGCACTATGCAGTGTCCCCTCGACGATCACCAGTGGTGTACGGCCAGTGTAGGAGATCGCTCCCCACACCATGATGCCGGGTGTTGGCCCTGTGTGCCTCGGTCGTATGCAGTCCTGATTGTGGCGCTCACCTGCACGGCGCCAAACACGCATACGACCATCATTGGCACCAAGGCAGAAGCGACTCTCATCGCTGAAGACGACACGTCTCCATTCGTCCCTCCATTCACGCCTGTCGCGACACCACTGGAGGCGGGCTGCACGATGTTGGGGCGTGAGCGGAAGACGGCCTAACGGTGTGCGGGACCGTAGCCCAGCTTCATGGAGACGGTTGCGAATGGTCCTCGCCGATACCCCAGGAGCAACAGTGTCCCTAATTTGCTGGGAAGTGGCGGTGCGGTCCCCTACGGCACTGCGTAGGATCCTACGGTCTTGGCGTGCATCCGCGCGTCGCTGCGGTCCGGTCCCAGGTCGACGGGCACGTGCACCTTCCGCCGACCACTGGCGACAACATCGATGTACTGTGGAGACCTCACGCCCCACGTGTTGAGCAATTCGGCGGTACGTCCACCCGGCCTCCCGCATGCCCACTATACGCCCTCGCTCAAAGTCCGTCAACTGCACATACGGTTCACGTCCACGCTGTCGCGGCATGCTACCAGTGTTAAAGACTGCGATGGAGCTCCGTATGCCACGGCAAACTGGCTGACACTGACGGCGGCGGTGCACAAATGCTGCGCAGCTAGCGCCATTCGACGGCCAACACCGCGGTTCCTGGTGTGTCCGCTGTGCCGTGCGTGTGATCATTGCTTGTACAGCCCTCTCGCAGTGTCCGGAGCAAGTATGGTGGGTCTGACACACCGGTGTCAATGTGTTCTTTTTTCCATTTCCAGGAGTGTATTTAGCGACGAAGCGTCATTCACCAACAGCGGTAACGTAAACCGGTATAATATGCACTATTGGGCAACGGAAAATCCACGATGGCTGCGACAAGTGGAACATCAGTGACCTTGGTGGGTTAATGTATGGTGCGGCATTATGGGAGGAAGGATAATTGGCCCCCATTTTATCAATGGCACTCTAAATGGTGCAACGTATGCTGATTTCCTACGTAATGTTCTACCGATGTTACTACAAGATGTTTCATTGCATGGCAGAATGGAGATGTACTTCCAACATGATGTGCGGCACATAGCTCGCGTGCGGTTGAAGCGGTATTGCATAGCATATTTCATGACAGGTGGACTGGTCGTCGAAGCACCATACCATGACCCGCACGTTCACCGGTACTGACGTCACCGGATTCCTTTCTGTGGGGAAAGTTGAAGGATATTTGCTATCGTGATCCACCGACAACGCCTGACAACATGCGTCGGCGCTTCGTCAATGCATGTGCGAACATTACGGAAGGCGAACTACTCGCTGTTGAGAGGAATGTCGTTAGACGTATTGTCAAATGCATTGAGGTTGACGGATATCATTTTGAGCATTTATTGCATTAATGTAATCACGCTGTAACAGCATGCGTTCTCAGAAATGATAAGTTCACAAAGGTACGTGTATTACATTGGAACAACCGAAATGAAATGTTCAAACGTACCTACGTTCTGTATTTTCATTTAAGAAACCTACCTGTTACCAGCTGTTCGTCTAAAATTGTGAGCCATATGTTTGTGACTATTACAGCGCCATCTATCACAAAGCGAAAAAAGTGGTCCAACTAAAACATTCATATTTCTTTACGTACTATATGAATATGTAATTAAAAAATGGGGATTCCTATTTAAAAAAAAAAACGCAGTTGATATCCGTTTGACCTATGGCAGCGCCATCTACCGGGCTAACCATAGCGCAGTCTGGTTTCCCCCTTCAAACTAGACAAATTTCGTTCTTTGTAGTTTTTTCGTTTGACTTTTATTTCGTGAGATATTTGGCCCGGTCACGATCAACGGACTACCCTGTAAATATAGATATATTAAAAATATATAGCCTGTGTCAGTCCAAACGTTAAAGTGTCGTGTAAAAAGTTGAAGTAAAATGGTAAAGTACTGTTCAGGATTCTGGGTAAAGACGTTAAACGACTACATACCTTCATATAGTAGTACAGGCGTGAACGATTTAGCGTAATCACAGCTTCCTTCCGCTTACGTCCAGACTTTGTCTTCCGACTCATCACTAACGCGCGCTTATCGCCGGCATGTCGCCGTGCGTGTATTGAAAAGATCTCTGCGAACACCCGTGGCTGATACTAGTTCGTGTACGCCGAGCGTTGAACGTCAGTCCGGCGGCGATCGCACTCGCAGAGGAGAGACAGCTGCTGTTGCTTACCTGTCGTGCCAGGGCGAGCGTAGCGGCGGCTGCCATCCAGGCCCAGGCGACGGCGCGCGGCATCTGCAACACGGAGACAGAGGGCTCAGGCGCCTGCCTGGTGTCGCGGCGAGTTGCAGCGCGGGGTTACATAACTAGCAGGCGTTTGCTCAAGTACATCACCAACCAGCGCTCTTTTACCATATTACAGCAGTAGTATTCTGGACTACCACTATCCGTTTTCCTGTTGTCTCATTTGAATTCAGTAGCGTTAAGAATGTCGTCTTAAAACTTTGTTTCGTCATATTTTATTTCTTCTTGTATGATACTGTACGCTTTCCCATATCGAGAGAAGAAAGCAAATACAAAGCGCTTAGGGTGCAAGGTAATATAAACAACATTAGGAAGTACAGTCATGTCCATCAACTGAGCCTCTTCTTGATTGCGAAATACTATACGACACTGCGCCAAGGAGAAGCTAGTTTCCTTCACATGTAAACACGTGCAATCCGTAAAAAGCTGCACAGCGAGAATCCTTATTGGTGAGAGGTGCCCGTTCTTCTAGCGCTACAGCCTTGTCAACGCGCGAGCGGTCGTAGGCGCTTCAGTCTGGAACCGCGCGACCGCTACGGTCGCAGGTTCGAAACCTGCTTCGGGCATGGATGTGTGTGCTGTCCTTTGGTTAGGTTTAAGTAGTTCTAAGTTCTAGGGGACTGATGACCTCAGATGTTAAGTCCCATAGTGCTCAGAGCCATTTGTCAACGCGGTAACTTGAACAGACAATAAGTGTGATACAGGAAATTCCGCTTGGCACTATTTATTTAGATACAATTTTAATTAATAGCATATAAATCACAAAACTCAAGTGCACATGCAAATTTTACCTCTTTTTGGTCAATGTGAAAAATTTCTGCCTTGTTGTTTCTTGTTTCAAATTTCTAATATTTTACGGCAAAATATGCGGTAAACAGTTTCGTTAAACGAAATGTAATATATACCCGCAGATGAACAGATTGTGTTGCTGTGTGATAAAAAAGAGGTAGGGGAGAGACTGAGACTGGGAGGTTACATCAAGCCATGTCAGTGTGACATACTATGAAATTCTCAACATAACTTATAACTTTTTTGTGCTTTACATACTTGTGTTTACACAGGAAGTCGTTTGCACAAGCACACAACTGCTTTCAGTAGTTCGATAGCCGACTATCCATAAGTTCAAATGGTTCAAATGGCTCTGAGCACTATGGGACTTAACATCTGAGGTCATCAGTCCCCCAGAAATTAGAACTACTTAAACCTAACTAACCTAAGGACATCACACACATCCACGCCCGAGGCAGGCTTCGAACCTGCGACCGTAGCGGTCGCGTGGTTTCAGACTGAAGCACCTAGAACCGCTCGGCCACTGAGGTTTGGAGTTTGTAATATCTCTTTATATTCGATGAATTATTCAGATACAATTATACCCTTGAATGACGTTTACTAATTTTCTATCTTCATACTCGCAGAATCCATGCGAAAAGTAGTTCATACAATAGCTATGCCATGAGTGCATAAGTATTCTTTGTAGTACTCTCTCTGATGGTTGTTAGGAAAAAAAAAAGAAGAAAAAAGCTTCCGAGATTGTCTTCGTGCCGATTAGCCTGAGCTTGGTTTGTAAGAACTGTAATCTGATTATTGAGATTTATCACAGAAGATAACTGATACGAACTGTACGATTAAAAGGAAATATATGTAGATTGCGCCTTCAAATAAAAGGTGTGTATTTTAAATTTGAGAATTAATGATATTTATCGATATATTGCGTAGTTGTTAATCAGAAGGGAACTTCCGAAAGACTGGATACGAACCTGCATTTAATAATCCAAGAGCTCCATTACTTCTTCGGAAGGTTAAACTTCATCAAAGCCAAATATCCACTTGATATGAGGTTTCCCGACTGATTATACAACGCTCCCAAAATTACGAGGCATTTTATTTGTACAGATTAGCAGACTGCCGCAAAGCACGAGCCTGCAGAGAAGAAGAATCATCGCCTGATTTCATTCTAACAAGTAAAATTTCAGAATCATTTTGGGTGACTGAGCTATGACTGTGTTTCCTATCATGAATGATTGATTGCTCGAACGAATTGAGAGCTACAGAATTACGTAGATAGGAGAAAAAATTACATGTTCTACGGCTGATTTAAGCTAGATATTTTTTAGCGAGCTGGACGTAGGTGCTGTTGGATGCTGCGCTGATCGTATTCTCGATCTAAGCAAAGAAAGAGTTCATTTCGTTCATACCTCCAACCACCGTATTCTTACCCTTTGTAACGGTTTGGTAAAAAGATAAATTTCATGACGAGAAGCAGTCTTTCACCTCTTCTGATCGTACTGTTAGTTTAATCAGCTTATATCATATGGAAGAAGTGATGAAGTAGATCAGTACGTACGTTTCTTCATCTGCCTTATCGTGTGACATTTTTGGCGTATCCGTTATTCGAAAACTGTGCTTAGGAAATTTATCATTTAATATGTCTATTTAACTTTACATATTGTCGACGTTCCTTGCGGGTACCTAGGCGTAGTTCTTCCTGTGACCAGTAAAAATATACATGTGTTGTACGCAGAACTGTAATTGACATTTTTAGTTTCGGAAAAGATATTCCTTTAAATGACAGCATACACAATACAGTCGCCAACCGCTCGTATTTACTGTGATGCACTTACTAACAGTTGGTATATTTTACATGCTGTTTATTAAATATAAGCTCTTTGCTATAAAATCACCATTCCTTTTCAGATGGTCACAACTATTTCATGTCATGTGACAGGACTCGATCGGCATTCAGAAGAACCTATCCGTCCTGATTAGATTTACATAAGTGAACTCTGGTGAATATATGCAAGACCGTATAATTAACACCGCGACTGATTTGTTAGAGTTGACTTTCTTTCATCTCTCTGTATGGCCTGTTTACAATTACGATGATATTGGAGAGGTATAAAACATTCACATGAGACTGTTTCTGGCTCCTTATTGCGCGCTTGGCAGGAACTGTGTGTTACACCGGGAAGTACGTGACATTTTATTTATGGGTCCATTACTGCAACCTAGAATATTGCTCAAGTAGGGGACCTACAAAATATGACTAACGGTGCATATTGAACGTGTACAAAAACAGGGCAGCACGAATGATCGCAGGTGTTTGTTTGATTCTTGAGAGCGGCAAGGAAACGCTGACAAATCTGAACTGGTGGACGTCTGAAGAAAATACACCCGTTATCCCACGGAAGTGTACTCACGAAGATCAGTAAACAGAATTAAGTAAAGAATTTAGGAATACTCTGCAGCCCCATAAAATTCACATACGGCCCACTGAGACAAGATTAGACTACACACAATCCGCACAAAGGCATTTTAGCATTTTTCCCGCGCTTCATACGCGGATGGAATGTGAAGAAACCCTAAGGTGTGGTACACTAGGAAGCAATCTCTGCGTGCGTTTCAGTTGCTTGTAGCGTGCGAATTTAAATGTAGACTGTAGTAACGCAAGAAGGGGAACCAATATGTCGTAAGTTTGTCTGCTCGTCGCCGTACGCAATCAGTATTTAGGCTGTAACTTGTCATTTTAATTCTTTCGTTATTCGTACGGGAATGTATTGTGCTTTCCGCGGATTAACTACAGAGCGAAATTTTGTGTGTTTGTGGGCCTCATTCTTTGCCCTTTCCTGTCCAAAAAAAGCGCCTAAGTTTGTAATACTCAAAGAATTTGAGCAACTTGATCTATTACTTTAACAACTCCATGTAATTCGTGGACATGTTTTCGAATACTTCAGACCATTCTCTAACTATCGCAAAACATTGCAGACTTACTAAATTTTGGGTTCGACAACATTGTCCTAATGACCGCTCCCGAATGCGTTTCCTGTGATCAAGGCGAACGAGGGAACTGGAGAACGAGACAGACGTAGTGAAGTGATTAAGAGAATGGACCCGCATTGGAGAAGCGGGGAATTAAACTGCCTTCCGGAAGGACTTGGACTTAGATTTTCCGCCGTCATCGATTCGATCAAAGCTAGATATGGGATGATTCCTTTGAAAAGGATATGGTCGAATTCCAACCCCATCTTTATACATTACAGGCTAAATAAGGTTTAAACAGGAAGTATGCCCGAGCCTTCCAGAACATATGGGACTCACTGACCTGCTCCTCTTTACTGTGAACACGTGTGTTACGTAATTTTGTAGGAAATTTTAGTACCGTAGGATACTTTGACCTTCCTTTTCTTGTCCCACGACTTGCTGCAATAAGGGAATTGTCCTTTTGTTTCTAAAAGAAAAGATACTTGTTTCCTGTCAGTCAGCCAAATACTTATGACAGAAGTAGTCATGAGTGGGAGATCGCAAGCATTCATAGAACAGCGATGTTTGCTTGAAATAATCGTTTGCTAGTAATATACGAAAAATTACTTGTAGTGCAATTGATAGTTTAAAAAAAAAACGTATACAATGAATATATAAAATGGAAACTACAATATTTTTCTTTCTCTATTTCTAAGTGACGTTAAACTCTTTCTTCCTTTGTTCCGTGCACGTTTTCACCGTCGTCGGCGAGGGCGAATGCTCTGCGATTGTCCCTCATTTGACACCAGCTACCTCCTGCTAAAGCTTTGTCAATTGTGCACATTTTCATAGCCCGTCCAGCACCTCATTTTACTAATTACACAACTGTTGGTGAAGCGTCAGTTCACTTGTAAACCGGACCCGCATCGCTTTTATTTGTTAAGCGCGCCGCGAAAATGCTTTGCAAGTGTTTAAAACAGAGAGAGCAACAAGAAACGTGACTTTTAGCGGAAATTATGTAGAGGCCCAGTTGTCGTCCGTCTCCAGCCCACTTTGAGGGTTCCGTTGTGCTGTTTTACGGCCCGGATGACAGTCACAGAGCGTCCAGGGTGCATCCTGTTGTTAAAATTTTCGCTGGCGTCTGCGCTGTGAGGCAAGACGCGTCTTTGGCTGCTGTTGCTCACCCCTGTACGGCCTTGCTACTGAAAACCGGAGAATTTAAAGTCTCGACACTGTCTAGTGCTGAACTGTACACTCTCCATACTTTGCAGCTTTATTAATATTAGATACTGAAGTATTTTCTTAAGATAAGAATCTTTGCAGTTGGTTTTGGCGGAGCTTCTCACGACGCACCCGTGCCAGCGAAGGGTTTCAGAAGCTATATTCAGGGTAAGGCTTTGGTGCGGCAGACTAAAAATAATTGTTTAATTAATGCGTGGTGCCTTCGAATGTGATGGTGAAATCTTTTGCAGTAATTGAAACTGTATAATCATGTATGTTTTCAATTATATTTGGATCAATATTCGGTTATTGAGAATCACATACTACCACCCTCTCCTACTAAAATCGTTATTATTACTGCAACTTAAGATTGTCCCAAATCTGCGTCAATTACAGTATCTCTGTTAATATATACATTCCCATTCTACATAACGCAAAGGCAGAGCGTCAGAACCTGATGCACAAGGCTCCTGAACAGTTCAAAAAATTATATACTTTCTACTTTTCTGTCTCAGTTGCACACTTTTTTTCAATCTGAGTTATAAAATAAACAATATATACCTTTTTTAAATAGGAATAAGATTGCTGAATTCCCTCGCGACTAATGTGTTGGTTCTAGTTGGTGAACAATGTTTAAGGTTTATGTATCCGTCTGAAATTCATTATATGTAGACACAACCGACATTTACTAGGTGAATTGCTTTTATTTTATAATAAATTTCGATCTTTTACAGCATGTGCAGGAGTCTGAAAGTTAACACGTGGGAATCGAACTTAAACCTGTTTCGTGTGGGTTCAGGTATCTGAAGATGATCTGTAAGACTGATATTGGTTGTAAACTGCAGTTCACCTAGCAGCTCTCGCTGTTTCTGTCATACATTACGTATCACTGTGGAGCACAAGCTAGCAAAATATTTTATACATCGGTATCTGGTCCTGATGTTCAGTATGCATTTTGACGTGTGCAGAGCGGGACTAATGGCCATACGTTTATTCAGATCTGTGATTGAAAGATTTCCTGTTTCTGATGATGATTAGATACAGTGAAAACTAGTATCAATAATAAAGGTACCGACAGCAACTTGTAGTAGTAAAGTAGGGATTTTTCCATTAGGTTTCTACAAGTTGTGAACCGCACCCTACTGAAAATATAAATATTTATGCTTGCTAAGATGCCGGCGGAGGTCACGTAGGTTTTTACACGGTGCTACTCTGTCAAAAATCTTGACCGGGCCTACGAAAAAATGGATAAAGTGGCTGCTTGGGCGAAGTATGGAGTGTGAGTTAGATAGCATCAGTGCTATATACATATGTGAATCCAATTGCTTCCAACTGCTTCCAATAAATTGTGTTGGACTTGTCACATACGTTTCATGTGGTAGACTGGTCTGAACCCGTTATAACGTCAGAAAATATTCTCTAATCATTAACAGGAAATATAGCTAAGGTTTTCGATAGTTCCAGTGGCCACATTACCAATGTGGGACGGCAGACTGGTGGGATGGGGGTTTAAACATCTTAGTGGAGACCATCACTCCGTTAAAGTAAATCACTAAATGCAGTAGTTACACCACACCAAAAGCGGTGCAGAGGTAGCATTCGAGCGCTCCCGGCTTATTTCTCAAACTCAAAGATAACGCATTCGATAATTGCATTTCTTATGCGACCGTCATTCGCACTGCTCTTTGCTGATGAGTTATGTTCATCTTATTAATTCAGACGGACCTAAAGATGATCAGCTTTGATCGAAATGTTAACAGATTAAAGAATTCTTGCAGTAACAGACTGATAAAACTTTGCTGATTCATGTGGTTTTGTTTCATTGTTTCGGTGGAGGAATCGGCAGTTAAAAACGAACATTTATGTTTGATTGTACTATGGTACTGCTATGCCAAGGCTCGTTTTCGGAAAGTATCGTATCCGTTTTAATCTATTTTAACATTAGCTCGTTATTTCGGATGTAGCATCAACCTTTTTAAGCAAGAGGACTGAAGCACACGAAGTCCTATTCAAGTACTAGACTACATACACAAAATAATTTATAATTGTGTCCTGATCCATCACACGATGAAACTTGGCTTGCTTTCCCATTCATGAATACAGAAATGGGCGTTTGTGGGTGCCTATATCGACGGTACCTCTGTAGCAATCCCTGAATATTTAATATGCTTCGAATTAGATACTGGGGTGTTATACGGGCGTCGTGACGAAGCTGTGCTGCGGAGAAAGAGGCGCAGTGCTGCTTTACCTTGGGCTTCGAGGGCGGCGTCCGGCGGACTTGTGGGACGGCGGCGGGCCTGGTGCCGTTTAAATACTGGCCCACCAGGCCGGGGCAGGGCGGAGTCACCTCCGATCTGTCAGTGGGCAGTCACCTCCCCCTCCCCCTTACCCGCCCCGCCCTCACACAAACACAGCGAGACACTCCCGCGGTGGCGGCAGCGGGCCGGCACAGATTAAAGTGGGGACTTGGGGGCGGCACAGATTGCCGCGCCACGACCCACGCCTCAGGCGTCTTGAGACGCCGCCCTGGTAGCCACCAGCTCTGCACCTGGTAAGTTAACATGTACACTTGTGTAGCACCGTCGTTTAACACCCCACTGACAGCACAAAGTAGATGAAACGCTTCCAAACATAATTTACATAGAATGAACTATGTGGAAATTAACACACAAGAAAGTGAACTTTGATATCTGTACAGATGATATACAGCCCTGCTAGTGCTGGTTTTGAGACTCAGGTGGCAGCACGTGTCAAACCTTAGCAGAGATTACTGAGTTAGTGTGGAGATGAGGCAGTAAGTGAGTAGTGTGAGGATTCCAATGTTGTAGGTTGTATAGTGCAGGATCACAGGAGATTATTAGATGGAGAAGCCGCTTCAGGAATAAGAGAACGCCTCTGATACTACAACATGCAGTTGCTGACATTGTAGAGTTCGCTGGCTCAGTATGAAATGGACACTGCCACAAAAGGATTTCTGGAAACGGATTGCCTAAAGAGATCTGCTGGGTAGGTGGTTGCTGGAGAGGACTGTTGTCGAGAAGTCCTTCCTTGCTGCATATGGTTGGGTGTTTGCCAGTAGGATAGGGTTGGGGGTTTTCCAGTAGTGTTTGGTTGGGGGTTTACCGGGTAGGGTCAGGTGTTTGCCAGGTAGGGTAAGAGGTTTTCCAGATAGGGCACAGAGATGTGTATGCCTATGTTGGTCGCAAGAGAGCGGGGAAACACACCTGTGTGGGTCAGTGGTGTGTGCACTGGGCTGTGTTGGTGGGAGGTAAGTGAGCCTCTTTGGGTCAGTGGTTGTAACTGTGACAGGTTGGGTTGGGTTGCTGTGAGTTGGTGGGTTGGGTGTGCCAGCAGTCATTGGCAGGAAGGGACAGTGTGCAGCAGGATTGGGTTAGTGGGTGGGAGGGTGGCAGGGTGGTTCAGCAAATGATGTGTCTGTGCCATGGTGAATAGGCAGTGGAGAGAAGGAGAAGGAGAGGGAGATGGGGGAAGGGATATTAGTGTTTAGGGGGGGGGGGGCAAGCGTTTGCTTGGGGTGGGATTGACAGGGTAGGTCAGATGCCTTGTTTTGTAATGGAGGATTTTTGGGTAGAGGGTTGCTGTGTTGAATAGGTAAGATGCAAGGTAGGGGGCGGTACCCATATGTGGGTTATGGTATTGTTTGAGGAGGCTGTGGTGGAGAAGGCTTCCTGAATGGACCAGTGGAAAAGTAGATTTATGTTTGTTCCAGACTAGTGGGAAAGTGGCTACATAGTCAAGACGCATTATAGGGCAGGAGGTACGCAAGCATTACTCAAGATGGCTGTATGGCTTCTCTTATAGTGGAGGCTAGTACTTTATATATACTGTGCTTTTTTCTGGTCTTGGGTCAGTGGTTTGTTGTATTTGGAAAATAAATGAGAGGAGATCAGTCGGTTCTTAACTAGAATGTAGAAGAATCCATTGTTAGAGACAAGGTTGTAACCGAGTTTTACAGGATGCACTGCTGGGATTAGTGAATTCTTGAGATTGCATGTCGGTAGTATGGAGACACAAACAATCTTATACACGATACATAGTGAACAACATGTATGCAGAACGAAAACAAACTATTGGCAAACACGTTGCGGTCTATATGGTTTTGTGATAAATGGAAAAGCATTTGATTCAACTCTTTTTTTGCATGAGATGTGAAAGACTGAAATGGTGTGCAAAATTTTTATTAACGTGTGTTGATTAGGAAACATATTTTATGGACAGGCATGCTCAGTCTTTGGAACATGAGATAATTGTGCTGTGCTTTATTGTGATGAATTTTGGAGAGTGAATACCTGCTTAACGCTATCGAAGATAATAATTGATTAGTGTTTGATTTTCTGTGTATATCTACTTGTGAAAGGATGAAATCCACAGAAGACAAAACTCATCGATGTTATCATAACATATTCCACGAAATAATGTAACTAGAATAATTAAATTTATTGTACATGTTATTAGTTTTACAAAGTTGCCGGCAGTATTGCAAAACAGCATTTTCTTGGGTAAATTAATAGTGGTAAAATAAAGTTTCCACCTGTCGTGACACGTTAGAAAAAAACCCAATTCTCTCCTGATGTGTTGTAAACATTCCAGCACAAATTCACAGGTAAATTTCCTATAGTAGCTGATGTACCAGACATTGGCCTATAATATTTCATACATATTTTGCCTTGATGGGGCATGAGACGAATGTGGAGATAAGAAAGCAGCCAAATGGGCCGTTCTATTTGTATCATATGTATTGTGGAGCTTGTCTTAAAGAATGACAATATAACATCCTGTGTCGTAGTGCTGGGGGCGATCATAGCATACTTGTCAGAGAAGGCCATCTTGGTTATGTGAACTGAATCACTATCTAGAAATCAATTTATCAAAGCTTTAAACTTTAACCTCGACCCTTTTTATGGAGATTCAGTGTTCGACACGTAGCTGCGTTTAATTGCAGCGCTATTGCAGCGAATGGCGCATGTATACGAGACAGTACAGACCACCACGGGTCTCGGCTCCCTTTTTGGCCTGTTGGTGCTTGGCTGCCACAGGGCCCCAGTCGTCGCAACACCTATTCCCTTCCATGCTGCATGTCTATCCTCTTGCTATTCTTTCTCCCCTCCCTTGGGGAACATGTCTCTCCACTGTTTTCCGTTCCTTTTTTCTTTCTTCGTTCCCTTTCTCCTAACCTTCCTCCACTTCGGCGTTTGAGGCTCCTCTTTTTCTTCTTTCTCCCCGTGCGCTCGTATACGTGACTGGGTAACACGTAATTCCCAGCCCTGGGGTGACAGGAAGGCTTGGCTCTGAGCACTATGGGACTTAACATCTGTGGTCATCAGTCCCCCAGAACTTAGCACTACTTAAACCTAGCTAACCTAAGGACATCACACACATCCATGCCCGAGGCCGGATTCGAACCTGCGACCGTAGCAGTCGCGCGCTTCCTGACTGAGCGCTTAGAACCGCTAGACCACCGCGGCCGGCTGACAGGAAGGGTTCACACGGGCCCCCAGTACAGGCCAGGCCCAGGGAGGGGTGATTGCCTGAGCTATTACTTTCACAAATTGCCAATTGATCCCTCTGTCAGGTGTTGGGCAGGTGTGACCTGAGGCGTGAATAATCACCTGCTGTGCGTATGCCTCCTTTCGAAGGGGTCCCCAGTTGGTAGGGGCTTGCCATCAGACGGTTGCAGTCATGGGAGATTTTCTCGCAATGAGCCAATCATTTAGTTCATAGTCAATGTCTACAAACGTAAACGGAATGAGGCTAACGATTCAAAGACCCTCCCATCTGCACCACAGTTCCTCATAGTTTCGCATACGGAAGACAGTCAGTCCTTTGCTGCAGTAAATCCGTTTGTTATTCAGAAAGGTGTTGACGCAGTTGTTGACCCTGTCAAATCTTGCTCTCGTTTATACAACGGCTCTTTGCTTTTGGAGACTACTTTTGATTCTCAAGCACAAAAACTGCTTGCAGCTTCGCTCCTCCAGAGCTATCCTGTTTGGCCTATCGAAAGCTGAATTCTTCCTGTGGTGTTATTTACACTAGGCTGCTCGATGGTCTGACTGCGGCAAAAATTGAAAAGTACCTCACTGATCAGAGCGTCGTTGCAGTTCTTCGGGTGATGAAAAAGATAAATGCATCGTCAGTGCCTACATGCACTCTGTTTCTCTGTTTTGACAGAGTGGTGCTTCCATCACAGATCAAAGCGGGCTATGAAGTTATCACAGTCCAACCATACATTCCAAACCCAAGGCGCTGCTACCAGTGTCAACGTTAAAACCACATAGCAGAGTCCTGTAGACACCCGGCCAAATGTGTAACCTGTGGTAGGGATGCTCACGAGCGCGAGTGTCTGCCTCCTCCTCCTCCTCCTCCTCCTCATCATCACAGTATCAACTGCATTGGCGACCATACCGCTTCCTCCCGAGATCGTCCCATCTATCTCGATGAGCGGGCTGTCGAGGAAATCCGGGTGAAGGAAAAAGTGCCTTACGTGGTCGCTTGGGTGTTGATTGTTGGCTACTCCGAAACCCTGATTTCCAAAATGCGGCATTTACAGTACTATTCTTGCTACATCTCGCTCCACGAAGGACGTGGCCACCCAAACGTGCTACCTCAAATTCAGCGCTGCAGTTGTGAAATCGCCCAGTGTCATGCTAGCATCCCCATCTCCTCCTCTAGGTGTGCAACAAGCCTCTGTACTTTCGCCTCTCGAGGCGAAATCACTTGCTACACAACCGGTGGGCCAGAAAGGACGAAGGAATACTCCCACGAAGAGTATGGCCCTCCAGCCAAGAAATATGAGTCTTCCTGTGCAGCCAGAAAGGCTCCAAGAAATCAAAGAAAGACAAACGGCCTTCTCCTTCGGCAATGTCGCCACGTGATACCCTCGTACGACCGACCTCCATGTCGTCGGTGCGAACCACCAACCGTTTTTCTGCTCTGGACTCCACAGACCAACATGAAACAAAATTGCGTCCTCTTGACCACTTGGGAGCATTCGCAGTTTTTTCCAGTTCGCATTGATCTTCCTCCCAAGGACGGCATTCCATCTCATCCAGGATGATGTTCATAGTCAACCTATCTCCCTGACTACCCGGTTTCAAGCTGTTGCAGTTCACATTTTCCTCCCTCACTTCATACCCTTTACATCCCTCTGTCATTCGCTGTCACCAGGGCAAACTTCCTTCAGCTTATTGGGCAACTCTCTCCCTTTGGGACTTGCCCGGAACCTGCCAGAGAGATGCCCTCTTGGCTGACTTGCTCAATCACTTTCTCATCTGCCTTAACACAGGAGCACCCAGGTTCCTTTCAGACTCCACTCACACCTATTCCCATTTGGACTGCTCCTTCTCCACTCCCCAGACTGTCTCACTATCTCGAGTTGTCTGTCATCTCTCCTTTTACCCCACCTATGTGCACACCCAAATTGCAGCTTTCTAAGGCCGACTGGGGGCTTTGCTTCTCCCGTGCAATCTTCGATGAACAACATTTTCCCGGTTGCGATGACCAGGTAGAATTTCTTACAAACGCTATCCTTACCGCCAAAGAATGTTCCATTCCTCACACCTCCTCTTTGTCGTGCGGTGTCCCAGTCCCTTGGTGACAGGCATGCCGCAACTCAATTCGCGCGCAGAGACGTGTTCTCTGTGTTCTTAACTGTCATCCTAAGAATGCAAACTTCATTCGTTTAAAACCGTTGCGTGCACAGTATACCAAATAATATGCAAAATTATATGTAGGAAAAAATATCTTACTTCATTTGGCCTACACAATTGGATTAATACGACAGCTACTTGGCAAATATAGCATGAAATTAGCTTCAATAACATTTTCATTTTGTTGTTTATTGTAAGCGTGAGTCAGATGAGTGGGATCATATCAGGTGAAAAAAAAATTAGCCACGGTTCTGTAACTACTCTACTAATAAGCCTTCAGTATGCCGAGCAGCCCTTATAAGCAGGTACCATTTTCCACCGACATTTACATGACAACACCAGGGGAAAATGCATGCAGTACTCTACTCCAGATTCGAGGGTATTGTTAACAGCAATATAAAAACTCCTCCCGCACAGGCCATGAAGGCCCAAAGGTACAGACTGGCCGCCGTGTCATCCTCAGACCACAGGCGTCACTGGATGCGGATATGGAGGTGCATGTGGTCAGCACACCGCTCCCCTCCCCCCCTCCCAATTTCAGTTTCCGAGATCGGAGCCACTACTTCTCAATCAAGTAGCTCCTCAGTTTACCTCATAACAGCGCTCGGCAGACCGGATGGTCACCCACCCAAGTTCTAGCCCAGCCCGACAGCGCTTAACTTCGGTGACCTGACGGGAACCGGTGTTACCACTGCGGCAAGGCCGTTGGCTAACAGCAATATGGATCTACTTTATATTATATAGTTAGTTATATATGCGAATAATTATTTTTTTTGGAACAACTGAAATGAATTAATTATTCACATACCTTACTGCATAAAACAAATACGAAATAAATAATTAATAAATGAATGCATATTATTATTATTTATCTGTGGTCACCATTTTGTAATGTGAAAAAAAATCGCAGCGAGGACTCGAACACTGAATGTCCGTCGTTGTTTGTTTATACACGGTTTTGCCTGTATGGTAGGCCATGCTATTAACAAGCGTCCACTTCGTGACGAGCTTGTAGCAGGAAGTCCCCAAAATCTGAGACGTTCATATTACATTGTTTTAAGCAGTCCAAAAGTCTACGAACATTTTGCAACAATGTAAATCGTTTTAAATCACGTCCTTCTGAATTTATATCGACACACACTAGTATTTTCCTATTGTGATATCTAATGTAAACTCCATAACTGAATATGTTTTAGTACATTGTTTTCCTATTCTTTTCATTTTTCCATATGCACTCATAACCTCTTTTTTTGTTCTCACGATCCCATATGTCCCCTTACTTACTAGTAGGATACTGGGGGCTCCACCACAATTTTGATATCAAATGATTTCAAATTGATACGCAAATTAATTAAATTGATCAATTAATTACCCCAGCCACGCCCACACCCACCCCGAAATGACAATAAGTGTTTTTCTCAACCTGAATGTGGCTCCAGTCCCCTCTCCGTCCCTTTCCCTCCCCCACCTACCCTCCTGTTGGTGACTCTTTCGAATTTTGGCGGGAATTTCGAATTTTGGTGATAATTTCTTTATCTCAGGACTTTTCCGAGGTGAACGGAAATGTATCAGTATGTGATCGGAAATCTTTGTACTATAGACACGGACTGAAAGGCTACTTTGAGATGTTGCATTCAAGCTGCTATAATTCTTCGTAGTTATTACATTCAAGGCTTTCCAACGAGTTGTTTTATAATTTGTAACAATTATCAAAGATATAAGAAGTATTATGTTTACTACATGTATTAGCATTCTTACAAACAGTGAGTTAACTGCAAGTTGGTCAATCAGTTCCCTAGTGATGGAATTGTAAAAGTCAGAAGGTTTCCAACGGTAGTCATTTGTTTCTAGCTGCAGCCACGTTACCTTGCTGGCGGTACTAGTCCTTGTTGTCCGCTGTGTTACTCTGTTGTACTGCACTCTGTTTCGTACTAATTTCTATTTTTGTGATAAGTGTACGCATTTAACAGTCGAATCAGTGATGTTTTTGCACAATATGTTGTTCTATATATGACAATCGCCATTAAACATCTCAATATTTAAGACGAATTTAGTTTATATTACGAAGCCATTTTGCTACCGGTTTCGCGGAAGGAAGAAATGCCAGATTAAGGTGTCTGTACTGCAGCAGGAAGGCGTGGCCTGTTGAGTCCGCCCGTCCCACCCTCCACCCCCCGCCCCCTCCCCGGTTCCACTTCCTGTGGCTGTCTGTGTGGCGCCCACAACTCCCTCTGACAATCACCCAATATACAGTTAACACAATGACTCCATCTCATAGCATTTGACTTAAAAGGCACTTTCCAGCTGTATCGCGTTTAAGGACCGTTTGTGTTATCTGTTTCATCTCCTTCAGAAATTCTATCGAATAATACATCCCTTTACTGAATACTGTGAGTCCCGGAATGTTCACTAGATATAAAATTGTCAGATCTCTGTAGCTAACATCGAAAAAGAGACAATATTTGACGCACGCAAATACACATTCATAAAGTTTAAGCATATGTAATTTCATTTAACTTAGTGTGAGCCACGATGGTGGTACAAAATACTCAAACGCTACTCTGTCTCACGCCGCACATTTCGTGGCGTTTTGGGGATAACACTTTTAACACCTTCAATGATGCATTCACACAGGGTGCACATATCCTGCACAGCTTTGGCGTACACCTTGGGATTAACATATCTTCAAAGGGAAAAACTCTGTCTAGCGATCTTGGTAGCTATCGGACTGAGCGATCCATTCGAATCCACCGATATATTAATTCTTCGTGTAAATGCTCGAGACACTTGCTGCCTAATGAGGTGACACTCCATCTAGTTGAAACGCTATATCGGGCTGAATCCCTTGGAGTTGGGTCATAGCATAATTCTAAAAATGGTTCAGATGGCTCTGAGCACTATGCGACTTAACTTCTGAGGTCATCAGTCGCCTAGAATTTAAAACTAATTAAACCTAACTAACCTAAGGACATCACACCCATCCATGCCCGAGGCAAGATTCGAACCTGCGACCGTAGCGGTCGCTCGGTTCCAGACTGTTGCGCCTAAAACCGCACGGCCACTCCGGCCGGCAGCATAATTCTACAGAATATCGAAGTAGACCAGACCGTTGATAGAAATATACTCCCTTACAAACGCTGGCGTTTCATTACCCGAAATACGCACGTTGTATCTGTTTACATCACCTCTTGATGAACCGTGAGGAATATGTTACTGGCGAATCCGCGTTGTGCATGATCATGTTGTTTCAGATCTTGCAAAATCAGCATTTTCTTTCAATGAATGAAAATTAAACTAAACGCAGAGTTAATACAGCGAAAAATATAATATTCTGTGTATTGCATACCTCTTGAGTTCTGACAGTGAAAGTGGCGGGATGGTAGATGTATGCCTCCTGCGAGTGGACATTGACAGCATCGCGATGACAGCACGCTGAAGTGGCATCGCAGAAAAACCAGGTCTCGTAATAACAGTCCACATCTCCACATAAGCTGCCCACTTTCCTATTGTCTTGTGAATGTTGTACCGAACTGCTGTTTACCTGGTTGTTGAAGGGGTGCTGTTTCGGAAGAATGACTTATTTGGGTTTCCTCTAATGCAATCTATGGACCAGCTTACGACAACTAGGCGCGAGTTAGACATTGTGTGAAATTCGACATTTGTACTTACATGCGAAAAGCTGTTGGGCACTGGAAGCAAGGGAAAAGAACTGAAAATGATGACGAAACGCTACAGTGTGGAGCCAATAGAGCAGCTAGTGAGGATTCAAAGAAGATCGGCGTGTTTCGTTACGCGTTAGTTTAATGAGCTCCAGAGTGTGGTGGGGGTGCACATCAAGCTCCAGTGGATGACGCTGCAACGGATGTTTTGTACATCACAGAGAAGTTTGCTATTAAAAACAGAGAGTGAACGTTTCAAGAATAGCAAAGCAACGTATTACAGTCTCCCACATACGTGTCGCACAACGAGTATCATCGGTAAATTAGAAACATTCGACCTGATAAGGAAGCTTATCGACAGTCGTTGTTCTCGCACGCTGTTCGCGAATGGAAGCGGAAAGATTACAAATGATGGTGGTCCCCGGAATACCTTGCACCACGAAACCGTATGGTGGCCTGCGATCTATAAGTTAGATGTGAATGTTGTCTTTTTATTAAAAGTTTTACAGAAAAAAGGAAAACACTGTAATTTTAACACTTAGACGGGACGCAGTCGCCGCGGTTGGAGCAGTTTTTAACACATTACCGACGATCACAGCATTGTAACGAAAAGTGCAATAAATTCGTATGATGCGCCACTTGAAATGATTAAATCTGCTTTAAGTATACGTAGAAGGTGATTATGAGATAATAAAATTAGCAGACATACAAACAGTTTTACTAAATCATGTTTTTATTGCGAGAAAAATATCTTATACATATTTGGTCTGAGTGAGTGTGGTATATTTTGGAACACTCAAGCCTACAGAGACCTACATTACAGTTTGGACACCACCAGGACTTTTCTTTCCAGCGAGTTTTCCGCTTCTGGCTCTCATTGATAGACGAAAGTAGTCTGGACGCAACACAGAGCAACGTCATACCAGGCCTTGTATTCAAACACAGATAGGTCAGGATTCGAACTCTACGTGGAAGGACAATGCAGAGACCTTGTGCTGTCTACCAGGCTACCATTAGAGGGAAGGAAGCTCCATGGCAGCTACAAAGTTTTAAGCAGTGAACGGGTAACACTCGGGCGACATACGCCTGACTAACAACTGTTGCATGAATACTAACTGTGTTCCTTTTGAAAATAATACGCAGGAGGTGCTAGTACTTTCAGTACTAAATCAAATCCACTCAGAAATGAGGGCTACGAGAATTTGTAATAGCTTCACTTTCTACAACTTTTTACGACAATGTGTTCAGAACGTTTCCAACATTACCACTCCATTACAGGGAATATTCTCATGGTATTCTCACGTTCACGCTGCTGGTTCAAATGGCTCTGAGCACTGTGGGACTTAACATCTGAGGTCACCAGTCCCCTAGAACTAATCTAAGGACATCACCCACATCCACGCCCGAGACAGGATTCGAACCAGCGACCGAAGCGGTCGCGTGGTTCCAGACTGAAGCGCCTAGAACCGCTCGGTCACAAAGGAAGGCTCACGCTGCTGAATGACGTTTTTGCAACTGTGGTAAATTTCGATCATCAAATATGTCTCTTGCTGCATTTTCCCCATCAATTAATGTCCCTTAACATCTAGATCATAGGCGTTCACAGAAACTTATTCGAGGGCGGGGGAGGGGGGGGGGGGCAAGTCTCTAAAAACACCGTTTTTTTATAAGCATGGGGAACCAGAACTCCACTGTCAAATTTTCTGAGGTTGTAGTAAGCAGCAAAACAAGAAAAATCTGTAGTAAACATCGGCTCTAAAATTCTTCAGTAGAAGAGATGTGTTTCGCATTAACGGAAATGGAAAAAAGTGCTCGTGGCTGTTAAGGAATGCGTTTTAGATCCCATGTTTACTAGAGAGTTTTTTTTGTTTTGCTCAATACTAGAACGTCTCAAAGTTTATCGGTGGTGTTTTGGTGCAGTCGGTATTTGAACTGATCAGTTGAGTCTTACTGCGATCGTTTACGTAATGCTACAATTAGCTAAACGAGAGATTTAGCGGATCCAGGGGAAATCACTTCTAAAAGTGTCTGAGGATTTTGTAGTGCATAAAATCTGTCTACTACACATGCTGGGGGGGGGGGGGGGGGGAGGGGGGCGGCGACAAGCGGCCCCTCTTACGGACGGACGGCCGCGTTGGCCGAGAGGTTCTAGGCGCTACAGTCTGGAACCGCGCGACCGCTACGGTCGTAGAGGTTCGAATCCGGCCTCGGGCATGGATGTGTGTGATGTCCTTAGGTTAGTTAGGTTTAAGTAGTTCTAAGTTCTAGGGGACTCATGACCTCAGCAGTTAAGTCCCATAGTGCTCAGAGCCAACCATTCCTACGGACGCTTATAATCTAGATGTGTACATAACAAGCCACAATACAGTGTACATCTCCTGCATCTTGATCAATTAACGTCTCTCTTTTGAGACATTAACTTTATTCATTGTACCTCATTTTTTACAAATTACACAGGACAACGATAGAAAATCTTTTTTACGGCTTGTTCTGACAGTTTTCAGTGCGCAGAATGTGAGTATAACAAAAAGGCCACTCGTTTTTAACAACTAACACGGAGTATTTAAAAAATATATTTTACCGATTTTAATGGTATCTATTACATATACTCCTTCAATTTTTCACTCTTTTGTAAAGTAGGTACTAGGTCCAAGAATCATTCTTGGAGAGAACAACATATTGTGCAGAAACATCACTGATTCGAAAAACATTCTATTTACCATGTCTGCACATTAAGTTGGTTCTGAAATAACAGTTTGTGATAGCCTCAGCAAAAAATGAAGTATGTTCCAAATAGTTCTGCAAGAATTGTCCTTATCTGCCACTAGGGAAACTGAAAGAAACCGTATTTGCTAAACCTGACCTTTGAGAAATGATATTCGATTCAAACTTAGAATAAAAAATGACTATGAAGGGGAAGCTAGGTTACCGTTCAAGTAGATTGTTACAAAGTTCTTAGTCAACAGAAAGAGCTTGTATTATATTTATATTGTGGGCAACAGTTGGAATGGTTCAGAAAAATCAAACTGTTAGATAGGTCTCAAGACTTCCTTTTCTAAGCAATCACCACGAATTCATCTGAAAATTACGGTGATTTCAGTGTGGAAAAAGATGAAGACTTTCATCAACAAGGCATCGAAGTCATACGAAGACTATATCAGGGCCGCTGGAACATTAGTGTAACGGGAGACTACTGTTGGTCACTGCACCGAGATGTACAGCAGGTAATTTACACAGAGAAAACCTGTATGAAATGCCACAACAAGAAGAGAGGAATGTAATTTAAGCCAATAGATTCATAATTCATGCATAATTCAAATACGGCAGAGAAATGGTTTTACGTTTATACTTCGATAAAGTCTTCTTTTTATACTGAAAAATTAATTTTCATCAGAAGGGTTTTCCTAACTTCCTAGTTTATAGCTAGGTACGGTTGTGACAAATCCTACTTGACAGAAAAAAGGGAGATCACTTATGGATTCAGTGTAAAAAAGACGATGTGTCTAAAAACGATGTGATTAAACATCACCTAACAAAAAACAATAAAAAATATATTGGTCTGTGTTATTGAACGTCTAGGGTCAATAGCGTCAAATTACTTTATTACGGACAAAATGTTCGCTTGGGTTTAGCATTCCGTATTGTGTGAGTGCAAGAAAGAAAGGAGGAAAGCATGGAGACTAGGACTCTGATAAGACAGGGAGTGGCTGCAGGCTAAAGCAATCGCGCGAATTACGGCCGGCCTGCGTGGACTAGGGTGGCCGGTCCAACTAGCAGCTCTGGGCCACAACGCCGCGAGACAGCGTCGCGCCCACGTGCCGCCTTCCAGGGCCGCCAACTGTCTCCTCACTGCTTCTTTGTTCTGTGTCTCAAGTCAACATAACTTATTCTCACAGCGGTGTTACGTTGTCATTCAGATCA
Organism: Schistocerca piceifrons; assembly: GCF_021461385.2. NCBI lineage: Eukaryota > Metazoa > Arthropoda > Insecta > Orthoptera > Acrididae > Schistocerca > Schistocerca piceifrons. The sequence continues at coordinate 297,478,183 of NC_060138.1, forward strand.
CTTCAGGGAAGCACGGCATATTGTCTGTTTTTCTGCTATTTAATGTCACTCAAAGGATTCTTAGATTTTGAGAAAGTTTTTGGCCTACTTTCAATAAAATCTGTACTATCAGCTCTTTAATAACAAGAGTTTGATAGAACTTACGTCAGTCTATTGAAGCATGTAAGGTTGTTTGAGTGTCCTATATGCTTGCAGGAGATGGTGGAAGACAAAAGTGCTTACAAGTCGTATAAACGTATGCGTGGAAACAAAAACTTGTCGAGATGTAAGAGATTCTGTCCTGTGACAGCCATCTGTGTGTTGACATTACAGAGTGGTTATCGTTCGTTCTCACCCATCCTTTTCCCCCCTCTGAAAAAGAAAGTCGAACTCAAACTACTCCGATGCGCCAAAGAAACTGCTACAGGCAAAATGCGGCGATGCGGTTGACAACGCCTATATAAGACAACAAACGTCTGGCGCAGTTGTTCGATTGGTTACTGCTACTAATATGGCAGGTTATCAAGATTTAAGTGAGTTTGAACGTGATGTTATAGTAGGTGCACGAGCTTTGGGACATAGCATCTCCGAGGTAGCGATGAAGTGGGGATTTTTCTGTACGACCACTTCACGAGTGTACCGTGAATATCAGGAATCCGGTAAAACATCAAATCTCCTACATTGCTGCGGCCGGAAACGCAAGAACGGGACAAACGACGAATGATGAGAATAGTTTAACGTAACAGAAGTGCAATCATATAATTGCGTAGGCTTCCACGGCCAGAGTCAGTCGACATAAAAGTTTTCTGGGTATGGTTTTTTTTTGTCATCAGTCTACTGACTGGTTTGATGCGTCCCGCCACGAATTCCTTTCCTGTGCTAACCTCTTCATCTCGGAGTAGCACTTGCAACCTACGTCCTCAATTATTTGCTTGACGTATTCCAATCTCTGTGTTCCTCTACAGTTTTTGCCCTCTACAGCTCCCTCTAGTACCATGGAAGTCATTCCCTCATGTCTTAGCAGATGTCCTATCATCCTGTCCCTTCTCCTTATCAGTGTTTTCCACATATTCCTTTCCTGTCCGATTCTGCGTAGAACCTCCTCATTCCTTACCTTATCAGTCCACCTAATTTTCAACATTCGTCTATAGCACCACATCTCAAATACTTCGATTCTCCTCTGTTCCGGTTTTCCCACAGTCCATGTTTCACTACCATACAATGCTGTACTCCAGACGTACATCCTCAGAAATTTCTTCCTCAAATTAAGGCCGGTATTTGATATTAGTAGACTTCTCTTGGCCAGAAATGCCTTTTTTGCCATAGCGAGTCTGCTTTTGATGTCCTCCTTGCTCGGTCCGTAATTGGTTATTTTACTGCCTAGGTAGCAGAATTCCTTAACTTCACTGACTTCGTGACCATCAATCCTGATGTTCAAAACGGTTCAAATGGCTCTGAGCACTATGGGACTTAAATGCTGTGGTCATCAGTCCCCTAGAACTTAGAACTACTTAAACCTAACTAACCTAAGGACATCACACACATCCATGCCCGAGGCAGGATTCGAACCTGTGACCGTAGCGGTCGTGCGGTTCCAGGCAGTAGCGCCTTTAACCGCTGATGTTAAGTTTCTCGCTGTTCTCATATCTACTACTTCTCATTACCTTCGTCTTTCTCCGATTTACTCTCAAACCATACTGTGTACTCATTAGACTGTTCATTCCGTTCAGCAGATCATTTAACTCTTCTTCACTTTCACTCAGGATAGCAATGTCATCAGCGAATCGTATCATTGATATCCTTTCACCTTGTATTTTAATTCCACTCCTGAACCTTTCTTTTATTTCCATCATTGCTTCCTCGATGTGCAGATTGAAGAGTAGGGGCGAAAGGCTACAGCCTTGTCTTACACCCTTCTTAATACGAGCACTTCGTTCTTGATCGTCCACTCTTATTATTCCCTGTTGGTTGTTGTACATATTGTATATGACCCGTCTCTCCCTATAGCTTACCCCTACTTTTTTCAGAATCTCGAACAGCTTGCACCATTTTATATTGTCGAACGCTTTTTCCAGGTCGACAAATCCTATGAAAGTGTCTTGATTTTTCTTCAGCATTGCTTCCATTATTAGCCGTAACGTCAGAATTGCCTCTCTCGTCCCTTTACTTTTCCTAAAGCCAAACTGATCGTCACCTAGCGCATTCTCAATTTTCTTTTCCATTCTTCTGTATATTATTCTTGTCAGCAGCTTCGATGCATGAGCTGTTAAGCTGATTGTGCGATAATTCTCGCACTTGTCAGCTCTTGCCGTCTTCGGAATTGTGTGGATGATGCTTTTCCGAAAGTCAGATGGTATATCGCCAACCTCATATATTCTACACACCAACGTGAATAGTCGTTTTGTTGCCACTTCCCCCAATGATTTTAGAAATTCTGATGGAATGTTATCTATCCCTTCTGCCTTATTTGACCGTAAGTCCTCCAAAGCTCTTTTAAATTCCGATTCTAATACGGGATCCCCTATCTCTTCTAAATCGACTCCTGTTTCTTCTTCTATCACATCAGACAAATCTTCACCATCATAGAGACTTTCAATGTATTCTTTTCACCTGTCTGCTCTCTCCTCTGCATTTAACAGTGGAATTCCCGTTGCACTCTTAATGTTACCACCGTTGCTTTTAATGTCACCAAAGGTTTTTTTGACTTTCCTGTATGCTGAGTCTGTCCTTCCGACAATCATATCTTTTTCGATGTCTTCACATTTTTCCTGCAGCCATTTCGTCTTAGCTTCCCTGCACTTCCTATTTATTTCATTCCTCAGCGACTTGTGTTTCTGTATTCATGATTTTCCCGGAACATGTTTGTACTTCCTCCTTTCATCGGTCAACTGAAGTATTTCTTCTGTTACCCACGGTTTCTTCGCAGCTACCTTCTTTGTACCAATGTTTTCCTTCCCAACTTCTGTGATGGCCCTTTTTAGAGATGTCCATTCCTCTTCAACTGTACTGCCTACTGCGCTATTCCTTATTGCTGTATCTATAGCGTTAGAGAACTTCAAACGTATCTCGTCATTTCTTAGTACTTCCGTATCCCATTTCTTTGCGTATTGATTCTTCCTGACTAATGTCTTGAACTTCAGCCTACTCTTCATGACTACTATATTGTGATCTGAGTCTATATCAGCTCCTGGGTATGCCTTACAATCCAGTATCTGATTTCGGAATCTTTGTCTGACCATGATGTAATCTATTTGAAATCTTCCCGTATCTCCCGGCCTTTTCCACGTATACCTCCTCCTCTTGTGATTCTTGAACAGGGTATTCGTTATTACCAGCTGAAACTTGTTACAGAACTCAATTAGTCTTTGTCCTCTTTCATTCCTTGTCCCAAGCCCATATTCTCCTGTAACCTTTTCTTCTACTCCTTCCCCTACAACTGCATTCCAGTCGCCCATGACTATTAGATTTTCGTCCACCTTTACATACTGCATTACCCTTTCAATATCCTCATACACTTTCTCTATCTGTTCATCTTCAGCTTGCGACGTCGGCATGTATACCTGAACTATCGTTGTCGGTGTTGGTCTGCTGTCGATTCTGCTTAGAACAACCCGGTCACTGAACTGTTCACAGTAACACACCCTCTGCCCTACCTTCCTATTCATAACAAATCCTACACCTGTTATACCATTTTCTGCTGCTGTTGATATTACCCGATACTCATCTGACCAGAAATCCTTGTCTTCCTTCCACTTCACTTCACTGACCCCTACTATATCTAGATTGCATTTCCCTTTTCAGATTTTCTAGTTTCCCTACCTTCTGACATTCCACGCCCCGACTCGTAGAACGTTATCCTTTCGTTGATTATTCAATCTTTTTCTCATGGTAACCTCCCCCTTGGCAGTCCCCTTCCGGACATCCGAATGGGGGACTATTCCGGAATCTTTTGCCAATGAAGAGATCATCATGACACTTCTTCAAATACAGGCCACATGTCCTGTGGATACACGTTACGTGTCTTTAATGCAGTGGTTTCCATTGCCATCTGCATCCTCATGTCGTTGATCATTGCTGATTTTTCCGCCTTTAGGGGCAATTTCCCACCCCTAGGACAAGAGAGTGCCCTGAACCTCTATCCGCTCCTCCGCCCCCTTTGACAAGGCCGTTGGCAGAATGAGGCTGACTTCTTATGCCGGAAGTCTTCGGCCGCCAATGCTGATTATTTATCAAAATTTAGGCAGTGGCGGGGATCGAACCCGGGACCGAAGACGTTTTGATTACGAATCAAAGACGCTACCCCTAGACCACGGGCCCAGAAGAAGGCCGCTGCAATCGTGGCCGATACGTTAGTTTTTCTCCAGCAGCAGTAGTCTTTTACATTATGACGCGTTACCATACCCAGAAGTGCAATCCTTCAGCAAATCGCTACAGACTTCAGTTCTGAGCCATCAAAAAGTGTCAGCGTGCACGCCATTCAATGGAACTTCTTCGAAATGGGCTTTCGGAGCCCAAGGCCCACTCGTGTACCCTTGATGACTGCACGACATTGGACTGTTGATGACAGGCAGTATGTTGCCTGATCGGACGAGTCTCGTTTCAAATTGTATCGAGCGGGTGGACGCGTACGGGTATGGAGACAATCTCATGAATCCATGGACCCTGCATGGCAGCAGGGGACTGTTCTAGCTGGCGGAGGCTCTGTAATAGTGTGTGGCGTGTGCAGTTAGAGTGATATGAGACGCCTGATACGTCTGGATACGACTGTGACAGGTGACACGTACATACGCATCCTGTCTGATCACCTACATCCATTCATGTCCATTGTGCATTCCGACGCACTTGGGCAGTTCCAGCAGGACAAAGCGACACCCCAAACGTCCAGAATTGCAACAGAGTGACTCCAGGAACACCCTTCTGAGTTTAAACAGTTCCGTTGTTCTCCAGACCGTGCAGACATGAACTTTATTGAGCATATCTGGGATGCCTTGCAACGTGCTGTTAAGAAAAGATCTCCACACCCCTCGTAATCTTACGGATTTATTGGTAGCTCTGCAGCATTAACGGTGTTAATTCCCTCCAGCACTAGTTCAGACATTAGTCGACTCCATGCCATACGATGTCATGTTGCGGCAGTTCTGCGTGCTCGCCGGGGCACTACACGATATTAGGCAAGTGTACCAGTTTCCTTGGTTCTTCAGTGTAACACATTTCGTTGTCCTCATATTTGGTCACATACATGAGACACGCGCTCTCGTAACTTGAGCGTGATGTCGAAGGGTGTGAAATCCACCAACGCCTTTAAGTGTCCCCATAGCCATAAATCTAAGGAACTAAGGTAAGTGAACGGTAGGCATTGATAATCTCTTAGTGAGTGTGGTGACATAAATTTTTCTAGATACAGATTTTTCTATGAAAACTTCAGATGACAGATGAGAGTAAAATGGAGAAAGTGGGAAAAGAGGTGTGCATAATTATAGCCCACAAAACGAGCCAACGGAGGGAGCGGGAGGGACAATGCACAATACGACGAAAACAGGAAGTACGTTCATGCCAAACACAGCAAAAAGTCTACAGAGACTTAGTTTTTGAGCAAAGAAACATTTTTCCGATTACTTTACTGATGCCATGCTGTCGTGTCATAAAACTTGTAAAAGTGTTTGCAATTAATGCAGTTTCAGATGAGCAATAACAGAAAAGTGCGCTTTATAGTTTTTAAGCTAAAAATAGCGAAAGTACCAAAACTTGGTATTCTGTTTTACAGAAATAAAACGAGACCGAGTTAAGATAACACACAGATGTCAAAACGTGCTTGAGTAAACAGAAATGAAAAGAAAAATAGCTTTATCGATGCGAATAGTCATTTTTGTCGTATGGTGTAGTAACTATACACATTGTCATTATCTCAAACTGTCGTGGATTATTTATGAAGAGCTACAGAGCGAGTATATCACGAGAAGTGGTGATGAGAATGCCACTCCCTGAAAAGCAGCCTACCAGATACCAGTAACAACACATGTGGTTCCCACAGTTTACGTCTGTGCTATCAATATTTTCTTCCTAAGTGATCAGTTGCTCCAAAAACTTAAAGCATGAGACACTAGTAAGTGAATACAAGCAAAAGTGTTGATTTGTCTGTTTATTAAACCAGCAGTCATGTGAAGAACGGAAGTTACGTAATTAGTCTCTTACAGAGCCTCAGTAACACTCTTTCACGTTAAATTTTCGTCAATGAATACACTCAAACGTTTGGGCATTCCACCCTAATCACTAATGTTTTTCTCCAGATACGTTAACTCTTGAGATTATTCTAGCTGTTGGACAGAACTGAATGCTTTGTAGTGTTAGTTTTGTTTTTCGACGTAAAATACGAGCCTATTTCCAGAGCCCTCAGGGGACCACGACTTTTTTGTGAGTACGTGCATGCTGAGCAATGAGCCCCAAGCTATTGCAACATCCACTTCCTTTCTCGTGCAGCAATCTCCCACCTCCGACTATTCTTACTTCTCTTTCTTTCTCAAATTGGCAGCCTTTGATGTTGACCTCGCTATTTCCCTAGGTTCTGCTTTCTATCGTCGACATCTTCACTCATTTCCCTCACATTACCTTTCGACTGAGGTAATTTAATCTCCTTCTTATTTGACCTCCATTTTCAAAACTTTTCTGTAATGTGGACCGACTGGGGAAGAACGCCTTAAACAGTGCCTACTGCCTAATGTTTTGACCACTGTTTGTGCACAATTACGGCGTATGCTCATATATGTTCTTAAGAGCCAAGGTAATAACCAATCCGACAGGGTGGGGTCATTATGCATGCTGTCTGTAGAGCACCCTGACAACAAATGGATCACAATTGTGGTGGCTGAATTGCTAGCTCCCCACATATGCCAAGACCTCGAGCCAAATAATCTTTGCTGTGGATGGACGGCGCCCGTGGGGAGAAAACTAGATCAGAATACGAGGCGTCAGGGCGGAAGTTCCATATATGAAACGTATCAAACCGAACCAGCGCAATGGCGGTTCTGATTCGGCCTTCTCAACAGACAGATATAGATATTTCAACGCACATAGTTACAATTCTACAGCTTAGTCTGACTAACCCATGGGAAGACGGACAAGGCAGACTACTGCGGGTGAAACAATTCACTCAGTACCTGGTGTTTACTTTTAGGGCAACAAAACCATAATTTTTTGTGGACCATGCAAATGACAAATTTGGAAAATTTGACTCGTTGTTAAGGCCTCCTGTACAGCACAATCTCAAACTCTTCTGGCATGTGAACGACTGGGTGACATATCAGTGACTACTATGCCGCATGAAACTCTGAACAGGTGTGAGGAATTAAGTTTTACAGAGGCCTTACACGCCAGACAGATGACGAGCTCCGAGCTGGTATGAAATGGCGAGATGTTGGGAAACGGCAGCTAACACGGGCATCTAAAGCCAAAATTGGTAAAAACATTTGTTGCTGTTTTGAAATGAGGTATAACTGCATAAAACTTTTATTCAAACATTTTTTGGTACAGATGGTAAAAAAATTCTATGAAAAACGATCACAGCAAGAAAAGATTTTCTAAGGCTTCAAATTCCAGATTGTGAGGGAAATGTCGAGTAGAATGGCCATACAAAAAAAAATACGTTCCTTTTTAAAAAATGTTTCGTGGTTCACAAACAAATATAATCAGTTTATATATCAAACGCACAAAATTATAAAAAATTAAAGTAAAAACTTGCAACAGAAACATAAGTCTTACTATGGAAATTATTTTGGTTTTTCACATGATCCAAATTAACTGAACTATATTTCTCTAATGTTCAAAGTTGAAAGTAAAAAAACTTTTAATTGTTAATCTGCTTCATTATATTCTCATTTTACAGTAGTTACAATAGTAATTCGATGAATTCCCAGGTCTGCACAGAGTTCATGTTCCCAGCCATCACACCGTTCACAATGGATCTATTTTCCTTCAAAAAATTCCTCACAAACAATATTGGCTTAAAAAAGCCCTGTCTCAGATATTATATAGATTTCGCTGATTCCCTACAACTGATTTCAGTCTTCTTTGTAGTATACTTCTAGGGACATTAAAATTATTGGTAGCAGACCATTCCGTCATTCCGCCTTCCAAAACGCTTGAAACCGCATCTCTCGTCCCTCACTGGTGGAATGCTACTGACACTGCACATTAAAATATGGCGGAAACAGAAACTCGCTTGAGTGAGTAGTATTAGGTTAGAAGAATAAGATAATATGATATTGGTAATATTACTTCTTGCCTGTAAAAGCACTAACCAGTATTGAAAATTCACTGGCGTCGACACTCAGAAACAAATAAAATTTACGTGTGACACAGATACAACAGCCACATCGCTCGCGTTGTGGCAAATGGCGGAGTGATGTCTGCGATTTGTTTCAAGCACTCCATGCGTCCGCTGTCTTGCAGTAGATCCGAGAAACATCAAGTGGTCCGCACCGCCGTACTCCTACTTTCGTCCGACACGTACAAAGGTTCCAAGATTAACTGAACACATACAAGAGTTTTCATGTTTGCCTTTAAAGGACGAATCCTCGCAGAAGAAGTTAGCCATGGTGTAAAAGTATAACGTGCAACCTTATGTCCCAGTGCCTCTTAAGTGTTCCCAATGTTTATGCTTTTGTCGTTTATCTCTCTGCACGGCACACCCAAAAAGCGTAAATTGTGGACGATTACTCCACGAAGGTCATCCTTGCAAACAAGTTTTGGATGTCAGTTGTATTGAAAACCATCCTTCACATTCACTCGTTTGCCCATTATTTAAAAAAGAAAGTAAAATACCAAACAAACAAAAATTCGATAATCTGTCATATAATGAATGAAGAATGAAGAAGAGGCCTGACACCAGTCAGTAGCCGAAGGAGTTGAACCCTGTATGTCGCCATGCCTAGTATGGATAAACAAGAAAATCGGTCACCAATATTTGCGAAAGAGGAAGAAGAGGAGGAGGGTACTTCTGTGACCCTGGAGGCACCAGATTCCTCGACCTCCCCTCCGGCACCGCTTTCACATCTCCCACGGGTCAGAAACAATATTCGTTGCCGGGAACATGACTCAATGAACCGTTTTCAGGCCATTGACCACCGTTTCTCATGTCACTCTGTGATATCTGCTGTTGATGACCCCTCTGAATCTTATTCTTACTGCCTGCTCAGTTGTCTTTTCTGTATCCTAGGTCATGTGGGCGTCATAGGGAATGAATTGGCCGATTATTTGGACAGAGAAACATTTACTGACCCAACATTCATTTCAGCGATCCCAGGTGCGGATTTCCTATTTCAAATAGGGCCTCTATTCACTCAGAGATGGAAAAACGTATGGTGGGCTGCTGCCCCCGCCAACAAACTCCACACTGTCGGGGAAACCACTGCTATATGGTTCTTCTCCTTTCCTTCCTCCTGGAAGGAATCCGTTGTCTTATGTCTCTTCTACATTGGTCATACCATACTAACCCATAGTTTTATATAACAAGCCACCCCCAGATTGTGGTTGCAGAGCCTTGCCGACAGTAGCTCGTATCCTGGTGGGATGCTCCCTCCTTCTGACCCTCTATACCAAGCATAACTCTCCGATTTCTTTGCCTCTAATAATGGCAGACAATTCACGGACAGTTGAACTGGTTCTCTGTTTTTCCCATGACAGTGGTTTTTATTCTCAGGTCTTAAACTACCTCCGGCGAGGTCGGGGGTGGTTGGGATTGGAACGTCTCCCATTGTCTGCTGGGTCTGGCTCTGGGAGACTCTCGACCACACCTCCTTTGCGTCTTTCGTCCTTCTTTGTTTTAATTGCTTTTAGATGTAATTTTCCTCCTTTCCTGCCGAACTCTATTTTCAATTTTAGGTGTTAGCACTATGTCAAGTAGTGGGTGCTCCATACATCTTGACTATAATGGGTGAGGAGAGGGATCGCTGTGAGTGGGACAGAGTTGAAGAGGCAACCACCTGGTGCCTTAAGTGCCTCTCTTTCTTGTTTCAATTATTGATGGTCCAGTTGATGTCCATTCCGTTTTTAGCCTTCTCACTTATACAATGCTGAATCACACACCTAGAAGACATTCTTCGCTCTTAATGGATTTGGTGGGAATCAGATGCAGCTGGGGTTTTTTCTCGCCATGGATGAGGCCTGAGCGTCCCCTCATCTGCTCTGACCTCCACACTGACCTAATCTGTATATGTCTCTCCAAATTCTTCCTCAGCTTTGTCATCAGCATTTCCTTCAATGTTCAGTTTTACCACTCCTTCGTTCTTTTATCGTCAGAACTCGTTCCTGGCAGTCGTCACCAACTCCATATGAACTATCCGTGAATCAAGGACAAATAACCTCTGTTTAGTCTTTTAGTCCCTACCCAACCATATCCAGACAAGCATAATTATTTCTTAGTTAGTTACGTGTTCCATTGATCAATAGCATGGAAAACCGTTATGATGTGGTACGTGACAAATGCACAAGAAATTTGCACAGGAAACAAGTTATGTTTATTTTTTTTTTGTTTACACTATAGTGTAAACACAGTAAATGAAGCAGGCAAAAAGGAATACAAACGTCTCAAAAATGAGATCGACAGGAAGTGCAAAACATCTAAGCAGGGATGGCTAGAGGACAAATGTAAGGATGTAGAGGCTTATCTCACGAGGGGTAAGATAGATACTGCCTACAGAAAAATTAAAGAGACCTTTGGAGATAAGAGAACCACTTGTATGAACATCAAGAGCTCAGATGGAAACCCAGTTCTAAGCAAAGAAGGGAAAGCAGAAAGGTAGGAGTATATAGAGGGTCTATACAAGGGCGATGTACTCGAGGACAATATTATGGAAATGGAAGAATATGTAGATGAAGATGAAATGGGAGATATGATGCTGCGTGAAGAGTTTGATAGAGCATTGAAAGACCTGAGTCGAAACAAGGCCCCAGGAGTAGACAACATTCCATTATAACTACTGACGGCCTTGGGAGAGCCAGTCCTGACAAAACTTTACCATCTGGTGAGCAAGATGTATGAGACAGGCGAAATACCCTCAGACGTCAAGAAGAATATAATAATTCCATTCCCAAAGAAAGCAGGTGTTGACAGATGTAAAAATTACCGAACTATTAGTTTAATAAGTCACAGCTGCAAAATACTAACGCGAATTCTTTACAGACGAACGGAAAAGCAGGTAGAAGCCGACCTCGGGGAAGATCAGTTTGGATTCCGTAGAAATGTTGGAACATGTGAGGCAATACTGACCCTACGACTTATCTTAGAAGAAAGATTAAGGAAAGGCAAACCTACGTTTCTAGCATTTGTAGACTTAGAGAAACCTTTTGACAATGTTGACTGGAATACTCTCTTTCAAATTCTGAAGGTGGCAGGGGTAAAATACAGGGAGCGAAAGGCTATTTACAATTTGTACGGAAAGCAAATGGCAGCTATGAGTCGATGGGCATGAAAGGGAAGCAGTGGTTGGGAAGGGAGTGAGACAGGTTTGTAGCCTCTCCCCGATGTTATTCAATCTGTATATTGACCAAACAGTAAAGGAAACGAGAGAAAAATTCGGAGTAGATATTAAAATCCGTGGAGAAGAAATAAAACCTTTGAGGTTCGCCGATGACATTGTAATTCTGTCAGAGACAGCAAAGGACTTGGAAGAGCAGTTGAACGGAATGGACAGTGTCTTGAAAGGAGGATATAAGATGAACATCAACAAAAGCAAAACGAGGATCATGGAATGTAGTCGAATTAAGTTGGGTGATGCTGAGGGAATTAGATTAGGAAGTGAGACACTTAAAGTAGTAATGGAGTTTTGCTATTTGGGGAGCAAAATAACTGATGATGGTCGAAGTAGAGAGGATATAAAATGTAGACTGGCAATGGCAAGGAAAGCGTTTCTGAAGAAGAGACATTTGTTAACATCGAGTATAGATTTAAGTGTCGGTAAGTCGTTTCTGAAAGTATTTGTATGGAGTGTAGCCATGTATGGAAGTGAAACATGGACGATAAATAGTTTGGACAAGAAGAGAATAGAAGCTTTCGAAATGTGGTGCTACAGAAGAATGCTCAAGATTAGATGAGTGGATCACGTAACTAATGAGGAGGTATTGAATAGAATAGGGGAGAAGAGGAATTTGTGGCACAACTTGACAAGAAGAAGGGACCGGTTGGTAGGGCATGTTCTGAGGCATCAAAGGATCACTAATTTAGCGTTGGAGGGCAGCGTGGAGGGTAAAAATCGTAGAGGGAGACCAAGAGATGAATACACTAAGCAGATTCAGAATGATGTAGGATGGAGTAAGTATTGGGAAATGAAGAAGCTCGCACAGCATAGAGTAGCATGGAGAGCTGCATCAAACCAGTCTCAGGACTGAAGACCACAACAACAACATAGTGTTATACCTAAATATTTTTATTATCTATCCCATTCCCTTAAATGGCACCAAATGCCTATAATATATGCAGATTTATTTACTCATATTCAAGAATTCATCTATTGTGTAGAAGGAGTTGTCATGGAGGTATGATTTCAATTTTTTTGTGAAACTTATACTGCTGTCTGTCAGACATTTTATTTCATGTGGTAATTTATCAAAAAGTTTCATAGCAGCATATTTTACCCCTTTCTGTGCCAAAGATAGGTTAAGTAAAGAATAGTGTAGGTCTTTCTTTTTACTGGTATTGTAATCATGAATGTCGCTGTTGATTTTAAACTGGTCCATGTTGTTGAGAAAAATTTCATTGCTGAGTAAATGTACTGTGAAGCAGTTGTAGGTATTCCTAACCTTTTAAACAGATGAGTATAAGATGTGCGACTATGAACCCCACACATTATTCTACTTTCTTTTGAGCAGTGAATACCTTTTGCCTAAGTGTTGAGTTACCCCAGAATATTATTCCATATGACATCAGATAGTGGAAGTAAGCAAGTATGTTACCTTACTAATTTCTACATCCTCAGAATTGGCAATTATTCTGATTGCAAAAGTTGCTGAACCTAGACGCTTTAGGAGATTCAAAATATGACTTTTCCAGTTAAGATTCTCATCTATATGTACACCCAAAAACTTAGTATGCTCTACCCTGGCTACTGACACATTTTGATGTGTTATGTTTATTGAAGGGATTATACTTTTTGCAGCAGAAAGTTGTATGTACTGTGTTTCTTCGAAGTTCAGAGCAAGCCCATTCGCAGAAAACCAATTAATAACTTTTCCAAAGACCTTATTTGTATCATTTTCTATCGGAGTTTCTTTTACTGGATTAATAATTACGCTTGTATCATCAGCAAACAGTGTCAGTTCAGCATCTTGCTTCACATAAGAAGGGAGATCATTCACATATATCAAGAACAGGAGGGGACCTATGATCGAACTTTCACTCCAGTTAGATGAAGTGGCAAACTCATTTGATTCACATGAAGCATATAAAGAGACTTTTTGCTTCCTGTTCTGTAGATATGACTTAAACCACTCATATGCTGTTCCATTTATACCATAGAATTGTAACTTCTCTAACATAATGTCATGGTTCACACAATCAAATGCTTTGGATAAGTCATAGAATATTCCTACTTGTCACATTTTACTATTTAAAGACTCTATTATGTCGACACTGAAATTGTATATTGCTGTCTCAGTGGAAAAGCATTTCTGAAATCGGAACTGTGATTTACTAAGTATCCCAATACTGTTGCGATGACTAAGTACTCGTGAGTGCATTACTTTCTCAAAGATTTTTGAAAATGCTGTAAACTAGGATACTGACTGGTAATTATTCACATATGTGGTTTCCCCCTTTACGTAGAGAGGCCTGTCAATGGCATATCTTAACCTGTCTCGAAAAATATCCTGAGTCAGTGAAGCATTACATATATGTGACTCAAAACATCAGCTGTAATTGCTCCACATTGTTTTAATAACCTGTTAGAGTTGTCATCTACTCCAACAGAACATTTATTTTTCAAAGACTAAATAACTTTCCTTATTTCACGAGAGGTTGTTAGATGAAATTTAATCTGACTAAAATTTTTCAAAACTCACTCTTCCATGTACTGCCTGGCTTTTTCTTTTGAACTATTCTCACCAATTTTTTCTCCTACACTTAAGAAGTGATTGTTAAATACATTGGCTACCTGTGTACTGTTGGTTAATATGGTCTCATTCTCTTTAACGGTAATGCTACCTACCCCAGTGGTTACTTTTCCTGTCTTCCTTCTAACAACATTCCGTATTGATATGATTTTATTGCTGGAGTTGTTAATTTCTTCGCTACACACATATTTTTTGATTTCCTTTCAACTTTTCTCAGTTGTTGTTGTTGTGGTCTTCAGTCCTGAGACTGGTTTGATGCAGCTCTCCATGTTATTCTATCCTGTGCAAGCTTCTTCATCTCCCAGTACCTACTGCAGTCTACATCCTTCTGAATCTGCTTAGTGTATTCATCTCTTGGTCTCCCTCTACGATTTTTACCCTCCACGCTGCCCTACAGTACTAAATTGGTGGTCCCTTAATGCCTCAGAACATGTCCTACAAACTGGTCCCTTCTTCTGGTCAAATTGTGCCACAAACTCCTCTTCTCCCCAATTCTATTCAATACCTCTTCATAGTTCTGTGATCTACCCGCCTAATCTTCAGCATTCTTCTGTAGCACTACATCTCGAAAGCTTCTATTCTCTTCTTGTCTAAACTAGTTATCGTCCATGTTTCACTTCCATACATGGCTACACTCCATACAAATACTTTCAGAAACAACTTCCCGACATTTAAATCTATACTCGATGTCAACAAATGTCTCTTCTTCAGAAACGCTTCCCTTGCCACTGCCAGTCTACATTTTATATCCTCTCTACTTCGACCATCATCAGTTATTTTGCTCCCCAAATAGCAAAACTCCTTTACTACTTTAAGTGTCTCATTTCCTAGTCTAAATCCCTCAGCATCGCCCGACTTAATTCGACTACATTCCACTATCCTCGTTTTGCTTTTGTTGATGTTCATCTTATATCCTCCTTTCAAGACACTGTCCATTCCGTTCAACTGCTCTTCCAAGTCCTTTGCTGTCTCTGACAGAATTACAATGTCATCGGCGAACCTCAAAGGTTTTATTTTTTCTCCATGGATTTTAATACCTACTCCGAAGTTTGCTTTTGTTTCCTTTACTGCTTGCTCAATATACAAATTGAATAGCATCAGGGAGAGGCTACAACCCTGTCTCACTCCTTTCCCAACCACTGCTTCCCTTTCATGCCCCTCGACTCTTATAACTGCCATCTGCTTTCCGTACAAATTGTAAATAGCCTTTTGCTCCCTGTATTTTACTCCTGCCACCTTCTGAATTTGAAAGAGAGTATTCCAGTCAACATTGTCAAAAGCCTTCTCTAAGTCTACAAATGCTAGAAACGTAGGTTTGCCTTTCCTTAATCTCTCCTCTAAGATAATTCGTAACGTCAGTATTGCCTCACGTGTTCGAATATTTCTACGGAATCCAAACTGATCTTCCCCGAGGTCGGCTTCTACCAGTTTTTCCATTCGTCTGTAAAGAATTGGCGTTAGTATTTTGCAGCCGTGACTTATTAAACTGATAGGTCGGTAATTTTTACACCTGCTTTCTTTGGGATTGAAATTATTATATTCTTATTGAAGTCTGAGGGAATTTCGCCTGTCTCATACATCTTGCTCAACAGATGGTAGAGTTTTTTTAGGCCTGGCTCTCCCAAGGCTGTCAGTAGTTATAATGGAATGTTGTCTACTCCTGGGGCCTTGTTTCGACTTAGGTCTTTCAGTGCTCTGTCAAACTCTTCACGCAGTATCATATCTCCCATTTCATCTTCATCTACGTCCTCTTCCATTTCCATAATATTATCTTCAAGAACATCACCCCTGTATAGACCTTCTATATACTCCTTCCACCTTTCTGCTTTCCTTTCTTTGCTTAGAACTGGGTATCCATCTGAGCTCTTGATATTCATACAAGTGGTTCTCTTTTCTCCAAAGGTTTCTTTAATTTTCCTGTAGGCAGTATCTATCTTACCCCTCGTGAGATAAGCCTCTACATCCTTACATTTGTCCTCTAGCCATCCCTGCTTAGCCATTTTGCACTTCCTGTCGATCTCATTTTTGAGACGTTTGTATTCCTTTTTGACTGCATCACTTACTGCATTTTTGTATTTTCTCCTTTCATCAATTAAATTCAGTATCTCTTCTGTTACCCAAGGATTTCTTCTAGCCCTCGTCTTTTTACCTACTTGATCCTCTCCCTCCTTCACTATTTCATTCCTCAAAGCTACCCATTCTTATTCTACTGTATTTCTTTCCCCCATTCCTGTCAATTGTTCCCTTATGCTCTCCCTGAAACTCTGTACAACCTCTGGTTCTTTCAGTTTATCCAGGTCCCATCTCCTTAAATTCCCACCTTTTTGCAGTTTCTTCAGTTTTAATCTAGAGTTCACACCAATAGATTGTGGTCAGAATCCACATCTGCCCCTGGAAATGTCTTACAATTTAAAACCTTGTTCCTAAATCTCTGTCTTACCATTATATAATCTATCAGATATCTTCTAGTATCTCCAGGGTTCTTCCATGTATACAACCTTCTTTTATGATTCTTGAACCAAGTGTTAGCTAAGATTAAGTTGTGCTCTGCGCTAAATTCTTCCAGGCGGCTTCCTCTTTCATTTCTTAGCCCCAATCCATATTCACCTACTACGTGTCCTTCTCTTCCTTTTCCTACTGTCGAATTCCAGTCACCCATGACTATTAAATTTTCATCTCCCTTCACTACCTGAATAATTTCTTTTGTCTCATCATACATTTCATCAATTTCTTCATCATCTGCAGAGCTAGTTGGCATATAAACTTGTACTACTGTGGTAGGCGTGGGCTACGTGTCTATCTTGGCCACAATAATGCGTTCACTATGCTGTTTGTAGTAGCTTACCCGCACTCCTATTTTTTTTATTCATTATTAAACCTACTCCTGCATTACCCCTATTTGATTTTGTGTTGATAACCCTGTATTCACCTGACCAAAAGTCTTGTTCCTCCCGCCACCGAACTTAATTAATTCCCACCATATCTAACTTTAACCTATCCATTTCCCTTTTTAAATTTTCTAACCTACTTGCCCGATTAAGGGATCTGACATTCCACGCTCTGATCCGTAGAACGCCAGTTTCTTCTTCCTGATAACAATGTCCTCTTGAGTAGTTCCCACCCAGAGATCCGAATGGGGGACTATTTTACCTCCGTAATATTTTACCCAAGAGGATACCATCATCAATTTCTCAGTATGTTACAATAATTTTTATAGTGTAAAACTACTTCTGGATATTTACTAGTTCTTGCTGTCTCATATAGTTTTCTTCTTCTTTCTGAAGACACTTTAATACCCTTTAGTAATCCAAGGTCTCTTTGAAAAATTTGTAGTGTTACGTTTAGTAATTTTCTTTGAAAACAGTGTTCAAAAAAGGGTATGAATTTATCAAGAAATATGTTGCATTCATCATTAGCATTTGGCTCATTATATACATCTTCCCAGTTTACACTTCCTAAATTTTCTCTGAAGTGATCTATAGATACCGGGTTGAGCACCCTCACACTTTTACTTAGGCCTAATGGTTTCTGAAGTGTACATCCTGTTAGGTTTTGTAAGTTAATCAGTTGTGCATCATGGTCAGATAATTCATTTACCACAGGGAAGGCATGTGTTTGTTCTACATCCTCTTGCTGTTCAAATACATTATCTATTAGAGTACTACTGCCGTGAGCTATACGTATAGGGAAATTGATCACTGATTCTAAGTTATATGTTGTTAACAACACTTCTAGTTCACTTTTCCTATCAGAATTGCTTAGAAAGTTAACACTGAAATCACCACAGATTAATAACTGCTTCTTTTTGTCAGACAGACAGCATAATAGTGAGTCAAACTTTTTTGTGAATAGCTCCCAATCTCCTAGTGGAGACTTGTACACTGTTGCTAATATCAACACAACATTATCTACCTGAAGTTCAGATGCACAAACCTCAAAGTGCTAATCAACACAAAATTTGCTTATTTCAACAGTTCTGTTTTATACCCTTGTTTTATGAAAATGGCAACTCCTCCTTCATCCATACTTCATCTACAAGTGTAAGATGTTAAGTTACACCCATTTATACTGACATTTTCCATCCCCACAGTTACATGGTGCTCAGACAGACAAAGTATATCAGTCCCATTCTTATTTTTGAGATCATCTAAACATATTATCAACTAATCTACTTTATTTTTTATTCCCCTGATATTTTGGTGAAGTAAGTTGATACCACCCTTAGCTTTATCCCTATTTTCTGTGCATGAAGTTTATTTTCTTCTATTTTACTTGGTTGTTGTATGTCTGGAATTTGGCTTTAACCTAAAAAACCTATCTGCCTGGTCCCAATAACCACAGGGATCACCCCTTGTGTGACTGTGCCCCCCCCCCCCTGTACAGTATCTTGTATTAGAGAAGCTAACTTACCTTTCCCCTTCCTATTAAGGTGCAGGCCATGTGTAGTGTAACCCCACCTACCAGTAGCATCAACTGGAACAACACTCACGTGAGACTTTGCCAGTGTCTGGAGCATCCCATTCAGCTCAGTGTTAACATGCCTTACAGCAGTGCTTACCCATAGCTGATCATGGCGCTGGAAGACCGCCACAATCCCCACATTTGTGTGCCTAGTTTCTGCTCCTATTTTATCCAGGTCACTCCTAATACTATATCTAGGATTCATAGCCAAGCTGTTTCCTGCTCCCCCGACCTGTCTTTTTTCTTTAAGCTAGTATTCTGCTTCAACCTACGTTCAAGTACATCTGAATGAAACCATTAACAATCTCTCTATTACTATCTTTGACAGAACTACTTATAATACTTCTCATCTGCTGAAAGGATGAAGTTTGTTATAGATAATTCACTTTGATTTGTTATCAGTTTTTGTCTTGCTTGATGTGGCCTGTCACAACTTCAACCTCTTCATTTCAGAGTACTGCTTACATCCAACACTATACATTATTTGTTGAGTATGTTCCAGTCTATGTCTTCCCTTAGAGTTTTTATGCTGTGCAGCTCTGTCTATCGCCATGTACGTTGTTCTCCGATGTCTTAAAACAAGTCCTACCATCCTGTCCCTTCCCTTATTCTGTTTGCCGTATTCATTTCCTCACTTCATATACAAAGAATGAGTAGATCCAAAATTGAACCCTTCATTCATTATTTCTCTTCAGGTAATGAAACTTACTAAATTTTCAGGATTCTTTGCAATATTCATTGCCATTTTTTTATTTTGTTGACTATATCCCAAATAAACTGTTATTATACATTTTCCCATAAAATTTAGAATATCCTGAAAAGTACAATGTTCATATGGTTCAGCCTCTCGACATGCTCATTTTTTAAAGCTTGTATTATCTGATGAGTAACTGTATGAATAGCATTCTCATTTCAGCAAATCTTCTGGTATTCTGCAGTCTAGTAGGGAAATTATTTCTACTTCAATCTTACAGAACTCTTTTTAGAAAAAATATAATAGTTATTTAGGTTTGCCTATCATCTTTCTTACAAGGATGCTCTGCAATGGTACATTGTAATTAGACTTGAAAATTTCCCTGTGCTACCAAGGAATTTCATACATCACTAATGATTTCTTAAGTCATAACGTCTCAAGATAATTCTGCTGGAAAATCCATGACTATAATATGAACTTGTAGCTTCGAAAATGCTTGTAATTCTATTAACTTCATTAAAGATTGCTTGCTAAATGTTTATGAACTGCTACTTTCAGTATATTCCTTGCTGTTTCATCTGATCTAGTTTCTTCTGCTGACTTTGGTATGTAATCAACAAAGTCCAAGTATTCTTAATAATCACATTATATTCACACAGTGGTACTAATTAGTGCACTGTCTAGTTGGCCTGTATCTTTTTTCACGATGCAATATATAATTTTATGATCGGTATCATTAACTCTTCTTATTATGTGCGTATTTCTGGATCTTTTAAGAACTTTCCCTAATGTACTGCAGTAACTTTTCTAGAATGCAATTCCTACAGGAACTTTACTTGTTCTTGCATGTATATAAATGTCATTTTTGTGTTACAGAATATTTTAAACTCTTTAGTTATTCATGCTTTTTACTTGTTTCGGTGGAATTTCGGAGCAATTTGTAGAGAAGTTACTTTATTGGCACAATTTAACTACGATCGCTATCCTTACATAGTTCATCTGTCACATCTTATTCTCAAAAAATTGTACCCTTGTGTCATTAATAAATCTCATCATTCTGCGTAAATGTCTCAGAGGTATATGGCGCTAATTGCGCAACTTGGTCACAATATGCATTGATCACGTGTAAATAATGAATTGTTCGGCTTGCAATCTGTCTATAAAATATTATTAAGAAGAATTCTATTATTTTGATGTACTCCATGTGGAAAATTTAATATGTAATCTGATTGTAACAGGTGAATAATATTTTCAGCTCATTTTTCTCTGTTAGAATATCTTAAGAAATTCACATTCTCATTTTCACAAACTTTTAACCATTTCTCCTGGTCTGACAGGTAACCCAACAGTAACTCTCATAAATATCACGAAGTTTTCCAACGATGAACAGTGCACCATTGCCACAAAAAGATATGCATTCTTCAATAACAAGCGTATAGAGTTAGGTTAAGATCTATGAAAACTGCGTATTTCAGTGTTTTTTGCTTTGATGCAAGCTACAGTGTAACTCCATCTTTCTTCAGTATTGTCTGTGTTACTTCCGATAAGATAAGAATGATGATGATTGTCAGTTTCATTTGAGGACCTAAAATAAAGGTATGAGAAACTCACAAGAAAGGAAGGATATGTTTGAGTAAATTCATAGGATAATGATTGAGATAATACGATTGTGTTTGCATGTAAGTGTAGATGTTGTGAAGGATCTGGTGAATAAGGACAGGCTTATGATTCCTTAAGTACAGACACTTAGGCTAGTTCCTGGAATGAGAAGGGAGCCTTGATATTGAGAAGAGAAGGAAGAGTTCGTTGTATTTTATAGGAAGAGTGTATTGAAGATGAATTTTCTGGTCCGGTTCTATCCTAATTTAGACAGTTTGGCTTTATTTTAACGTGGAATAGTATTTTTTATACTTGACAAGGGTAAAACAAGATTGTGAGTTGTTCATCCTGTTTTATTATATATAATCATTGTAGATATAGTCTGAGGTAGAGAGTCTGTGTGCAAAGTACTAAGTTTACCTAGGATTTTAGAATTATTGGCTCTAAAACGACGAAAAAGGTTATCAGTTCTCAAATGCCATTGTAGGAAATGCAGTGGTTAGGTTTAGTGCATGTTTGTCGCTATTCTCAGTGCTTCCTTTTTGCATCGTGTAATTTTCTAATCAAGTATGTAATTGTATTTGACAGTGCTGCGTGAAGTTCTAGTCTGATGTCTGCTAGGAGTTACATAATACTCGTAGTTAGTCTCATGTAGGAGGAGAAGAGGAGGAGTAAGTAGAAGATTCTAGATTGAATAGGATACATAGGCCGAGTTGGGATACAAATTTATATGGCACCTAACTCTGTTGAAACTAGTGGTATGAAGAACGCATCTGGCGTATGGCAAAAAAGTGAGTGGATTCTGATTTGGGTCTAAGAGAAATTCCAGTTGGCATGCATTTAATACTTTGTGTGGTTGTGGATTCAAGTGTAATCAACAGTAAGAAAGACATGTATATGGTGGTGGTCACTTCGAACTGTTAAAGATTTTCACATAGATGTACACTAATAGTTTAGGGAAAGTAAGAGTTAGTATCACACCTGAAAATACTTTCTGGATAGTTATTCGCTACGTCATCAACCAGAGAGTTCATAAATGGTCACCAATGCTGGAGTCTGTTGTGGAAGGAGCTGTAGATGTCAATATTGGAATGACATATCACAGTTGATGTTTAGGGAGGGGATTTTTGAGTTGAAAGTGAAAAGTTGACTGCGCATGTTGAAATAACTTGAAGGAAAGATGACCAGGTGGAGTGAGCAGGTAGTTTGAACTTACGTGAGATACTGAATAGTTTCTGAGGAACACTTCTTGAAGGTAGTAGGTTGTTGGAATTGATTATTTTGTTTTTGCAAGGTGGAACTTAAGAATCTTAAGGTATCTTGGGTACCAAGATCCATTGGATCGAAGGGTGGTACTAGTAGACTGGAGAGCAACACTTAATTCACATTCAATGGGTTGTGTTTTACCTTGTAAATAGATCAATAGGTGGAGTGAACTGACAAGCGTTTCATGTCGTTGGAGACAGTTGATAGTGGCACTGTAGAAGTAACAGCTTAACAATAGGGACATACCGGAAGGTTTTTACACTATGAAAATAACCATAATTTAAATACCTTTGGCATTGTTAGGTCTGTAGGTGGGATGTGAGAAGCTGTCCTTTGTCTTTGGTTGTGGGCTGGGGAAATCTGTATGTTGTTGGGGTTTGCGAATGTGAGTACTAGTGTAAAGACTCTGTTGACGACACGGATGAAGTTAAGAGAAGGCGAAGGGGTTGTTCAAAATGGTTCAAATGGCTCTGAGCACTATGGGACTTAACAGCCGTGGTCATCAATCCCCTAGAACTTAGAACTACTTAAACCTAACTAACGTAAGGACATCACACGCATCCATGCCCAAGGCAGGATTCGAACCTGCGACCGTAGCAGTCGCGCGGTTCCGGACTGCGCGCCTAGAACCGCGAGACCACCGCGGCCGGCTGAAGGGGTTGTGGTCGGCTGCTTGTGAAGCGGTGTGGAAGAAGCCGAGTGTCATGTTTGGGTTAAATATGACACAGTGGGTCTTTTTCAAAATAACGGTAAGTGCAATTTGGCGGGGACAGAGTCTTTTCATGATCTCTAGTGGCTGATTGGAAGGGTAGTGAAAAGCTGTACTTAAATTACAGAGTCTGGTTTCTGAAGTGAGATTCTTGGGATCTGAAGAGGACAGGATGAAGGTAGATATGTTGCCTGAGCGTAATATCGTGCAATAATTCAGGGGCGGTAGTCGGCAATGCAACTGGAATTTCCGTCGGAATATATGCCATACGAAATTAGTCAAAGTTTTATCGGCTCTAAAAATAAACTTAAGTAATTAATATATAAAACAATTGTAATCCCTGTGCCACGATGGCGTACCATGCCGCTAGAGGAACCGAAACAAAATGGGGCAACCCATCCCCAATTTATCAGTGGGTTGCGCTGTTTGGGCACATACCTGTACCTGTAAATAAACTGAAAATTAAGCATGTAACTTTATTTTCGGGGTCATAATAAAAACTTTGACTGCCCCTCTGGGGTATCGATGATGAAAGGACAGTTGCACTGTGATGTATGAGTGAGGAACATAAGGCAAGTAGGATAGACTGTCAGTAAGAAGGTTCAGGTGGAAACAGCGTGAGCAGTCGATGGATATGGATGAGTTGCAAAAACGGAGTTCGGGGAGGGGGGGGGAGGAGGAATGAAGAGTGGAAATGGAAAACTTTCTAAGTGCCATATATTCACAAGACGCTTTTTCAGTACTATTGTGTTCTCGGTACTTTGTTGTATGACTCTGGAAGGTCATCCAAAAATGGTTTAGAAGGTGGCGCACGGTGTTTGTGCCAAGCTGTTGCCCTTTGAAGTTCCAAAATTTGAAAGGTATATAAAAGTTGTTTTTGTTGACTGCAGTTCTACTACCGGTAGTTATGTCGTATTTCTGTGCTTGTTTCATCACAAATACAGCGTTGTGGCTGGCTCTGAGCACTATGGGACTTAAACATCTGAGGTCATCAGCCCCCTAGAACTTAGAACTACTTAAACCTAACTAACCTAAGGACATCACACACATCCATGCCCGAGGCAGGATTCGAACCTGAGACTGTAGCGGTCGTGCGGTTCCAGACTGAAGCGCATAGAACCGCTTGGCCACAAGGTAGTGTACCAGTATTAATGTCACATGGAACAAAGACTTTCTTCCTACTATTCTAACGAAAACTGTCCTTCTTGAAACTGTGGCTGTGTATGAAATACAAGTTGATTCTTGCAGACAAGAAAACAGCAACCAGTGAGCGCTAATAAGGCTGCTTATTTACGTTGGTTGTCGGAAAAGAAAGATGTCGGAAAAGAAACACCTAACAACTAACGTAAACAGCAAATATAACATAAACATGAATAACCGTCTGAAGAACAACCTGTTGATTCGAAACCGTTAACGGCGCTGTTTGCGTAAAAAAAATAGCTTCATTAGCCGTGGCTAATTGCTGTTTTCTTCTTTACAGGAATCAGCTTGTAAAAACATTTTTATTGGCACTTATAACCAGTCAGTTTCCTGATGTGGCACTTACAATGTTCTTATTTCTCATTAATTTTTTTGCACTGCTGCGGTGGGAAGCATAATTATGTGGTATCAGAATACTTTCTCAAGTTTTTTGATACAAATCAGATATGTAAAATTATTTTTGGTAGTGACGACTCTTACATCAAAATGAGGACGGCGATGAGAAGAGACGTCGATGATTAATGTTGACGCGAGGACAGTTGTGACTGCGACTTCGTCCGATGTCGAACACCGACGAAATCTAATATATTTGAGGATAGTGACAGCAGTCACTGACACGCTGGATGAACGGGAGCGTTCCGCTAATATTTCGAATACTTTGTAAGATTTCAATTAATACTGATATTTACAAATATGTATAATTTGTGTGTGTGTGTGTGTGGGGGGGGGGGGGGGGGGGGGGGGGGGGTTCACGTTGAATTCCTTACAGGATTTAATACAGCTAGGTATCCGTAAGTTAATTTTAGCGCCAAATGGTACCAAGGTTTATAGCAAACAATTTTCGAGATTCTTGACGTTTGTACGTCTTAAGCACGTTTTGTATGTTTTTTTCCACACTAAGTGTTACAACTACGCCATCGAAGAAATGTCATAATAATGTTCAGAGATGTGCTTTCTTTTTATTAAATTTCAGTTTGCTCCCAGTCTCTGAAAATCGTGACCTCATTACCAAATTGTAGCGCTAATGAACTGCTGCACTCTGCGGTGACGCCCTGTGCCTCGTTTGCGGCCTACTAGGCAGGACAGGGCAGGCCGTGGGCGCGCCCATTGCGCTCGCCTTTAAGTCACATTTCATTTCACGGCTGCGAGTTTTACCGTGTAGACACATCGCAGCGCGGCCCGTTGTCAGTCATTCAGACCGAAGAAATTACCCTCTTCTCTTTGGGGAAATACAGCCGCGCGGAGAGAACATTATTGCGGGGTATTGTGTGCTCTCTAGAAAGCAATCTCTCGTTGAACCATTAATTGCATTTCTGTTGGCGACCGGTTTCTGGCGAAACTTGGAGTTTCCGGAAGGCCATTTTATCTGGCCAAGGGCCTTCTCTCTCTATATTACCACGATTACAGTTTCTCGTGTAATGATTGATGTTTGGCACTGAGATTTTGGCCTGTTTTTGCGTTAGACGAGCATATTATTTACGCCTGCTACATTCGTACAACCGGATTGATTTTGAGTACATTCGACGTTAATATCACATCTCGTACGAGGCATCCTCTTCACGAAATAAGTTCTGTACGCTAGAACTTTTGTTTGTAAAAATTTATGACAGTGTAAAATAGCTTGCATCTCACCTTCATTAGCCAAAAAATTCACCGTGGAATATTGTTTTAATGTATGGTTTTCGACCCGTACTTCGGTGTTAGTTCAACTAAAAATGTTCTCTGCAGGTATGCCATCTTCCTTAAATGTAGGAGTTAATTTTTGCAATGCAACACCACTGTCGTATTTATGTTTTTTTCAAAATTATCTCCTACGCACATTACTTGTATTCAGACTTCAAAACCATACAGCATACGTCTCGTTAGTCCAAGAATCTTAGAGCTGCGGAACATACCTATGACTGCATACTCTCACAAGCTCTTCAACCAACCATAAAAACCACCCTTTTCCCGAGCATCATTTGCGAGAACTAGTCAGTCAAATGGGGCAATTTCAGAAGTGTGAAGCGTACTGGAGCTAAATGTGCACTATACATTATTAACTGGTCAACTGGGTCAGTGTCATGATGAAAGGATCACATGCAAGATATCTATCTCGGCCGGAGTGTCTGTACACACCCGTGCGACTATACATTTCATGATTACTCCAGAATTTAAGCTCTTACTGTGGATACACCGCAAGAATGGTGGAAGTGTCTACTTTTATTTTGTGTGTGAATAATTCATTTTAGTTGAAAAGGTGGCGACATACGCGGTAATGTTTAAGAGGAAGCGTGCTTTTTTGAGAAATTTTTGGCCAGTTGCTATCGGAGGGGTCATAGAAGACAGACGGTAATTCGGAGAAAAATTTCCTTTTCACAGGTGAGGGATAAAAACATTTTTCTATTTGCAGGCGTATTTCGTTTTTTCTGATTTCATCGCAATAAAGTCAAACGCAGTACGTTGCGACTGAGCTTCCAGTATACTCCATAAGCACCTATTCACGCCGGCCGAGGTGGCCGAGCGGTTCTAGGCGCTACAGTCTGGAACCGCGCGACCGCTATGGTCGCAGGTTCGAATCCTGCCTCGGGCATGGATGTGTGTGATGTCCTTAGGTTAGTTAAGTAGTTCTAAGTTCTAGGGGACTGATGACCTCAGAAGTTAAGTCCCATAGTGCTCAGAGCCACCTATTCACCAGCCAAGAATGGCAACTTCCTATTCGCATTCCCTTAAAGAATTGCCTCGTTTAGTTGTTGCTGCAAGTACAGGGCAATAGAATGGGAAATTGCAAGTGAACTCTTGGCATACAAGCAGCTCTCAGTCGATGACAAATGAAATGTATTATACAGATTAAAAGTAAAAATAAATTTTATAGAAATAATAGTGAATGAAGTGCAACCAACTTTCGCTTTCGCTGCAAGCTGAGATTTCGTTGCTGCTGTTGAGGTCGTCTGCTTGGACTAACCACGATCGTATTTCTGTGTCAGGCCTGGTTTATTTAGGTATATCTGTTTTCAACTTTATGCACATGACTGAAAGCCTCCACTTTCCAGTGTGAAGCAACGCAACTATAAAGTATCATTTATCTTTAAAAAGAAATCTTGTTCTCCTCTGCTACCTTGTTCTTGACAAAGGATCGTATAAGTTCAGTGGCTCTGAATTTGCAGTGCGCCACAGGCAACCGCAGAAGTTGAACTTCTTTGTCCATTGAGTGCACTAAGTTTTCCAAAAGGTATCATTGAGACCCGAAATGCGGTCGCACGTTTTCCAATAGTCCTGCTTTAGTAAATTCCTCGTACGACGTGGCATTAAATAGCTCTAATTTACTGCTTTACATCCATGCAATGATAGAATGTTTCATCCATTTCGTAGATGGATCTCGTGATAATGGATTGATCATTGTGTTTTGTAGAGCCTGATCTATGCCAATGAAAGATCTGTTCGGTAATTTTTCGAGAACGCTCCTAAACTACACTTCGTGGTGTCTGGCCTTTATCTCATAATAACTGCACCTCCACTTTGCCTGAACCCATCTCCGTTCCAAAGTGGCATATTATAATACTTTCTCCAGACCCGTACGGTATTTGAATTCCTCCTTTCCAGCCATTCCATTCTTGGACACTACTTCTGTGAGATTTGTATACATTTTCTGATGCATAAGGCATTTTTTGTTCCTGCCATCCAAACTTTCTGGAAGATTTGCACCACACCAACTCTCACCAGTGTAATAAATAGTCCGTCCTGGCACTTTATTATTTTCCATCTGCAGCCGAATTTCTGAACGGTGCACCAAAGGGCTGTCTCACTCATATCAGGAAAGTCTTCCACTGGAGTCTTCAAATTTTCCATTAGGACTGCTGCTGTTAATAAACTGATTTCCCACGCAGAAATTGTGAAGTTCATGGTGTAAACTTGTCCAATGCAACGTTCTGCCGCCTGCCAGAACTCGTTTTTGGCGATATAAAACTTGAATTTTCTCTAGGCCATATCAAAATTCGCTTCACTGTATCGTCACTAACATCGAGACATTCAAAGGCAACAACAGAGTTTGCATTTTCACTTACCGTCTAAGTGTAACCATTAGGCGAATTGCGGCAGTAGAAATCGTTCAAATGGCTCTGGGCACTATGGGGCTTAACATCTGAGGTCATCAGTCCCCTATAACTTAGAACTACTAAAACCTAACTAACCTAAGAACATTACACACATCCATGCCCGAGGTAGGATTCGAACCTGCGAGTAGCAGTCACGCGGTTCCGGACTGTAGCGCCTAGAACAGCTCGTCCACCGCGGCCGGCTGCGGCAATAGACGTCCGCCATTATTACGACAAAAAGATTAATCGGAAAGCAACAAAAATCCGACAGTAAGTAGAGGATGGTTGTATCTTTAAACTGTGCAAAGGAAATTGTTAAATTAATTACGGTCTTGCTTCAGTGACTCGAAGAAGTTGACACTAGCAAAAGAGGCTTGAAAAAGCACTCTTTGTATACAATATTGCCACGTATTTCGCCATATTTCAACTAAAATCAAATATTCATACGTCAAATAAAAGTAAACTTTTCCATAGTTCCAACAAGGTACAACACATCAGCCTTCTTCATGTGATGTAGCCAGGTCAGAAGCTCGAAATGAAGGTGTCGGTCATAATGAAATGGCTTGTATAGACAGGCACCATTACACACAAAGCTTCCCAGCATATACGTTTTGAGAGGCGACTACCACGTTTTCCAAGAGCCCTTCTACGAATAAGAGTTTAGGCACATTCTGTCCTTAATAGGCCCGGATTTTCAGACTGGAGCCAGGTGCACGTTTCCCCCAACCATGATTTAAATCATGTGATTTAGGTGAAACTATACAAACACAAAGAAACTAAAAAAGAAACGATGATCATAGATTGGTCTAAACGTACAGCTAAAAACCAAAGAAATGATAAAAATTATAGCACAGGTGAAACGTAATCCTATTAACAGAGATAATGCAGACTCAACAGCACTAAAAAGAACTCAAGGAAAAAATGACTGATAAAAGCTTCATTACAAAAGCAGATAAAGGTACCACTGTAATACTCTTATTCTTTCCAAAGAATAAAGTGCATTAAAAAATCAACCGCAGAAACAAAGGAATGCACAACACAAAATTGAGTGACTGACAGAAAATTCTTAAGTTATGAGTAATATCAAGTTTTCACATAAAGCAATGGGTGCAACCAAGCCACAAGCAATTGACTGCAAAATGAGATGCTTACGGTGCTGGGGACTGAACCAAGGAGGGCATGCTGTGAAAGTTAAACTGCACCCTCTGCTAACGGCGACAGAAAAAGCAGTTGAGTACCACAACATGTAAAAAACGACGAAACAACACTGTAAGTAACTTGTAAAAATTGCGCCGTCCAAAACGAATTTGCACAGAAAACGGTTAAAATGTGTAAGATATATTCTTAAGATCGTGGGCTCGAATAGCCTTGAAAATGTTCTTGATATCTTTATCCGTTTCAGAGATGCAGAGGTTCAACCTACCTTACATGTACACATATAATGGGCACGTAAAATCCGCTGTCAACCGAAATTTAAATAAAAAATAACAGCATAAAAATTTTAACGGTATATTCTGTAGGCATTTATCTAGAAATACTATCTTCCCGTTCTCAAAAATCTTTATCGATATTCAGAAACGTCCCAGTAACACGGTGTCTGGTTACCAAAACCGAGCCGTAGGTTTCAAGACGGCTATGCATAGCAAATAGGTGTAATTTTTATGCTGTGTACCTAAGATCCCGATCTCGAACAACCTTGGAAATGTTGCTGTTATTTTCATCCGTTTCCGAGATACAGAGTTTCAAATGTACCATACTTACAGATGTGAAATACGCACGTAAAATCCGGTGAGAGGCGAAAACGTACTTTCCAAAGTGACCTAACACGGAGAAAAATGCTGGAAAGTGTCTCCGTTATCATCAGAAAGGTTCTGGGAATCCTGTTTTATAGTACTGAAGCACAAGCAAAACTTTTTATGCATGTTAAATATCCGGTCTGAAGTGTAAAATTAGTTTAGAGTTATTTAAATTTCACATAAACTATCAAAAATTTACTGACCCATATAGTTCTTTTCATATGACTGACATTCCCCGCTGTTGCAGGGAAAAGAAGGAAAGCAGCGGAAAAAATGTCCCTTTTGGAGCACAAAAAAGACAAATACTTCCCTATATACGAAGCTCTGACTGAGAAGTTGGGTTGGGTTGTTTCTGGGAAGAGACCAAACAGCAAGGTCATCAGTCTCATCGGATTAAGTAAGGGCGGGAAAGGAAATCGGTCGTGCCCTTTCAGAGGAACCATCCCGGCATTTGCCTGTAACGATTTAAGGAAATCGCGGAAAACCTAAATCAGGACGGCCGGACGCGGGATTGGACCATCGTCGTCCCGAATGCGAGTCCAGTGTGCTAACCACTGCGCCACCTCGTTCGGTTGGCTGAGAAGTGGGATACCAGTTGCCTCATTCTACCTTCCTTAGCACATTTAAAAAAAAAATTCCCACAAATTTTGGGGTGCGAACATATTTGCACTTTTAATTCTGAGAGAGAAGGAGATAGTGGCTAAGGGAAAGAAACTGAAAAAGTATTTGATACCGGAAAACATAGACAGTGGTTGTTCTATAGAAAGAGCGACGGAGATAATGGCAGTGTAAGAAAAAGAGTGGCAATGGAAAATTGTTGACGGTGACA